>NC_043750.1:26863602-27226102 GCF_902148845.1 Salarias fasciatus | reverse complement strand
AAAAAAATCACTAATCATCTCTCTTTGTAATTTCAGGTAACTTTCATGTTGACAGATGTGTTTCCTGCTCGGCGTCGCCGCCGCCGCCAAAGTGATGGTCAAAATCCATTGACACGTAGCCTGACCCAGGCACAGACCGAGCTATACCGGGACTTAGCCCAGGCCTCTGGGGGTCAGACCATCGAGGTCAGCAAGTTAGATCTTACTCAGGCCACTGCTGTTATAGAAGACCTATCAGCCAACGCTGTGGTGAGACATCAAGGAAGATCTTTAGGAGATCCCTGGACTCACATGCTTGCAAACCATCAAATCATGTTTATGCAAATACGATTACCTAAATCCCAGGCCTCATCATCCGCTTCTCCTGGTTGATTTTGTTCATTTTTTTTTTTTCAGGTGACAGTTTTCCAAGCAACAGTTGATCCAGGACGTCGTGACAATTTCCCTTTTGCTATTGATGCATCAATCACTAACATTATCATTTACATAACAGGAGTGCAGGCATCTCTCACCTTCAGACTCACCAGCTCAACAGGTTCAGTCCAAATACATCTTCCACACTACGTATTTTTTAACTAACCTTTTTGAAGTCCACTTGCAGAAGTTTATTTTCTTTGTTTCTTCTCTGTTGTGTGTTCGGTTAAATGTGGAAATATAACTTGACTTCCACTCGTTAAAATGTGAATTTCTGAGGAACATGTGGGATTAATATGTAATCAATCAGTGAAATTGTATTTATAGAGCTCTTTACAAAAACCAAAAGGTACCCAAAGTGCTTCACAAAAGAGCCACAGAACAGACCAGGAAGACAGTACATAAAACGAGAGTTACGTATGTAACTACGGTTCTATGAATCCCGGATGACCGCCGGAGGCGGTGCTGAAAGCACTGGAATGTTCCCTTCGCGCATGTGTAGTTCATGTATGTATACCAACAAACGTCACTCGTGACTCCCCGGGTGACCCCGGAACCGTATAAATACCGGTTCCCTGACCCGGATTTGGCTCCTACTGAATCTTCTCGCGTACCATGAGGATTCCGAGTGACAGAGCACTCTGGCGGTCATCCGGGATTCATAGAACCGTAGTTACATACGTAACTCTTGTTCTATTTCATCCCTACTGAAGGCCAGATGCGGTGCTGAAAGCACTGGAATTACGAATGCCAACTCAGTCACGAGGAAGCCAGGCACCCACCTATTGAGACCCAGCACCACTCGCAGTGGATGCGGAGGAACAACATCCATGCTGTTAAACCTGGACAAGGTGCCAGGCGTCGTCCAGGATGCGGCAGTACACAGCTCCTCCAGGGGCACCCCCTTCAGGGTGACCCACGATGTAGACACCACCCTGGTGGCAGCGCACCCCCTGGGACACAGGCCAGCCTGCAGCCTGATAAGCGTGAGGTATCGTGTCCAGTACCCAGTGGGACAGGCGCTGTTTGGACAGCGCAGAGCCCTTATGACAGCCACCATAGCAGACAAACAACTGGCCTGACGCCCGCAAATCCGCTGTAGCTGCCATATAGCATCGCAGGGCCCTGACTGGGCAGAGGAGTTCTGCCCGGCCCCCCAGGTCGACCGACGGGGGGTCGTATCGAGCGAGCCAAATGGGTTGGCCGGCTTGCCGTGACAACACCTTAGGTAGGAAGGTGGCGTTCGGCCAAAGCATGACACCCACCCCATCCGGGTGCCACCAGAGGCATGTCGGGTGGATAGACAGCATGTGCAGCTCCCCTACACGCTTCACTGTAGCAATAGCCAGCAGAAACGCCTTCTTGCGGGGCACCCACTGCAGCTCCACTATCGCCAAAGGCTCAAAGGGAGGCAGGCACAAAGAGTCCAGCACCAGATGCAGCTCCCAGGCTTGTGCCCGTAGGATTCTAGGGGGCCGAAGCTGCAAAGACACCAGAGTGTGGCCCCCAACCGTGCCGCCTGCGACTGGCGCATGGGCAGCAGAAATCGCTGCCACATACACCCGCAGAGTGGACGGGGAGCGACCCCTGTCCAAGAGGGACTACAGAAAGTCCAGAACCAACCAGAAGCCGGCAAAGCACCGGGTCCGCCCCGTGGCCGTTGCACCACTGCGCAAATAACTGCCACTTGCTGGCATACAGCAACCGGGTAGACGGCACCCTAGCATTGAGAACGGTGCGCCGGACCGGCCCTGAACAGCCACTCAACAGCGGCTCAGCCCCCTCAGAAGCCAAGCACAAAGGCAGAGATGGTGAGGGCAGGGATTCCAGATGCGGCCGCTGTGCTGGGACAGCAGATCCCTCCTGCAGGGAAGGCGCCACGGGCCGCTGCGGGACAGCCTGTGGAGGGCCGCCTTCACGACCCGGGTAAAGACCCACGGTGAGAGGGAAAGCCCAAAGGGAAGCACCCGAAACTGCCAGTGGCAGCCCCTGAAGGCGAACCGAAGGAACCGCCAGTGCTGATGTGCAATGGGGGCATGAAAATAGGCATCTTGGAGATTGACTGACGTGAACCAGTCCCCCTGAGAGATGGACCGCAGGACCTCCTTCAGCGTCAACATGTGAAACGGCAGAGCCCGTAAGCAGCGGTTGAGGCATCTCAGATCCAATATGGGGCGACAACCCCCAGTCTTCTTGGGCGCAAGGAAATACGGCGAATAGAACCCCCCTGGGTCCACCAGGGGGTCCACAGCCTCGATTGCCCCTTTGGCCAGGAGGGAGGACAGCTCCTGGTCCAAAGCAAGCACCTGCGCCGGGTCCCTGATGAAGGTCATGGTGACCTGACGAAAGGTTGGGGGCCAACATCGGAACTGCAGCCTGTACCCCTGGGTCAGGACGGACACTACCCAGGGATCTGTGGCCGTGGCCGCCCAGAGGCGAAACTGCTGACGAGAAAAAGTTCCGACGACTGGCCCCAGGCATCAGTCCCTGGACCTCCGGCTCCTAAGGGCGTCGGAGGGGCGACCACTGGGGCCCGTACGCCGGGTGTGCCGAAATGCCTGTCGGGGGGTGGGGGGGGGGGGGGGGGGGCGGACGAAAGGCCCCTGCTGCCCCCTGCGACGTCCGTCCGAATGTGTAGTCCGCAGCGGGGTAGGGTCCCGGAGGCGGACGAAAATGGGAATGGATGGAGGGACCCCCGAAGCCCCGTGGGGGGCACGGTCCCTACCGATGCTGACCAACTATCGCTGGGTCTCACGCGCCCAGGCCGACCTGTCCAACACCTCCGTGGTGGCTGAGCCAAAGAGCTGTCTGGGTTCCACCGCCAACCCCTGGAGAGCCCGACGAGAGGCCTCTGACAAGGGGGATTGTGCCAGCCACACCTGGCGTTCTGCCAAAACCAGCAACGACATCATCCGTCCCAGGTCCCGTGTTATGAGGGCAAAGGCTTGCAGCACCACATCAGAGAAGCCAACAGCGGCAGCGTCCACGACGCTTCCCTGCAGAGAGGTCGAGAGCGCCAGCATGAGGTGAGGCAGGGAATTCCCCATCCCCTGGCACACACACCAGCATTTTAGGCCATTGTAAGGAGGTCATCTGTGTTCTGGCACTGAGGACTGGGGCACCATACCTCAGCCCAGAGGGACTCCTCCGCCGACACGATGAGAGCCGCCATGGCCAGCTCAACATCGGGCATCCACTCCAAGCCGGCCGCCGCTGTGTCGTGCATGGCCGCCAAGGCTCGACCATCCGCAGACATTCTGGAGGGGGCGGTGCTATCCCTTCAGCACGAGTGCAGCTCCCTCAGGAAGGCCTCAGAGGGAGGAACCACGAACGCGGAGGGAGGACGCCTGCATCTAAAGAAGGCCCTCACTGTGGCAGGCCGGGTCGGTGGTGGAATCTGTAGCTGAAGACACTCCAGAGCCGCTCCCAGAATGGACCGCATGGAGTCATCCCCGTCTCGCCCGTAGAACTCTGAGACGATCAGGTAGATTCCTGACCCGAAACCACAAAGTCCCGGTCACGGGCCACCTCACAAAAGTGCGAGGCGGACGCTGCCAAGGACATCACATCCTCATTGGGGGGGTGGGGGGGTGGGGGGTGGGGGGTGGACGGTATCCCTGCCCCCTCCTCCGCAGGCGAAGCAGGCGCATGCTCATGCAGGCGAGTCCTCATCTTCTCCAGCTCCCGGTGCAGCTGAACCACCTCCGTGGCGAGCTTCTGCTCGGACTTCGTTCTCTTCCCCGGCGGTCGGGTCTCAGTTGAGGCCTCCCCGTGATGTTTAGACTGCCGTGGCTGAGCGACAGGCAGCGGCGCCGGCGAGGAGGACTCCTGGCCTACCCCAGCTGCTGCAGACACCTGTGCCAGATGAGCAGCTCACTGGGCATAAGGCATGAAGCTGCAGTTCTTACAGGGGTGGTCCGAGAGCGCCTTCCCGAGGTGAACAGGGCCTAGGCACCACAGACAGAGGTTGTGGCCATCATCCCCCTGCAGGGGGGCCCCACAGGCCACACAACGGTGGGAGCTGTCCATCACCAGGCACTCGGCCAGTCCTCCACCCGAGGCCATGCCACAAGATGATGGGTTGTGGGAAGAGGGCGTACGCCACCTGCACAACCCACCGCGACACCAGGCATGAGCACACAACCCCCCGGCCAGAGGGGGGAATAGCCACCAGGCTGCCCTGCCCGGCTTAGCTGCGGCGCAGCTCGAGCGCATGCAGTGGGTCAAAAAAACAACAGTGCAGCAGCCGAGGGAAAGGGGCATACGCCGCCTGCACGGCCCGCACAACAGAATCGAATTACACAGGGGAAGCTAACCACCAAGCCGATCACACCCGGTAGAGGGAAGCAGCCCCCTCGCAGCACCCGCTCCCACTGCCGACAGAGGCACTACCCGTCAGAAACAGCCCGGCGAGAGAGCCGGCATCCTGACAAGCAGGCAACACATGCTGCAACAGGCAACACAGCCATGACGTGGCGATTGGTGCAGCATCCCCACGCCTGCAGCACAGTCCCATGTGCTCACGGAGCAGCAGCGGTGTGCGTGCGGCAGAGGAGAGCTCTCCGGCTAGTCCTCCAAATCCTCTATGTCCACAAAGACGGAAACAGCGACCTTACCGTGACGGCGATTGCACAGATCCTCCTCACCGAGGAGACACGGCGCCTGCTCGTCGCCACGGCGTAGATGGAAGAGGTTAGCTTGGTTGCAGCCTTTGGAGGGCGTCCGCAGCTCCGACCAACAGGGTCACAAGGCTCCCAGCAACCGCGCAAAAGTATGCCGAAAAAGGGCACGTCCCAACTCTTCAAGCCTTGAAGTAACGCGAGAAGAAGATAGGAGCCGAATCCGGGGCAGGGAACCAGTATCTGTATGGTTCCGGGGTCATCCGGGGAGTCACGAGTGACGTTTGTTGGTATACATACTCGAACTACGCATGCACGAAGGGAACATTCCAGTGCTTACAGCACCACTTCTGGCGGTCAGTAGGGATGAAATAGAAAATAATACTCAGGCTTTTGGCTATGGAAGGTGCAATAGGGATGAAGTGCCACTGTGCTGCAGATGGTTGAAGTCTTCCAGAAAGAGAATTGCAAGAGGGAAGAATAAGAACAATCTAGAAAATGAAATTTCCAGTTTTTCTCTTTTTTTTTTAGGATAAATTCTCTGATTTCTTTTGTGATAAAATAGTAGATATTGCAGGATATGCATTAAATGTGGATAATTTTATCGTGTATCTACATTTTGTTTCACTCAAACTAAGGAAAAACTTTTTCTAAGGAAATTGCCAGCATTTAAAGTTCCATCATTCATTCATTATCTACCACTTCTCTCTTTCGTTGTTGCACGGTGGCTGGAGCCGATCCCAGCTGCTGTGGGCGAAGGCGGGGTACACCCTGGATAGGTCGCCAGTCTGTCGCAGGGCTGACATATATACTGACATACAATCATTCACGCGCACGTTCATACCCAGGGGCAATTTAGGGTGACCAATTAACCTTACATGCATGTTTTTGGACCGCGGGAGGAAGCCGGAGCACCCGGAGAGAACCCACGCACACACTGGGAGCACATGCAAACTCCACACAGAAAGGACAGAGCCCCGGCCAGTATTTGAACCCAGAACATTCTTGCCGTGAGGCATGAGCGCGAACCACTGCACCACCGTGTGGCCATTTAAAGTTTGCTATGAATATTTTTTACCAGCCTTCAGTGGAGATTAAATTGAGCATAAATTTAGCATGTGTCTTGTAAAAAGATCTGCATGGATAAATACCTGAATAAGTAAAAGAAGGGTTTCATAAGGTATGGTCAGAGCATTTTATTTTCATCACCTTTTCTGTGATTCATTTAGGAGTATCACAGAATTCATCTGAGCCCAGTGGTCCGTTGGCAACCTTCTCCACTGTGGGAAACCTTCGCCAGATAAGCCTAAACAGCACTAATGACACCGGAATGTGGGAAATCAGTGTTAACTCTAGTAGTCCATACATTGTTAAGATCACAGGTTAGTAGTATCCTAAGATTTCAGTTAGTAGAAGAATCTTTCTTTTTAATTTGCTAAACTAAAATTTCTTTTCTGCACATTAGGTCAAAGTTCGGTGAACTTTGTCTATGACATTGTGGAAGAACGAGCGGGAGCCCACGGTGGTCTGAAGTTTTTGGATGGACGTCCTCCAACTGGTTGGAACTGATAATGTTAATCATCATGATCAAAACAAACAAAAGAAAATTCTTCCATTTTTCTCAGTGGAGCTGAAAGACTAGAAGAAGCAGCAAATTGAAATCATAACAAGCGTTTTGTATTCAACATACATTTTCATCACAATAAATTCAGTATCTCTTATATCTTCACTTTCAGGAGGAAATGTGACTCTCCTGGTCACTTTGACGGGAAGTGACTCAGCAACAGTCACAAATGTGACTCTCTTTGACAGCTCAAGTATGTCAGAGATCAATGGGTCGGTGCAGGTATGCAACAGCCACACATTGAAGTCAGTGAAACAAAAATATGCTCATGTCATGTTGGAAACTACACCTATGTTGATATGCAGCAATTTTGATGAATGTTCATGCAGCTGCTTGTTGTTTGCTTGAAGTTCTAGTTCATCCCCACTGACTGCCAGAAGGCAGTTCTGAAAGCATGGAATGTTCCCTTCCCTCAGCTTGTTTAGGTTGACTGTAGCTGTTGGCTGCACGGTTGGTATTAGCTTTAGCTGTGTTGGTGAAAGCCATGTTGGCACACCCTTCCTCTGGCTTTTTGGCACCAACCCTGTCTGGTGAGTGACACTGTTGGTCAGCCTATGGTCCAAAGTCAGTGAGGCGACGTTGCACTACTACCCAGCCTGCAGGCCATGTATTGGACTGAACCCTTTCCCATTGGAGTCCTCCACCACGAGAGTGGTGCCTCCACCCAGGGGTGGTGCACACAGTTTGGGGTCTTTTTTTTCCCAGGGTGGTGCTCAAATCAGAGGAACTGACACACTGTCCACTTGGTTTTCCCTGAAGGCAACCACCAACCTCTGGGCCAAGACGCACTTGCACACTTTTGACCAGAGGGGCTCTATCACGCCTTTCCACTGCTCATTCCGATCTGATGGACACCCCAGAGAATTCTTCCAGAGGCTGCCCCTTTTTGGGAGCTCGGGCATGGTTTCCTGTGCTGTCCAGACTCTCTTGCAGCGAACAGTGGTGCCTTCCTAACTGGAGAGATCTGTTGTCCTAGCACGGAGGTCAGGTTTGGCATGCCAATCCTCACCGACTCCACTCAAGCTCTAAGCTACTGAGAGGCCTGAATTGCTGCTGAGCAACTGTGTGGACCCCGTCAGGTTAACCATTGTGAATGTCAGAGTTTAGATGGATGTCAGCCTCCATGTACCCTGAAGGTGTATGTGGGAGCTATATCAGCAGACTTGATGAAGTTGCAATGGCACAGTTGAGAGTCATGACCCGGTGTCGACTTTCTCAAGGAGGCTTTGGCTTGTGTCAGCCTCTTCCTGTGACCCCTTGGCAATATGGGTGCCATGCCAGACTGCATTTTTATTGGCAATCACCTCAGCAAAATGTGTGGGTGAGGTACACGCTTTGTCTATCAGCCCATCATCCTGACGTGACATCCAGATGTTAGGGGTGTCACTCTTGGGCCAGACGTTGACCTTTTCCCATAGATGCTGTCGGGTTTACATCCTGTCCAGCCTGTAAAGCTTAAGCGCTATGGCCGTCAATTGAGCATTCCTCAAGACACAACAGAAGTCTTGTGCCCAGTAAGAGCCCCGGGATGCTATATTGATGCTAACATGGGCATTTATACAGCCCAAACAGCTTTTAACCATTATGGAGGCCCTGATAGAGGCTCTGCTCTCTCCAAGCAGTGCTTATCCCACTGGAACGTGGATACTATTTGCATTTATTATCAAGCAGCGAAGTTCCCTCCACCATCAGTCGTGGGCTGCCACTGCACAAGGCGGTGTCCACGTCTTGGACAGCCAAGTATTTTTGAGTCTTGATTTTGAGCATTGGCTAATACCAAATCCAGATCAGACACATCTATCATACTGAAAGATCAAAGAAACAGATACAAGGTGTCATTTTTTTTGTTCACTTTATTTTCATCAGCTTGTTCAGCTTGAACAATCAAGTAATAACATTTAAGCAATAACAAATAAGATAAATTCTTTAAATTCTTTAAAGGAATACTCCAAAGATTTTGGACCCACACCCTTTCCCTATCATTGACAAAGTGAGACAAGTTCATAAATACCTTTTTTGCGTCTCCGCGTCCAGTGGCTGGTTCCCAGCTGTTAGCATCACTGTTAGCTTAGCTCAGTTGCTGGAGGTGAATAGGAGTCAGAGCCAGACTGACAAAAGTGGACAAAATACTCCTTACAGTGGTGCAGGGGATGGCATATAAGCACTTGAAGTAAATTCAAATGGTTATAAAACATTTTAAAAGGCGTGTTTTCGTTTCAATCCGTTAAAATAATGTTTTGATACACACATACCTGCGCATGCGCAATGCTCCATGGAAGGATATACCGGTGCACAGCGGCTTAAATCTATGGCTTCTTAATGCCTGACAGGCAGGTCAACAAACCAATAAAAGTGCCATTTCGCTATATTGTAAAGTGTTTTATCAGCAACTGCACTCCTCAGCCTTACTCTCCTTATCTGGCTTCACAGAAGGAAATTTGTTTTTCTTAATGAAATCCAATATCTGTACCTTGTCAGTTTTCAGCCTATTTCTTTTCTTATGACGAATGTAAAGCCTCTCACTGTTCACACAGCTGCAGAGGGCTCAGAGATGCTGAGTTGCAATATCAGCCACGGAGGGTTGGCTGCACTCTTCTTTCCACCTCTAGAAATCTCACATTTCCAAAGCTTGCAGTTTGCAACAGCAACGTTGCTGTCGTCGACTTTAAAATATTTCCACACTGCCGACACCTTGTGCTCTGCTCTCATAGCGTTGCTGTTGGTGGTAAATTTTTAAAGTCCCTTCATCGTGCTTCAACGCTTCAATTTGAGTGTGTTGATAAACCGGACAACAATGCACCTCCTTAAATTTACCCCAAGCTGCAGCCATTAAATGTTTTTTAGTTATAACATTAGTTATATTTCATGTCAATCACTTATGTGCATTGTTGATCAGTGATTAATGGAATAGGTACCAAGACCCACATCTCAGGAGTGACTTTGCTACAATCTGTTTATGTGCTCTTTTACTGACGATTACTGATAGAAAATGAAGCACATATGTTTTAGTATACTATTATTTAGTATTAGAATTCATTTTTGCTCTTTTTTTTCTGTTTCTGACTCACTGGGGGTGGTATCTGTGCGTCCTCTCTTGACCAGCCACCACCCGATCCTTGATCGGGATGTAACGGCCAATTCCAAGAAGCCATGTGATCAGCCCCAATTTCCAATCATGTGATCGGATCAGGACATGCCTATTAACATGATAAAGCATTGTATGAGTAACTATAAAGTATTATTCAAGTATCTCCAGGCAGGACTGAGTTTCTTAAAAAATCATGAAAACTATTCTGTCAAACTTTAATAACCACTTTCATTATTTGACCCCCCTTGTTAATGGGTGCCATTCATCAGAAGAAAGTCTCATTGTAAGCCAGTATTCGTTTTCATTTTTGTTTTCCTTAGTCATTGGGAAGCAACGACTACTTGGTAAGATTCAGAGAAGTCCCTGCAGGGGACTTTGTGGTTCGCCTTGTATGTGAGGACGGCGGCTCCACCTCCAAGACCGCATCTGACAGATTCCAGAGACAAAGCACCACTCAGCTTAAGACTTCCAGCCTTTCTGTTACTGTGGGTATATTTTTTTGAATTAATGTTGTTTGACTGTTGAAGTGTGTTTCTCCCATTTTATGTTGTCTGATGAAACACTTGGTGAATTTAATCTCCTCTCCTTTTCCACTTCTATCTTGACCTTTGTAGGCTCAAGCTAACAGCAGCAACATCGAGCCGGGTTCCTCTCTCTCTTTCCCTTTCACTGTGTCCTCCAGTGAAAGCGGGACATTCTCATTGCAAGTAAGCAATGACCGCAGCTATGACACCACTGCACCCAACAGTGTCACCATTGCATCAGGCGGCGGAGGTGAGGCCAACGGCACGGTGACCCTAACCGTGCCGACCAGCGCCGCATCAGGGACTGACGTGACCGTCACCATCGAGGTCGAAAATGCAGCTGCCACCGAAATGAACTTTGCTGTGCTCAGGTTTTCAGTGGTAACCCAGGTGAGAAAATGCAGTATGTTTGGAATTGGAACAAAACAGATAAGTTCAAAACTACAAAGTCTAAAAGATGAAAAGTGTTTCAGTATAAATGTCATGTATAGGCTCTAAAATTAGACAAATCAATATTTTTCATTGGAAACCAGTTATTGAAGTCAACATTTACAAAGTTGGTCCAGAGTTCTGATTCATCGTTTTTGTTTTTTCAATTATTAAACCAACTGAGCACAAGAAGACTTAATGAAAGTCGAAGGTTTGTATTTCTAATAAATCATTTTGATATTTCTTAATTATAAAGACAGGGAAGGCAACTTTATTTGTGGAGTACATTTCAGCTGCAGAATAGTTGAAAGGCATCAACCAACAAGAACAGCAACATATGTATCAAAGAATAAAAAGTATATGCAATAAAAGTATGTGCATTTAAAATCCCTGTGTAGCATATGAAAAAGAAGTGTTTATCAAGTAGATAACTAAAAGGTCTAATGTTTAAGCCTTTATCGTGTAGTGGCCAACATTTGCATTTGCACTTCAAAGTAAACTTTTATCAAGTTTTTATAATGTGTAACTAAATCGTAATGTTATTTTTACTGTTGCTGCCATTTTTTACCTGTGTTCTCGAAAACACCATTTCCTTCACAAGATTGAAGCTTTAACATAAAATTATTGTCCACATGATATTTGTAAAAACTTTTGAAAATATGCCCACAATGCTGTTAAATGAGAGTAAGCTGTAATACTAAATGACAATATTCTAATAATATTTGCTTCATTTTCTATAAATAATCTGCATTAAAAGAGCTGATAAATAGCTTGGAGCTCTGGAAAAGTCTCCACAAGGAGGCGGGCCTTAGTAGAGATTCCACCAGTCACTGATTAACAGTATAAAAGAATGACATGAAATTAAACCAACCAGCGCTGTTTAATGGATGCCGCTTGGGGGAACTTTAAACTTGCCCGTCACTGTAATTGAAGAATGATGAAGCGTACCACCTTAAAAAATGAACGTGTCATGTGCCAAGAGAGCGCATGACAGCCTGTCAAGGAAAAAAAAATAAAAATAAAAAAACATTGGAGGACAGCAATTTGGTGACCAAATATGTCACTCATGCCCAGGGCCCACCCTGGATGGATGGATGGATGGTGCACATTGTTAGCACATTGCTAATCGTATGATTAACATATGACAGAACATTTACAGTCATACAAGGAGAAATGATTCTTATCCCAAATTTTTTTAAGAAGAAATAGTGACATCTGTTGTTCAGTATTGTGTATTTTAAAGTTGTTTTTACGTAATTATTATAATATCCTATGAATCGTAAAAAGACCTGGATTCCTTGTTTTCTGACTTGTTTTAAATATTTGGCATTTTAAAACTAGAAACACGATATTCGTTCAACATGCACTACATTTATTGAATGTGAAATTATGTTTGAACCTTTGTTCTGCTTTTCTTTACTTTCCAGGCAACAGATATATCCAGTCCTGTGTGCCAAGTAGTCAATACAACTGGTATCTGCCCTGCTGCTTCCTCTCTCTGCGCCATCACCCAGTGGGAGTTCATCGCTAATCTCACTGATGGCATCAACGGCACTGGTATTGTGACCATGTCCCTCCGCCAAGGGAATGGTACTCTGAATACCAGCATGGAGGTGGGACCTGGGGGCGAGAACGTCACAGTGATCACATACAGCTCTTCATGCTGCTCACAGAGTGTGGAGGTGGCAGCTGTGGACGGGGTGGGGAATGTGGGGCGATGTGTGGGACAGGCGAGGGTGATGACGACACCTGCCCCCAACACTACAACAACTACACCAACAACTACACCCAATATGACCACTGTACCCACTTCTCCAGCTGCAACCACAACTCCAGCTGTAACCGACTCCACTGGAGGGCGCAAGCTCAATATATACAGTCTTGTTGTCAGTATTATGGTTTCCTTCATTTGGAAACACAAATGAATTCAGACATCACCTCCATCCTTTCATCAGTTATAATACGGGAGTGGAATATATATTAAGTTTCTCGGGTGACTGCTTCATGATCATTTAAAAATACCTTAATTTTGGAGGGAAAATCATTAAACACTTGACGGATTTACTGTGTAGCCAATATTTTCCACAATAGTGTAACTACTGAGATTTATCTGCTTTGCTTTAATTAAAAAAAAAAAAAAAAAAAAACTTCTTTTAAAAAATATCTTTATGAAAAGCTGGAAAGGGCAAATATACTACAGTGAGGGCAACACATGGAGTTATGTCCAAATGACTTGCAATTGTGTGTTAACTTGCTCTGTTAAGTTGCAAAATGGTTGCATGCGGTTGTTAAAAACATGCATTATAAAAAGGGTAAATGAAATAAAAACTTTGCTTCAATAACAAATAAAGTTTGGTCTGTTTATTTAGCCATAACTAGCCTCAGCTGTGGAGCTGTGGGGGTCAGGTCATTCACAACAGGAAGTAAAGCACGCACCGTCCCATTTCAAATTAAAAGCACCACAAACAAAAGCACACGACAATCCAAAAAGGGCAATACAAAATAAAAAACATGCAAGTGAAAATGTGCAATACTCCCGTTCCGTGACATCCCCCCTTGCTTTAAGGGTGGCAGTCCCTGTCACCTCAGTCTTCATCCGGCCGGAACCGGGTTGGAGGCTGTCCAAAGTTCACTCGGACGGAACGTCGAGGGCTCTGTGGTAACTCAGGCAGGTTTACAGGATGTTCTGGTGGCTCAGCAGGTGGATCATAAAAAGAACAATAGTATGGGGTCCGGCTCTGTGTACCACTCTCGGAAGGATCATCCGTAGTCTTTTCCAGGTCCTCGTGTGGGGATCCAACACAAAGTTTCAGCGAATTCCTGTGCACAGTCTTCTCAATGCCCCCTTTCTCAGGTCTGATCTTGTAGACAACCCTGGTATCGCCGACTTGTTCCAGCACTACATGGGGCTCTGGGTCCCAACCCGGGTGAAGCTTACCCTGACCCTTACGGTTCCTGTCTCTCACCCACACTCGTTCGCCTGGGGCCAGTGGCATGGCCTTGGCTTGCCGGTCATAAGTTTGCTTATTGTGACCTGCCACCTTGTCAATGTTCTGTCTGGCTAACTTATAGGCGAAGGAGAGCTTTTGATGGTGGTCTCTAACCCAGCCTTGTAGGTCATAAGTCTGTGGTTGTTGGTCCACACCCAGACTGACATCAACTGGTTGCCTCAAGTGCCGGCCAAACATTAAAAACGAGGGTGTATAGCCAGTCGAACTATGGACAGTGTTGTTGTAGGCTGCTAAGAGTTCAGGGAGGTACTCAGGCCACTTATGCTGCTTTTCCGCCTCAAGAGAGCGCAGCATATTGAGCAAAGTCTGATTCATCCTTTCTACGCTACCATTACCAGCAGGATGGTATGGAGTGGTCCTGCTCTTGCTAATGCCATAGAGCTGACATAACTGTTGGACAACAGATGACTCAAAGTTCGCCCCTTGGTCCGAGTGAAATCTCGCAGGGCAACCAAAAACCTGAATCACATGGGACCACATGGCATGGACAGTAGTCTCTGCTGTCTGATCCTTCGTGGGAACTGCCCAAGCGTAACGGGTGAAATGATCTGTCAAAACTAATATATTCTGACACCTATCTGTTGCTCTGCCCAAGGTCAAGTAATCCATGCCTATTACCTCTAATGGGTAGCTGGTGATGAAGGGATGCAGTGGGGCCCTAGGCTGGGTCCTGTTCTGCAAACTGCAAGCGACACACCCTTGTTGGAACTGACGCACCTCCATATTCATCCCAGGCCAGTAGAAAAACTGCCGTATCCTGGAGAGGGTCCTTTCAGCTCCTGCATGGGCGGCTGCCTCATGATACTTCCTCCAGACCTCCTGTCGCTTGGCAACTGGGCACACCACCTGCACACACGTCTCGAAAGTTTTGGGGTCTTTGACCCTCCGACACAACACCCCATCCACAAGGTGCAGCTTCTCCCACTGTTGTAGAAGCTTTTGCGACTTCAAAGGTAAAGCCCGTCTTGTAGGACCATCAGGCCTCGACTTTTCAGCCACATACCTTGTTACTGCTTTGACGTCGAGATCCGCCTCTTGAAGGGTCTTCCAATCCTCATCCAGGCATAACCTGACTTCTTGAGCAGCTGGGCTCACCTCAGAAGTCACCGTCAGCTGAGCAACTTCGCAGCCTTTATCAGTGGAGGAGCTGGCAGGAAACCTGGAGAGGGCATCAGCATTCACATTTTCTTTCCCAGCACGGTATTTCACTTGGTAGTCAAAAGACGCAAGTTGGGCAACCCAGCGCTGCTCGACGGCACCCAGATGAGCTGTTTGTAGATGGGCAACAGGATTATTGTCAGTGTAGACAATAACCTTTGCCCCCATGAGATAGTCCTTAAATTTTTCTGTCACGGCCCACTTCAACGCTAGGAGTTCCAATTTAAATGAGCTGTAGTTTGCATCATTTCTCTCTGTTGGGTGTAAGCTCCGACTGGCGTATGCGATTACACGCTCCTGGTTGTCCTGCACTTGTGCCAAAACAGCACCAAGGCCTTGGTTGCTGGCGTCTGTGTAAACAACAAAAGGTTTAGTGAAGTCTGCATAGGCCAAGACAGGTGGTTGGGTCAAGGCTGATTTTAATCGTTCAAAAGCAGCCTGACATTCTGGGGACCACTGGATCCGAATCTGTGAGTTTTTCTTAACGGGCACGCCACTCAACAGGCTATTCAGTGGCCGGGCAATTTTAGCAAAGTTTGGTACAAATCGCCTATAATAACCTGCTAAGCCAAGAAAGGCTCGGACCTCGTGTACAGTGGCAGGTGCAGGCCAATCTAACACGGCACAAATTTTGTCTGGGTCTGGTCTTACCCCAGCCTTGTCAACCACATGGCCCAGAAACTTCACCTCGTGTTGAAACAGTTTGCACTTATCCATCCTGAGCTTAAGTCCATGCTGCCAAAATCTTTGGAACACCTCCTCCAGATGCTGTAAATGGGAGGAGAAGTCAGGTGAATAAATGATCACATCATCAAGGTACACCAAGAGAGACTCGGTTATTTGACCGCTTAAACACTGCTGCATCAACCGCTGGAAAGTAGCAGGTGCATTGCAGAGCCCAAAAGGCATCCGCTCAAACTCAAATAGTCCAATAGGTGTGGTGAAAGCTGTCTTTTCACGGTCTCCGGGGTCCATCTCAACTTGCCAGTACCCACTAGCAAGGTCTAATGTGGAAAACCATTCTGCTCTGGTCAGACTAGTCAGTGTCTCTTCGATCCGTGGAAGTGGGAATGCATCTTTGTGTGTGACCGAATAAGTTTCCTGTAGTCCACGCAGAATCTCCAGCTGCCATCCTTCTTCCTGACGAGGACAATTGGTGCGGCCCAAGGACTGCAGCTCTCACGGACAACCCCTTTGTCGAGCATATCTGCAAGCAGGGTCTTTATCTCTTTGTACATAGATGGGGGCAAGGGTCGATACCTCTCTTTGATGGGAGGAGCATCCCCAGTGTGAATGCGATGTTGCACCAAGTCGGTGCGTCCAAAATCCTCTTCATCCGCAGCAAAAACCTTCTCCCACCGCTGTAGCAGAGCTCTGAGCTCCAGCTGCTGCTGTGGTGTTAAATGATGACAGTCAGCAGGCTTACTCACTTCTTCAGTACGCTCTTTGTGGTGGGGGCTCTGGGTGTCCACCATTCCCACCTCCACGACACCATCCGGGCCCAAAGTCAAGCTCAGGTCTTGGGACCCCTGGACATCCACATCTTCCACGCGGTACAACTGGCCCAGCTTCTGGTAGCGATCTATGGTGACTGGGTATACATGGGGGTTGCAAATACGAACAGGGACCCTCCCACTTCGCACGACCGTTAAGGTCCTTGCTACTCCCCATGCTTCTGTTCCAGGCATAGCCTCCAATACCGCTGGTAAGTCAGGGCTGCTTGGCCCCACGCAAGTGCGGCCCCACACAATCATCTCAGTCCTTGGTGGTACCTGAACCTGTTGTCGACTTGCAAGGCGGACAAAGCCCAAGAACCCATCTTCTGGTGTGGTTACGATGGTCCTCCGGCACACCGCAAACGCTTCCCGCCATGGCTTCCATTTCTGAGGGGAGAGAGCTGGCTTTCCCTGTTTAAAAACAGCATCCCAACATGCACCAATCACATTCATCCCAATGAGCAGTGGGTGGGTAGAGCAATCATCCTTGACAATAACAACACCTTTTCCCGGAATTTTTACACCTTCTACTTCAAAGTCCATTATGGCATAACCACAGTAGGGTATACTGAGGCCATTGGCGGCTTTAAGCGTTAACACCAAGGGGGCTGTGCCTTTCTCAACCTGAGAAAAATGTTGCTCCATTACTTTCTGTTGGATTAGCGTTACCTGTGATCCGGTGTCTAACAGCCCAGTCATTCTGGTTCCACCAACACAGACTTCAATGGTTGGGCACTTGCCCACAAACTGGGTGTTGGCCCCCTGGTGGTTAGCCTCAGAGGCCGTCCCTACTGCTTGGGCCTCAGCAGCAGGGGTGATTAGTTTAAAGGTGTATTGCTGGTGGCACTGGCGTTCTGACAGAACCTTGCCACATGACCGGGCTGTCTACACTGCCTACATATAGGCTTCCCATCTCTAGTCCACTCATTGGCATCATTTTGGAATCTTTGTCGAGTTCTGCGTCGGTACTGCATGGGGGCGTGTTCTAGTCCAGAGTATTGCAACAGCGGTTTGATTTCTTTTATTATTTCCTGGGTGAAGCCTTTCATTTGGTCTTTAACATCATTCATTATCTCTTCCCTCAGAGCCTCTCTCCAGCTAGGTGTAGGTGGTGTACCTTCTTGAGACCCCCCAATGGCCGCGGTGTACGTTGCGTTGATGTCCTGTCCACGTTGCTCCTCCTCCAGAAGTAGAGCTTCATGATGCACAGCAGCAAAATCCAATTCAGGGTTTCGGCGCACATATGTCCGGAGGGTTTGTGACAGGGGCCCTTCCCTGAGCCCCAAGAGCATCTGGTCCTTCAGGATGTTCTCGGAGGGTGCATCGTCTGGGCTGTGTCGCTGCAGTCTGCAATACATTTCCCTTAAGCGGAGAGTAAAGGATTTAACAGACTCACTTGGTTTCTGATTGCAGCAGAAAAAATGTGACCTGAGCACCGCAATGGGGATGTTGTCGCCATACAAGGTGTCAAGACGAGTCAAGATCTTTGCACTTGTATCGCGTTCTCCAATGTCTAAAATACTGATTTGCAGTTTGGCCTCCCCAGCTAACGCTCCCATTAAAAATTCAATTTTCCTGGGCTCCGTGAGATTTTGTGCATTTAACATGCCACACATTTGCTCTTTCCAGTCCCCATACTTAATGTCACTGTTTGGCCCATTAAACTTCGGCAGCCAAGGCGCACCGGGATATACTGGCATCATCATCATCATGCTTAGTTAAAAACAAAACTAAAACAGCCTTTGGATCTTACACTGCTCGTGCTTGTGTCCTGCCGACAATGCCAAAATTTGTGGCGAGATGAAGAATTAAACTCGGATGACAACGCCACCCAGTTTTATTGGAGACTGGGAACTCACCAAAATACTAAAAACACTCTAAAAACAAGGCAAGCAGTGTAAAACCAACAGGCTGAAATGAATGGCTGGTTAAAAGATTTATTACAATAAATCAAATAAAAGGATAAAAATAAACAAAGTAGCACAAGACTTAAGATGATGCCAGCAATAAAATAAAATACTAAAAGGTCCGCTAGTAAAAACCGAGGAGAGGTTCGCCGCTAGCCTGCCGTGTCAGCTGGCTCAACTCCACCGCAGCACAGCTCCCCCGCTGTCCGAGGCTCCGCTGCCGTCCGGGTCGCTGTCCGAGGCTCCGCCGCCGTCCGGGTCGCTGTCCGAGGCTCCGCCGCCGTCCGGGTCGCTGTCCGAGGCTCCGCCGCCGTCCGATTCCCCCGTGGGCTAGGCGACCGGTCCGGACCCTCCTTCAGCGCTGCAGCTGTGGGAGACAGGAACCTGGGGGCACTCACTCGTTCGCGGCCGACCGAGCTGGCTCAGCAGCAGTGGTCTACGTCACGTCGCCAGAGTACAACAGGTGCGGTACTTACACGCAGGGGCAGAGAAACTCTGCCCGCCTGCCGTGATGAGCCTTGCACTCTGGTCCCACTACTGCTCCACGGCCGTAGCCCGCCGTCGCACCGCGCCGTCGTCCCAGGTCCCGTCTCTTCAGCTCCAACTGCACCGAGGTGGCTGCCTTCTCCTCCTGCCGTGCTCAACTCTCCTCCTGCTCCCTCTGCCGCTGATATTAACGCCCCCGCACCTGGGCATCCGCCCCCAGTTCATTTAGCCATAACTAGCCTCAGCTGTGGAGCTGTGGGGGTCAGGTCATTCACAACAGGAAGTAAAGCACGCACCGTCCCATTTCAAATTAAAAGCACCACAAACAAAAGCACACGACAATCCAAAAAGGGCAATACAAAATAAAAAACATGCAAGTGAAAATGTGCAATACTCCCGTTCCGTGACATGTTTCAAGATAAGAAAAAAAATATGACACAAAAAATGCAATGAATAGAATAACAGGGCTCTGTTTTAGTAGACCAGGCACGTCTGCTCTGCCCCGTGCTCACGCCCTGTGAACAGGGTGTGTCCAGAACATTTTGCAATTTTTGTAAACAGCGCAGTCTGGCGCAGAGCGGCGCATCCACGCCTCTGTCCCTCCCACCGGCGCAAGTGGCAAAGAGGGAGGAGAGAAGGTGTGACTGGGTTTAACACAGCCAACTGTAATCATGTAAGGTGTTTAAATGAACACCTCTCACCACCTTTCAATGCACCGCAGGCAGACGCGCTATGCAATTTCCAATCGCCATCACCATGGACTAAGACAGCAGCTGCAGGCAGTCAAAACTTCTCCCAGGAGGAAACTGTAGTAACCTATATTTAAACCCAGCATAAAAAAGATGAGCGGTGTGGACAGAACACAACATGAGTAAACTGTGTAATGGCAATGAAATCAGAAACACTTGTGCTGAAATGGCGCATTTTCACAGTTTGCTTGTGAAATTCACTAGTTTCACCTGATTGAATCATGATCATTTTGGCATGTAAATCCTGATGACGCAAAACCCTGGCAGGTGGCCCTTGAGTGACCAGACCAGCAGAGGACGGCTCTCCTCAGGCTCCCACCTCAAAACCAGCAGTCCAAGTGCAAGAGGAGGAGGAGGAAGGAAAATGTTTAAATTAAATGTATCTGTTTCATGGGTGATTTTGTGTATCTTTAATGGGACTGAGTAAATTGTAGCCAAAACATGTATAAGCAAGAGGCTAATACTCTCATTTAAGGACAGAGCTGTGCAGCCCGGTGCTGTTCTCTCCCGTGCGCTCTGCTGCGTTACCTGCTGTTATGCAGTTCAGCCTCTCCCCGTCTTAAGTCCATCATATCGTCCTCCATCATATCAAAGTGGCATCCATGGTGTAAGGCTATTTTGGGTAGCACAAAAACATGCAACAAAGAACACACTAACACTCTGAAAACCTGCTTGTGATTTTTTTGGTGTGGTGTGCGCACTGCGCCTGTCAGACAAATTAGACTGGGCGTGCTCGGCCTGCACAGAGAACAGACGTGGTTCCAGCTGTCGAGCTATCAGCGCACTTTTCGTTTTAGCACAAAACTGTCACTGAGCAAAGCTGAATCTGTCCACACCTCCCCCTGGTGTGCGACCCCACCCATCTTGTATAGACTATCTTTGTTTCCACACTGGAAATGTGACAAATCGTAGTGTTTTCTTTCCTATGTGAACGACTGTTTAACATCACACGTTCGACTCATGTTTCTAAGTAGTTAGAAGAGGAAAAAAGTGCAAAACTGGACAATACAGCATAGCCTGCAGATGTACACAGTGTCGCAGAAGTCCACCAATCCCATGATGCACTGCGGTGTGACATCAGCCTCTCAGTCCTATTACTTCCAGCAGACTGTATGCTCGATAAGCATAATACTGCCCTCACATTTTCATTATTATTCATGTTTTACTTTGTATTACACTTGATCACAAGGGATTATTGAGATTGTTTGGGATCATGAAGTGGGCCAATCCAATTGGTTAGATGGGCTGGATATGGCCCCTGGGCCGTTGTTTGGGAACTTCTAAATGAAACCGACAAAATGATCACAAGATCTGTCCTGAAAGACTTCTGCTCTGGAGGTTTATCGTATGCTTCAATTTGTGGTGGTGGGGTGTGGTTGGAGCTCAGCTGTGGAGGAGAGGTCGTGAAGCAGACCTCAGTGAAGCGGTGGGAGGCAGGTAAGTAGGAACACCTGTGATCAATAATCAGTGATTCTCTCTCTCCCTGTCTTCCAGTAGTAGGCGGGGTTTAAAAGGATCAGCTGCTCCAGGTGGGGGCGGCTGAGCTATTGGACATTATGGCAGGGACCGGGCGGACGTGTTGCTGAGAAGTTTGACTGCACATGTGCTGTCTGGAGAGCAGGCTGAAAAGGCTCTCCAGTGACGGGGTGAACAGTGGGGCACTAATCAAACCTTTAAATTCACGATGGGTTGTGTCAGTTCTGTCGGAGGACTCACATAGAGTCACGTACACATTTACGCAGAAACTCACAAAAACCTGGTTCAGAGGTTCAGAGTAGAAAGAATGAAGAAATGAAATAAAGAATGAATGTATGAATAATAATAAATTTGTAATGTGCTTTTACATTTCAAAAGAAATCTCAAAGTGCTACAGGGTGAGATTAAAAACAATTGTCAAAGGTACAAATACAAAGCAAAACAAAAACAAAAATAACATTTTAAAACTTCAAAGTCACAATCATGAAAACAAGGTGGATCTTGTCGGCCTTTTTAAATAGAAATGTCTTGAGGCCTTTTTTGAAGGTATCCACACTTAGTGGAGCCCTCAGGGTTTCGGAATAAATATGAAAATAAATATGGAAAAAACTAAATATATTTTATTTGGAAACAATAAGACAAAAACGGAGGAACGGATGCTTATAGGTAATAACAAAATTGAACGAGTAACTGAGACTAAATTTTTAGGTGTAATACTTGATGAACAGTTGAACTGGAAGCCACGAATAAAGAATTTAAAAATAAAACTGGCAAAGAGTGTTGGATTACTGAACAAAACTAAACCCTTTTTAAATTACAAGGCACGATATATTTTGTACTCTTCATCAGTAATGCCATACCTCAGCTACTGTGTGGAGGTATGGGGCAAAATACATATCCCAGCAATTTACAGTCACTTGTGGTACTTCACAAAAAGGCAATAAGAATAGTGCACAAAGCTGGATACCTTGAACATACCAACAGACTGTTCTTGGAATCCAAGGAATTAAAATTCCCAGATCTGGTCAAATTTAAAACGGCAATACTTATGTTTAAGGCACGAAAAAAACACATTACCTGGTAACAAGTTTTGTTTTCAAATAGGCAAGGAGGGTAGAATCTGAGAGGGGATTCAAACTTCAAAAAGTAGTTTCAACGTACTACAAGAAAGAGCTTTTGTCTTTCAATTTGTGGTGTGAATATATGGAATAAACTAACCCCTCATGCACACTGGATGCGGTGGCTCCGGTCTGGTATAGCTACTGCAGTATGGGTGGCCGTTTGTGCCATACACCGCCTGGTAGAAAACGCCGTTCAGAACGGCGCTTTTAACGCCGAGCGCCGCCAGGCGCTTTTATTTTGAAACGCCTTCCGGCGTCTCAAACGCCGAGCGCCGCCAGGCGCTTTTAAAGCGCCACTAGGCGCTTTAAAACTGAGTGAGGAACTTTTTTCCATATATGTTTTATTGTCCACATGACGTTTGATATATTAAATGTATTAAAATATATTTTTTCCCTTCTAATCAATTTTTCAAAACTGAAATGTTTAAAAATAAAAAAATAAATACTTTTGATCAGGGGTGAGCTCAATGAGGAGACTTAGGGGGTGGAAAATGTTCAAAAAATTACTTATGACATGTTTTCAGAGCAGCTAAAGTTTGCGAATAGTCAGAACAGGACAAAAGGATTGTAAATGTTCCCACAGGGAATTGTTTTTTTACCTTTGAAACAGTTAGATCACATTTTCAAAATGTGATCTAACTGTGATAGAAAAAAAAAAAAAAAACACGAAGGGGTCTTGTGTAAACAAAGAAATCTTGAAGGGTTGAGCCTATATTTCTTTCCTTCTCTCCCTCTATTTATTAATAACAAATTGTAATCACACATACACATTGTGCAAAAATTATCTTTTTGACCCCAGGCTTGTGACTTCGGAAGAGGATTACATGAAGCCCACTGGTGTGACGATCCAGGAAAAGCAGTGTTCCTCTCTGACAGCAACCTGCTTGGTGGCTCCCCAGATGTCATGGTGTCCAATGACTGCATCATTGAGATAAAATGTCCCTGCAGCCAGAAATAACATGTTTATAAGTGAAATAATTATCTGTGCCTTTGTACCAGTTAAACTGTTGTTTTATGTTCTGATTTATTATTAAAAATATAATCAGTAACAAAATAAAACATGTCATAATAAATCAAGCGGGAGCCACATAACCAGTGTGAAGATTTGTAGTTCAGCATCCCTGACAGTTACTGCCAAATGAATATTCAAATAATTCTTCTAATCATGCATTCAGATATTATTTCAAAAATTGAATTGTACTGAGAATGTAATGTTGTAACAGACAAACATAGACATAGAGAATCTCAGATTTATTTTTAAACATTTCAGTTTTGAAAAATTGATTAGAAGGGAAAAAATATATTTTAATACATTTAATATATCAAACGTCATGTGGACAATAAAACATATATGGAAAAAAGTTCCTCACTCAGTTTTAAAGCGCCTAGTGGCGCTTTAAAAGCGCCTGGCGGCGCTCGGCGTTTGAGACGTCGGAAGGCGTTTCAAAATAAAAGCGCCTGGCGGCGCTCGGCGTTAAAAGCGCCGTTCTGAACGGCGTTTTCTACCAGGCGATGTATGGCACAAACGGCCACCCATACTGCAGCACTGTGATTCACACCGCCTGCGCTGAAGAAGGTTGCCAGATCGGTCGTTATCCCCCTTAAACAATTTGAAACCCATTTTACTCAAAAGAAAGAGCCCAAACCGCCATCTTGGTTGAAAATGCACGTTAAAACTGCATTTTTATAATGACAAACATGTCATGAACACATAATCATTTCATCGACCTGTCCGACGTGTTCAAAAAAGAAGCTTGATTTGGCAGAAACCCGCCCAATCTGGCAACACAGAGCTGCTCCGGTCACAGAGTGGTTTTGAGCCATTTTGGAGTAATTTCACTTTATAGCATTTTAATGACTACGGATTAGCTGCGGTGTCCGGACCGGAGCCGTTCCATAGCCGGACCGCATCCAGTGTGCATCGTGGGTAACTGAGGATCTAAAGAAAAGCGCTAATTTGAGTGTGTTTCAAAGAATATATAAAGATCTTGTGTTCAGCAACTATAGAAATGAATGAAAGTATTTATGTTGAGAAAATGTTGAGTGATGCCAACCAATTATTCTCTAGTTATTAGGAATTGAGAGAATTGGTGAATAATTCTGAAATGTTGTGATTTTTTTTTTTTTTTTTTTGTCTGATTCATGCTGATGATCCTGTAGTGGACAAAGGGGTAGGATTCATGTAAGTTTTTACTTCTTCCAACTCCTTTTCGAATCTTGTGTTTTTTTTGTACTCTTGTATATTCATAATGGGATGCATGTTTTCGAAATAAAGCCAATCAATCAATCAATCAATCAATCAATCAATTGAGGAGAGAATTCCACAGCCGAGGGGCCACTGCCTGGAAGGCCCTGTCTCCCATAGTGGAGAGTTTAGTCCTGGGTTGATGGAGGCAGTAGGTGGAGGAGGAGGAGGAGCGGAGACTTCGTGTGCAGTGTAAGGGTGAATCCCAGTTCTCTGCTTAATCCTCAATCTTACTCCTCATGCCTCAAAATGCGCGCTCCCATGAAGTTAAGTGTTGTCCCATTCCTAAACAAGTTGAGGAAAGGAGCGAGACTAAGGGGCGTTATCTTTGAGATTCTACGAGACCTACCTTGGAGGTAAGGATAACCCAGAATGCTTGTTAAATAGTTCGTTTTGCTGTTATTTTATTAACAAAAAAATTTGTATTTTACTTTGGGAGTAATTGTATTAAGTTTCTATCACAGATAATATTTACAAAGGCTATTAGAAAGAAATCAAGAAAATTCATTTGAATGTATTTATTAACAAGGTCACACATGGACTGGATCACACCAGCTTTATGGCTGGATGACAATCATCTTCTAATACTAGACGCCTTCTTGACATAATCACATCCCTTGGTTCTGTATCCCCTGAGGTTGTGGTCTCTCTTGATGCTGAGAAGGCCTTTGACAGGGTAGAATGGAGCTATTTGTACAACACCTTGGGCAGATTTGGACTTGGACCATTTGTTGACTGGGTCAAGCTTTTATATTCCTCACCCCAGGCTTCCGTCCAAACCAACAAAGTCTCATCCCCTCCATTCTCCTTATCCTGTGGAACCAGACAGGGCTGTCCGTTGTCACCTTTGTTGTTCATCCTGGCGATCGAACCTCTAGCAATTAAGTTGCGCTCAGACGTTAAAGCAGAACTTTGTAAGATTTGCTTTAGCGCTCCCCCTAATGGTCTCCTGTGAAAGCTCACTGTCGTAAACGTCCTCAGCATCACCCCCCCCCCCCCCCCCCCCCCCCCCCCCCCCACCCCCACCCCCCGTGCAGAGAGCTTCCCAGTCCTGTGTCCTTTTTTTCCGCTCGTTAGACAAAGTTTTTTTCTGTCTTTTTGGTTCTACCATCCATGAGCACCATCCATGGCGTTGCTAACGCTAGCGAGGGTTTCATGTTTGTTTTACACGCTTTTGTTAAATCTTCTTCAGCAGCAGTTCCTCGCGCTGCCTCCTCCGGTTGCTCCCTCTGTAGCAGACATGCCTGCCTCGCACGCTCAAACTTATTGGAAAAGAAACACTCGGAGATGCTTTCCTCGTGCTCACTTCTACGAG
Organism: Salarias fasciatus; assembly: GCF_902148845.1. Taxonomy (NCBI): domain Eukaryota; kingdom Metazoa; phylum Chordata; class Actinopteri; order Blenniiformes; family Blenniidae; genus Salarias; species Salarias fasciatus. The sequence goes on along the minus strand of NC_043750.1, from coordinate 27,200,440 downwards.
AGGAGGTGCCACTCCTCTTTATTTTTCAGTTACCAAACGGAAATTAGAGCCAATCAACACATCATGCAAAGATCTTCTATTGCAACACAATGACAGATATCGTACTCCAACAGCTTTTATACTTGTAATCCCGTATGAGTGCCGTAAAGCAGTCGGGTCCGCTCCTCTGAAATTGCAAGCGCTGTTTTCAGGACCCACACCGCGGGGAGAGTGAAGGGACCAGCGAATCACCGTGACAAGTCTTTGTTTACCCCCACAGGGATTCTGAAACACATTTTTTGAGGTAAAAAAGTTGCAAAGTTCTGCTTTAAAGGAATCACTCGTGCTGGCATTACCCATGAAGTCTCCCTGTACACGGACGACCTCCTACTTTTCGTTTCTGACCCTATAAATTCTTTTCCAACTATATTTACTATTTTAAACAACTTTGGAAGTATTTCTGGAAACTAAACTACAGGAAAAGTGAATTGCTACCTCTCAATGATAAGGCTAAATCAATCCCTAATTCCATTGTGCCTTTTAAGTGGTCAACAGATGGGTTTCGATACCTTGGCATTCAAATCTCATCTTCACTTCAAGCTCTGTTTCGCACAAATGTTGCCCCCTTGATGGAGAGGACTGAGAGGGATTTTGGTCGTTGGTCAGTTTTACCTCTTTCATTAGTGGGTAGAATAAATTTGATTTAGATGGTTTTCCTTCTGTGCTTTCTATACCTTTTTCAACATCTTCCCATTCTTCTTAGTAAATCTTTTTTTGTCAAATTAGACAACGCTATTACAACTTTTCTTTGGGCTGGAAAACCACCCAGAATTCGCAAATCAGTTCTACAATCTCCAAAGGACAGAGGTGGGTTTGCCTTGCCAAATTTTAGATACTACTACTGGGCAGCCAACGTGCAAAAGTTCCTCTTCTGGATGTGTGACCAAGATGAATCTGTACCTAGTTGGGTGTGCCTTGAAAACAAATCTTCTTTTTATCCCCTTCATTCAACTTTGTGCGGTCAACTGCCTTTTTCAATGACATGTTTTAAAGATTTTCCAGTTGTGTCAACTTCACTTAAAATCTGGAAACAATTCAGAAAGGAATATGGATTCTTAAGCCCTTCTGGCCTAAACTGTATATTTAGAAATTGTTATTTTGAATCATCTACTGACCCGGGATTCCGAAGCTGGCATAACAAAGGTATAAAATGTCTAAATGATTTGTACAAGAACGGTATATTCTCCTCATTTGAACAGCTTTCATCCACTTACGATCGTCCGAAGCATCATCTTTTCCGGTATTTTCAAATCACAGACTTCATTAAAAAACAGTTCCCCCACTTTCCAAATCGTCCTCTCGAAACAGTCCTAGATTCCATCCTGGGCATAGATCCTGTTAGTAAAGGTTCTATCTCAGCTCTGTATAAGGAAATATGTCTCACTGCCTCCTCTCCGCTAACTGCAGTCAAAAAATTGTGGGAAGACAGTCTCAATCTTACATTTACAGAAGCACAGTGGAACTTGGCCCTTTCTCTTGTTTATGTTTTATTTGTGCCCGTCATAGGCTCATTCAGTGCAAAATTGTATTTCGGGCCCACAAAAGCGAGATTAGCAAAGATTTATAACTCTGTCAACGATGTCTGTAACAGATGCAAGTTGTCTCCAGCAAATCATGCTCATATGTTTTGGCTGTGCCCCAAATTGGATCAATACCAGAGTTACATTTTTGAAGTACTGAGTAAAGCGTATAGTTCCGCACCTAACATAAATCTGTCTAAAGCCTTAAAACGTGCACTAGCATTTAGCACTCTACTGGCCCGAAGACTCATCTTGTTTGGTTGGAAGCTCCCCAGCCCCCCTTCACATATCCGATGGGTCAAAGAAGTACCTTACCACCTAAAACTGGAGAAGTTGAGATTTTCTCTTAATGGTTCTATTAAATCTTTTCATAGCACATGGGATCCATTTTTAAAACATATATCACTTATAGATATTCTCTTTGATCTGGATGAATTAAACCTGAATGTAATATAATTACTTACTTCAACATAATGTTGGTAAGATACGATGGATGAATGTGTGTGAGAGAGGGTCTGTTTAGGGTGGCTTCTGTTAGGGATATTGTTTTTTTTTTTCCCTTTTTCTTTTTCGATTTTGCCTTTTTTCTGTTTTGTTTTGTTCTGGATTTTTTATGTGTTCATTTATTATTTCTATTTTCTATTTTCTTTTTTTTGACATACAAAATTCACTGTGTTTTGACCTTCTTGCCTTTTTGATACTACAGTTGTGTGTCAGAATTTAAAAAATGTTCAATAAAAATATTTTGAAAAAAAAAACAAGGTCACACATGCAAAATGTTAAACATTTCTAATACAGGGCACAGGGGCAGATCTGGGACTCTAGGAGGTCAGGGGCTTAGCCCTGAGGGTGCAGATGCCGATTTATTTTTTACAGCATTTTTTGCCGTAAACTATCTTTATTTTATTTGTTTATTTTTATTATTATTGTTATTATTATCATTATTATTTTTTTTTTTTACATCAACTTACCACCAATTCAAAGCTGAGAAAGGCTCTTAAAAATCAGACCCTTTAATGATGCAAAATGTCTTACCACTAGCAGCCTTGAAGTCATTGTTTTATACCCCATGTACACTGACAGAAAAAATAAAATATAATAAAAAAGTTATTCAGACTGATCATAAACTAAAGAAATAAAATACCTTATTTCCTTACTGCAGGCTACCTGTGATCCTGGCTGGCACCTCTGCTGTCCTTTACTGCTCTGTTCTTCAATACTGTCCTCAAGTCCTGTCTTCAATCCTCCTGTCTCTTCTCTCTTGCTTTCTCTGCATATTTTTTATGATTTCCTGTTCATTTCCCCCCTCACTTTCTCTTTCACTCCTTCCTCTCTTCTGTCTCTGTTACTCTTTAAATACAATATTTCAGAGCTGTTCTCATGTCTTGTCATGCTTTTTTTGAATGTTAAATGTGGGTCATCTCTTGTCTTTTCATCTTCACTCACACATGAACCAAAATAAATAAAAATATTGAGAAATAAAACCTATGAAACATACTGATATATTGAGTTTAAATGTTTGAAATGTTTCTTGATGAGATTAAAACATTCTCCCTCTTCTTCAAATAAATGTGTTACTGGTGGGGTTGGAGGCTCAGGCACAGACGACATGGGAGAACAGATGGCGGGTGAAAAAACGGATTTATTAGAACAAAGGCGAGTCCAGAAGCTGAGCCGGACCAAGCTGGGTCCGGGATGACTCTCAGCAATTTCCAGTCCAAGGTAGGATCCGAGTCCAGAGATACTAGGAGCAGGCGGGCGGCAGGAGCGGCAGGCAGAGCAGATCCCCAGATTGAGAGCAGAGGAAAAAAAAGGTGAATTCACAGATCACGAGAGCAGGTCGAAGCAGGCACGTCTAACACACTGTAGCAGAGGTTAAGATCCAGCGCCGATTCCAGCCAAGGACGCCACTTAAATAAGGACGAGAGCAGCTGACCCTCATCTGGCTGATGAGCTGGAACCACGCCTCCGAAAACCCGCTCCAGTGCCGCCCACCTGAAAAAACAAACAGCCTCCCTACGAGGAGGCCGGGGGGCTGGCCATGACAGTACCCCCCCTCCTACGTGTGCCTCCAGGCACACGCACCGATCGCCCAGGATGGCGGCGATGAAACTCCGGACGAGACTGGGGTCCATAATAAGGCCCCAGGGGACCCAGGAACGCTCCTCAGGTCCGTAACCCTCCCAGTCCACCAGGTACTGGACCCCTCGACCCCGGCGGCGCACATCCAGAAGCCGCCGCACCATATAAACCAGGCCGCCATCCAACATCCTGGGCGGAGGCGGGGCACGGACAGGGGGGACCAGGTCACTCTCGGCCACAGGCTTGACCTGAGAGATGTGGAAAGTGGGGTGGATGCGCATGGAGGAGGGAAGCTGGAGACGCACCGCGCAGGGATTGATGATCCTCTCCACTTCGAACGGTCCCACAAAGCGAGGGGCCAGCTTCTGGGATTCAACCCGGAGGGGCAGGTCCTTGGCCCTCAACCAGACCTTCTGTCCAGGGGAATAGGTGGGAGCGGCAGTCCGCTTGCGGTTGGCCTGCTGCTCCATTCTATGGGAAGACCTGAGCAGGGCGGTCCGCGCCCTCTTCCAGACCCATTCACATCTCATCGCAGCTTGAACAGAAGGAACCGCCAACTCCTTTTCCTGGGACGGGAACAGAGGGGGCTGGTACCCCAGGGAGCACTGAAACGGGGACAAGCCCGAGGAGGAGCTAACCAGCGAGTTATGCGCGTATTCCACCCAAGGAAGGTGAGTGCTTCAGGCCGCAGGATCCTCTGCACAAACACACCGGAGCAGGGCCTCCATCTCCTGATTTAGACGCTCCGTCTGACCATTAGACTGGGGATGGAAACCAGAAGACAGGCTCACCTTGGCTCCCAACGCCAAACAAAATGCCCTCCAAACCTCCGAGGTGAACTGTGGTACCCGGTCGGACACGATATCCGCAGGGATGCCATGAACGCGGAACACTTCAGTGACGAGCAGGTCTGCTGTCTCCTTGGCCGATGGCAGCTTACAGAGGGCGACAAAGTGGGCAGCCTTGGAAAACCTGTCCACAATAGAGCGGATCGTGGTTTTACCGTTGGAGGGAGGCAGGCCAGTGACGAAGTCCAGTGCAATATGGGACCACGGCCGACTGGGCACTGGCAAGGGTTGAAGGAGGCCAGAACAGGGCCGAGTGGATGTCTTATTCCGGGCGCAGACAACGCAGGCCGCCACAAACTCCCGCGTGTCCTTGTCCATCGATGGCCACCAAAACCTCTGTCGTAGAACTCCCAACGTGCGGGTGACTCCAGGGTGGCAGAAAAGCTGGGAAGAGTGTCCCCACTGCAGGACCTGAGAGCGGACAGAGCTGGGCACAAACAGGCAGTTAGAGGGGCCGTTACCTGGACCTGGCTCGTGCTATTGAGCTTGTTGCACTAGGGATTCCACCTCCCATGTGAGAGATCCGACAGTGCAGGACTGGGGAAGATGGAACCCGGTTCTGATGGGGAGTCCTCGGTGGCAAACTGGCGTGACAGAGCATCTGGCTTGATGTTACGCGACCCCGGGCGGTAGGTCAAGGTGAAGTTGAAACGCCCAAAAAACAGAGTCCAACGGGCCTGGCAGGAGTTCAGACGTTTAGCAGAACGCACATACTCAAGGTTCTTGTGATCAGTCCACACTATGAATGGCTGCTCAGCTCCCTCCAGCCAGTGCCTCCACTCCTCCAACGCCAGCTTGACCGCCAGAAGCTCTCGGTTGCCGATGTCATAATTGCGTTCTGCTGGTGAGAGGCGGCGAGAAAAAAAGGCACAGGGGTGCAGCTTGTTGTCCGAGGTAGGGCGTTGGGACAGAACGGCTCCCACTCCGGTTTCCGAGGCGTCTACCTCCACCACAAACTGGAGACTGGGATCAGGCTGAATTAGTATGGGAGCTGTAGTGAATCGAACCTTGAGTTCTTGGAAGGCCTTCGCGGCCTCTGGGGACCAAACAAACGGACGAGTGGTGGACGTGAGAGCAGTGAGGGGTGCGGCCACCTTACTGTAGTTCCTGATGAACCGGCGGTAGAAGTTGGCAAAACCCAGGAACCGTTGAAGCTGCTTCTGATTCTCCGGCTGAGGCCACTCCTGTACCGCCGCCAGCTTAGCTGGATCCATGCGAGTCTCTCCCTGTGAGATGATGAAACCCAAGAAGGACACAGTGGATTGATGGAACTCACACTTCTCGGCCTTCACATACAGGTGGTTCTTCAGGAGTCTCTCAAGGACCAGACGGACATGCTGGATGTGTTCCTCAGTACTGCGGGAGTAGATCAGGACATCGTCAAGGTACACAAAAACGAAGCAATCAATGAAGTCTCGGAGCACATCATTCATGGGGTTCTGAAAAACCGCAGGAGCGTTAGTAAGTCCAAATGGCATAACCAAGTACTCAAAATGGCCCGGCGCAGTGTTGAACGCAGTCTTCCACTCATCCCCCTCACGAATGCGGACCAGGTGATAGGTGTTGCGGAGATCCAGTTTCGTGAACACCGTGGCGCCGTGCAGAGGGAGGAAGGGCAGCGGGTAGCGGTTCTTTACGGTGATGTCATTTAGACCTCTGAAATCAATGCAGGGTCTCAGAGAGCCGTCCTTCTTGCCGACGAAGAAAAACCCCGCCGCCACCAGAGAAGAAGAGGGACGAATGGTTCCAGCCGCCAGGGACTCCTGAATGTAGGTCTCCATAGCGGCGCGCTCAGGCCAGGTCAAATTGTACAGCCGGCTGCGGGGCAATGCGGCTCCTGGAAGCAGATCGATGGGACAGTCGTAAGGTCGGTGTGGCGGCAGAGAGAGGGCCTTGCTCTTACTGAACACTTGGACCAGGTCATGGTACGCCTCAGGGACTGCTGACAGATCTACAGGTTCTGGCGGGGAGGACTGCAGAGAGACATGTGGAGTGAGTGCAGAACGTAAACAGTTACTTAAACAAAATGGGCTCCAGGAATCAATCTCCTCCTTAATCCAGTCAATGCGGGGGTTGTGTTTACGCAGCCATGGGAAACCCAGCACCAGCGGGGGCTGCGAGTGGTCAATGAGGTGGAACGTCAGAGTCGCATGATGATTTCCAGAGAGCACCGGACAGGTCTTGTGGCTGACCTGAGCCAGATGGAGCCCATTTAGCGACCTCACAGCTAGCTCAGACTCCAGCGGAACACAGGGAATGTCCAGCTGGCGAACTAGCTGGATGTCCATGAAACTTTCCTCTGCACCTGAATCCACCAGGGCAGCAACAGGAACAGACTGGGTGAGATAACAGAGAGTGCCAGTTACCTGAAATCGTTGAGGGGTCTTGATGGAAGTTCGGCTCACCCGCAGCCCCGCATCTACAGGAGAGCCTGATCTTTTAGCGGCCACTTGGGGCACTCGGCGACATAATGTCCAGAGCCGCCGCAGTAGAGACAGGCGTTCGTGGCCCGGCGCTGCCTCCTCTTCTCCTGCGAGGAGAGCTGGACCCAGCCGATCTGCATGGGCTCTGGCTCCGGAGCCAAGACCGACGCCCCCGTTCCCGCTGGCTGATTCGACGCAGAAACTATGGAAGCCGGGACGCGGCTCGCTCGCACCCGATGGCGTTCTCTGATGCGGTTGTCCATGCTGGTGCACAAAAAAATCAAGCTGTCCAAATCAGGAGGTCGCTCTCAAACCAAAGATGGTTTTCTAACGCCGGGAACGCACTGGACACGGAAGCGTAGCGGAGGCGCCACGCGCGCCGCGCGCGTCTCCACGCCGGCGCTTGGCTGTTCGCACTGGAGGCGCCTGCGCTCTCCGCGCTGGTCACACATCGGCTGCACTCGGCTTGCTCCGTCAGCTCTCAGTTTTCACGTTTGTTCCCTGTTCCCTCTGTCTCGCTCTGCCAGTATGGATGTGTGTGTTTTGGTGACCTGTGGAGAGACTTTTTCTCCTCCTGTCCTCTTTTTTTCTGCATCACGTGAATGTCTGTCACTGTGTGTGTGTGTGTGTGTGTGTGTGTGTGTGTTTGGGTGCGTACATGCGTATGTCTGTTTGTGTGTCCATCTGTCTTGTGATTAGACCCAAGTGACAAATTATAGACGGACGAGCAACACCGCCCGTAACTAATCGTCATTTAATTTGTTATATTTTGAAAATTGACCGGATTCTCTTGCCTTTTCTGTTTCCGACTTCCTGTCTGGTCTGATCTGCTTGATCTAGCTTGACATATGGCGCTCCCTGCGCTCGCGGCTCGCGTGAAAAATAGAACGAAGCGGAGCGGGCGCGCTGCAGAGCGCGAGCCGCGGCGCGCGCGGCGCTCCACTGCGCGTTCGGTGCGGCCAGTCAGATAGGTTAACATGGGAGGCGATCAGAAGCGCCGTGCGCGGCGCATCCGCGTCCAGTGCGTTCGGGCCGTAACTCTCCACTGTAGAAGGAGTTTTCAGACATTACTTTTATACCAAATGCAGATACGTCATTGCAAGAGTTTTCAGCCACATACCCACCCAGACAGGCATGTTTATGGGAAGTCAGTAGAAGTTTGGAGTCAAAAGGGAAAAGGCCCTTCTGATGACTCCTCGTTTCTTCCTGTCAAGTGCATTGTGGGAAATTGTGTGGTGAACACATCCACTGTACAGTTAAGTCACATAAAAGAAAAGGTGACTGTGCTCATGCCACGCTGCACAGTATTTGAGATTCAGAGTCTTTACAGTGTTTAAAGTATCTGTGATACACTGATAAGCCTTCCACATCAATCCCCCACAATTTTTGGTAGTTTTCTTTTCTGCCTGCGAGCTTACAGTTGTTAGCTTGAAATTTCACAGCAATTTAGAGAGGTCTTTTCTAAGAAAAATCCCTGTTTTCATGCAGTTTATACTTCTCCAGAAGACACACAACAGACATACCGTTTTTTTATTGTTTCATTGTATTTTTATTGTTTTATTGCTTGCACATTTATCTTTTAGGTTTTTATGGCTAATTATGTACAGGACTTTGTTGCAGCAGCGGTTCTTTTCATAGTACGTTATAAATTCAGCTGAGTTGGGTTTAATCTCCAGTACTGATTATCAGTGTTCATAGTTTCTCTGAAATGACTTGGCACTGAACATTTGTGAGAAATGGGAGTGGTATCCGGTGAAGGACGATCGAAAATCAACATCACTAAAAAACACTATTAAGTGTATTTCATTAAACTACAGAATAGATATTCTTTATTCAGTGAGGATTTTTACACTTAATTTGAACTAATCAGACTATCCAAGATACAATTTACTATTCTGACAATATAAGATAATACATGATTTGTCAATTTAATATTGATTTTCTTTGTTTTTTCCTTCTAAATGTATTAATTTATTTTCTTTATTGTTTGTTTATTCGTATAAATGAAATCTTGCCCTCCAATGGCATCCAACTTTTTCTTTTCACTTCTCTTTGCTCCTGCAAGAGATGGACCTAGAATCATGAGCGACAGAATGAATGAGAAAAGACTTATGTGGGATATACTAACTCCAAAAGGGACATCAGTGGTGACTGCCACATTCTCAAATTCTCAGGTCATTCGTCCTGCTGAACTCTTTTTCATTTTCATGGCATTGGTTGGTACCCATTGCTCAAGGTGGGAGAAAGGTTGGTGTAGGACTTCTGACTTCCAAGTTCTCCTTGTCCTCTGCTCCCCAACACGATAGAGCAGTTGTGAATGGAAATACAATAAAGCCAAAAGCGCTTGCACAAACATAAAAACAAACACTGCTTTGCAGTCAAACTCGAAACACAGGTTACACACAAATGATGCTTCTGTCTCAGAAGCATTGTGGTCAATTCTCCGTCTCCTCCTCTCAACATGCAAAACCAAAGATGGTTTTCTAACTCTCCACTGTGGAAGGAGTTTTCAGACATTACTTTTATACCAAATGCAGATACATCATTGCAAGAGTTTTGGGAAGTCAGTAGAAGTTTGGAGTCAAAAGGGAAAAGGCCCTTCTGATGACTCCTCGTTTCTTCCTGTCAAGTGCATTGTGGGAAATTGTGTGGTGAACACATCCACTGTACAGTTAAGTCACATAAAAGAAAAGGTGACTGTGCTCATGCACAGCCTGCAAAACTTATATTCAATCAGTTTTCATATTACAGAAAAGAGCCATAAGAATAATCAGTAGAAAACGATATAGAGATCCAACCAATCCATTATTCCTTCAATTAAAATTGCTGAAATTCCAAGAACTAGTCGATTACAGTATTCTACAAATTATGCTGAAAGCTCACACAAAAACACTGCCAGTTAACATTCAGAATAGGTTTGGAAAAAGAGAAAGTAAGTATAACTTAAAAGGAACAGAGATCTTTACAAAACCAAGGTTTAGAACAAAAATGATGGAACGTTGTGTATCTGTAAAAGGTATCAGTCTATGGAACAATCTGGAGAAAGAAATCAAATAATCTAAGTCAAGCACCACATTTAAAATATTAGTTAAAGCCAGTATGTTAAAGAAATATAATGAAATATTCTACTTATATTTGATTGACTTTTCTTGTTGTTGTTGTGAAAAGCACTAAGTTAATTGTAATCAAAGAATTAATGTTATGTCACTGTCTGTGTCGGCCATTTTATTTTATTTTATTAAAGGTGTGTGTGTGTGTGTGTGTGTGTGTGTGTGTGTGTGTGTGTGTGTGTGTGTGTGTGTGTGTGTGTGTGCGTGTGCATTTGCGTGTGTGTACTTTTGTGTATGTTTGTATGTATATATACTTATGTACTGTATGTATTTTCATGGTTTTTTTTTTTTTTTCTTAATTTTACTTTTTTTGTAATTGATTTCTGGGGATAAGGGGCAGATATAATAAGACTTGTCTTCTTTCTGCTCCCTTTCATTCTTGGTTGGCGACTGTATTTACATGGAACCTTTTTCTTTTACTACTGAATGAAATAAAAACAAACAAACAAACAGTATTTGAGATTTAGAGTATGTGATACACTGATAAGCCTTCCACATCAATCCCCCACAATTTCTAGTAGTTTTCTATGTTACCTGCGAGCTTACAGTTGTTAACTTGAAATTTCACAGCAATTTAGAGAGGTCTTTACTAAGAAAAATCCCTGTTTTCATGCAGTTTATACTTCTCCAGAAGACACACAACAGACATACCGTTTTTTTATTGTTTCATTGTATTTTTATTGTTTTATTGCTTGCACATTTATCTTTTAGGTTTTTATGGCTAATTATGTACAGGACTTTGTTGCAGCAGCGGTTCTTTTCATAGTACGTTATAAATTCAGCTGAGTTGGGTTTAATCTCCAGTACTGATTATCAGTGTTCATAGTTTCTCTGAAATGACTTGGCACTGAACATTTGTGGGAAATGGGAGTCGTATCCGGTGAAGGATGGTCGAAAACCAACATCACTAAAAAACACTATTAAGTGTATTTCATTAAACTACAAAATAGATATTCTTTATTCAGTGAGGGTTTGTACATTTAATTTGAACTGATCAGACTATCCAAGATACAATTTACTGTTCTGACAATATAAGATAACACATGATTTGTCAATTTAATATTGATTTTCTTTGGTTTTTCTTTTGGTTTGGAGACACCAAGCAAGAAAACACACACACACACACACACACACACACACACACACACACACACACACACACACACACACACACACACACACCCTGAGTTGTGATAGCTATTCCAGTGAGAACATTCAAACATTCACACTGATTTACAGACCGAGTTAAGACTTGATTACATCTTTATGGATTCAAACTAATTTTTCTTTTTGATGTATGCGGTGAAATTCATGACATAAACACTTTTTAGAATTCATACCATTGACCAAGGTTCTTAGAATGACTTGCTTAAAGGTGCATTAATGAGTTTGCACGTTTCATGTGAAACAACAGCCAGACCGGCACTGCAACTATTCAAGTGACAATTTCGCACTGTTAGCAGGACTTGCAATGAATATGTCAGGGCACATTGTACAAATCACTGAATATTTGTAACATATTTATGGTGGAAATTAAGTACTTTTAATGTTTTAAACTCCTTAATGCACCTTTAACCTCTTCTCCATGGACTGACTGCTGAGTGAAGAAGATCACACGATCCAGTTTGCGTGGAAGTAACTGAGAAAGAATAGGTACGTAGTGACGTGTGACATACGCAGTAAATGTGAAGCAGGAAAGTAAAAAACAAGCAGAAGAACTTGAAAAACAGTTTTTAAATAAAAATCCAGAGAGAACAAACACTAGAGAGGTGAGACAGTCGCAAATCACGCAACAGCGAGTTGTTCAAAGAGCTCCATGGCAGACTACCGGCAGACTGCCTGGCTAGTGTTATGGATTAACTGGTTCCCTTGTTAACGAGTGACAGACTTCTATGTAAACACATGCTGGTAACAACAGATGTTAAAATAAGACTCATAAAAGACTCTAAATTTATAAATTTAATGTAACTGTAGATAACCGACGTTCGCTAGAACGGCTACAAGTTTCAGACAATTTTTCAACATCTGTTTGTCACAAGTTACAGGGACACCAGTTAATTTGAAACATCGGCAGGCGGAGCGGAGCCCTGGTGGACGACACCGGAATGTACCACTCGGCGCAGCAGTACTCCGGCTGTGGGAGCGCTCGCTTTTGAGCAGCGTATCATGGAGATGTTGGAACATTTTTTGAACAGATATCCAGCAGATAAAAACACATTGCTCATCATTTTCATTGTTTCATTTTATTTTTATTGTTTTATTGCTTGCACATTTATCTTTAAGGATTTGATGGCTACTTGTGTACCGGACTTTATTGCAGCGGTTCTTTTCAAAGTACCTGAATTCAGCTGAGTTGAGTTTAATCTCCAGCAATGATTATCAGTGTTAATAGTTTCTCTGAAATGACTTGGCACACTGTCAACATTTGTGTGAAATGGGAGTGGTATCCGGTGAAGGACGGTCAAAAACCAACACCACTATAAAACAATAATAAGAGTCTTTCATTAAACTATAAAATAGATATTCTTTACTCAGTGTGGATTTGTACACTTAATTTTTAAATAATTAGACATTATCCAAGATACAATTTACTATTCTGAGCATATAAGATAATAAATGGTTGTCAAGTTAATATTGATTTTTAAGTCCTTGATTTACGTGTTATATTGATAAAATAACAGCAATCCTGCTGAGGTGTGTGTGTGTGTGTGTGTGTGTGTGTGTGTGTGTGTGTGTGTGTGTGTGTGTGTATGTGTGTGTGTGTGTGTGTGTGTGTGTGTGTTCTTGCACATACCCAAAAGTAAGGACCAAAATTCGTATTTCACCAACAGAGTGAGGACATTTTTGCAAAGTGAGGACATTTTTGCTGGTCCTCACTTTTCAAAAGGCCTTTTTTGGCCTTTTTGAGGGCTAAGACTTGGTTTTTGATTTAGGGTTACAATTGGGTTTAGGTTAGGTTTAGGGCATAGGTTAGGGTTAGGCATTTATTTTTGATGGTTCGGGTTAGGATTAGGGTTAGGGTCAGGGTTAGGGGCTAGACATGAATGGGAGTCAATGGACGGTCCCCACAAGGATAGAAATACGAGACTGCGCGTGTGTGTGTGTGTGTGTGTGTGTGTGTGTGTGTGTGTGTTTGTGGTGCATACTGATTGCTGGTGCAGTTTTTATTCTTTTTTGTTTTTATGACTGTTTTTACTGTTCAGCACTTTGTGTTGTTTTTATGAATATGAGAAGTGCTTTACAGAGAAAGTTTGACTGATTGATATTACTGATATTGTTGTATTCGTACTATAATATTCCAAACTTATGTGACCATGTATGTACTTTGTATAGTTTTCGTGAAATAACATAACCACTGGCTCAGGAAACAAACACACACACACACACAAACACACACAAACACACCATGCATGTGCCTGGAGTGAAAAAACACTTATCAGAAGGGCACTTAAGGGCATCACTGAGTGAAGGGTCAGCTGCTCCAGCACACTCCGCCCCTGCAAGTCAGTTTAAAAACACCCAAGCCTTTCAGTTGCAGTTACTCATGAGACATCAGGTGCACACTGAAGACTACAAATTAAAAAAAAAAAAGACTTTTACTATCTGAATGAGACTGAGCCAAAGACACAAACTCCAGCATACAGAGGTGAGGTGCAGAATTGTTTTTTGCAAAGATTTATTTGAATTTTTGTCACTTTTACACATGCAATTTTATTAATTGAACAGTGTTTCAAGTAATATAAGTGCCACAATAAATTTGATTGTGCTGTAACTTTGACTTGTACACATCTGTCTTTCAACAGCAATGCACTGCATCTGTAATATAATCAATATTAATGCATACATATCTCACATTTGGGATTCATGTTATTTGAATTGATTACATCGATGTTCACTGCCATTCGAACGATTCTCACATTTACCGGATTTCATATTAGGGTTAGAGTTTATACATATATGTATATAGCTATGTATTGCAAAGGCTTGGGGCCAGTTCTGTGTACAGAAAGAGAAGAGAAAACTCTGATCACAAAAGTTCACAGGATCAGTCACGTATACAAAAGTTTCAATTGGAAAGAAATCATTTCTTTTACAAAGTGTACTATTACTTATTTTCTCATTGACTTTCTTTTCTGAGTTTTTTCATTTGTTATTTACCAGTTAATTTACCAATTGCGACAGTACAGTAGTTTCCTTCTTTGGATATTTGAACAAGCGAGTATTTGTTTCTTACTCGGTTTCAGTGGGGTTTCTGACCAACCATTCATCTCACACTCTCTGCATATATCCCCTTTTGCTGGGTTTGCTATGATAGTGGCACTCCACCAATGCCATGTTATCTAATCTTGTCCAAACTAGTTTTTTTGTTCCAGTAGCTAACTTCACATCAGGGTGCCCTGGTTCCACCCTTGATAACCCGGGCAACAATCAAGCCGGTATGACTCTATCGGTCTGTGTAGCTCTCATTGCTGAGGTACAGGCAGTCAGTGCAAAGGGCCGTGCTGAATGACAAATTCCTTGTTGCAATGTCAAATCCTATAGTTTTTCAGCAACAACAATGTTGTCCTTGTCCTTGCTCAAGAGAATATCATTTAAATGATAACATTCGTAAATACTTGTTTTATTTCTGTTTTTCCTGCTGCTAGGCACTCCATCATGATGCTAAGACAAGTGGTCACGTTGCTGGTGGTGCTGTTACTGCCAGGCCTCAGTCACAGTTTTAATCCAAATTATGGGACATCAGTCACACATCGAAGCATCACAGAGACGGCAATCCTCAGAAAGATACTCGAAGTCTGCCAAGACCTTGGTATTGCGACGAGAGGGGATTTCACACTTACCGTAAGACCTTAACAACCTTTTATCAGCATTGCTTTCCAGACAATTATGTTCCAACTCCATTTAAGCTTTTTAGGGTAACTGCATGTTGCAACATAACAATGTGGGATCAGAAACCATCAAGCATTCAATTTCAATACACAGATGTTGTTTTAATGCTTCTACTTGTGTTAATAACTGAAGCAACTCATTACTGTTCTACTATAAGAAATAATAGTTGCATTCACTTTGAGCCAGCTTCGTACTCTCCCTTGTTGTTCTCCTCACTGTGACTGACCCAGTTTAAATGTTTTTTTTTTATTTTTAAATCAAATGGAAATTAATCATGTTAAATACATTTGTATACATGAACAACATGCAAAGCAATCCATGATCAATCCTCGTTTACAAGGGCCCTCGGTGAAGCGGATTATAAGGCGTCCAAAAGTCTCTCACAGAATTTTCAGGTCTTTAGCTTTGCAGCCAGCGGTCTTCAGTGCCGAGCAATGTGTTTTTATCTGCTGGTTATCTGCTCAAATAATGTTCCAACATCTCCATGATACTCTGCTCAAAGAGCGAGCACTCCCCTGGCCGGAGTACTGCCCCACCGAGCAGCACATCACAGTGTGTGCACGGGGGCTCCGTTCCACCTGCCAATGTTTCGAATGAACCGATTTCCATGTTAACTTGTGACCAACAGATGGTAAAAACCCGACGGAAACTTGTAGTTGTTCTGATGTGAGCCCTGTTCGAGGCTCAAATCACTCTAACAGTCTCCCTATCGAAATAAGACAGACCGCTAACTATTTGACCTTTAAATCTAACCTCAAGAGATGGCTCAAAACAAACCAAACATGTAATCATGGATAAGTACAAGCCAAATTCTGTCACTAGTTTTACCCAAACGTCCCTAAAGTCTTCTGTATTGTATTTTATTGTATTGTACTCTATTGTGGATTATATGTTTTTATATGAATGGTTTTTATTTTCCATTTTTAACAACCTGCTCAGGGATTACAGATGTAAATCAGCCTATGGCTAATTCTGGCATATTTACACACTTATTGGAAAAGAAGTGTTGATCAATATGCACTGTCCCTGATAGATAGATAGATAGATAGATAGATAGATAGATAGATAGATAAGTACCCTTGGTTATCTACAGTTACAGTAAATGTATAAGTTTAGTGCCTTTTGTGAGTGTTATTTTAACATCTGCTGTTACCAGCATATTTTCATAGAAATTTGTTACTCGTTAACATTGGAACCAGTTAATCCAAAACACCGGCCAGGTGGTAAGCTGGTCTACCGTGGAGCTCTTTGAGCAACTCGCTGTTGCGAAATTTGCGGCCATCTCACCTCTCCAGTGTTGGCTCGCTCTGGGTTGTTATTAAAAAAGTGTTTCTCAACCACCGTCGAGTTCTGCTTGTTTTTGAATTTCCTGCTTCCGGTTAACTGTGCATGTGATCACGTCATTATGTATGAGAAAATGCATGCAATGAACGAATAATCCCCTGTTTAATCCGCTCTGCTGTCAAGCACTGTTTATATGAGACACAGAGCTAATTATAGATCGGCGTGGACTACATTATACAGTCAGATCCAAAATATAATCCGCTCTGAGTGAAGCGGATCTACTCAGGTATTTATATGGCACATTTACAATTTGCTTCACCTTGCAATCCAATTACACGGAGGATTTTTGGACCCATGTAGACATGGCCACGGTTACCTAGAACATATTAGTAGCTACTGCCTCAATGCATATTACTAAAGATCTTTTACTGGAGGACAAATACCTCAATGGCCCAGTTTACATGGGTGTTTCTTTAATCAGATTGGAAACAATCATATTAAATACAAAAATGCTCCACGTTTAAGCCTCGTATACAAGGGCCCCGACTGAAGCAGATTATACAGTGTCCTGCCAAATGGGCAACGTATCTGTGACATGCGCACAAGGTCTCTCACAGAATTTTCAGGTTCTGATCGTTAGCTTTGCAGTCAGCAGCCTTCAGTGCCAGGAGTTTGTTTTATATCTGCTGGATATCTGCTCAAATAATGGTCAAACATCTCCATGATATGCTGTCCAAAAAGTGAGTGCTCTAAGAGCTGGCCGGAGTTCCGGCCCATAACTCGGCACAACACCGGCCAGCCTCCGCCCTGTGGGGCTCTGCTCTGCTCTTCTGGCAGGCATCCCGGTGTTGTGCCAAGTTATATGCTGGCGGCTGGCTTCTGCTCAGCCTGCCCATTGGTATTCTTCTCTTTGAACAACTGGCTGTTGAGCAATTTGTGGCCATCTCGCCTCTCCTGTGTTTTTTTCTTAAAAAGTTGTCTGAACCACCATGCATTTTCTCTATATGTGTTTGACTTTCCCAATTCCTGCTTCCTGTTTACTGCGCACATCATTATGTCAGTACGTATGAGGGAACATATGCGCAGAACGAATAATTCGCCTGTACAATCTGCTGCGCTGTCAGTCGTGATTTATACGAGGCACAAGCGGGTTATCGATCTTTGTAGACGACCTCGTACAATCGGATCCAAAGTATAATCTGAGTGAAGCGGATCCACTCAGGTGTTTATTTAACACATTTAGAATCCGCTCCACCTTACAAGCCAATTATAAAGAGGAGTTTTTTGTGGCCCATGTAAACATGCCAAATGACATAATACACACCCCATGATTTGTACATTGTATTAACTCTCATGCATTTGTAGGTCTTAAATATTTGTCTTCATTTTAACCCTTAGATGACCGACCATATTCTGCAACTTTCTTTTTTGGTCATTTGGATCACAGTAGGAATAAGCTAATACAATATAATAATAATAATGATAATAATAATAATAATAATAATAATAATAATAATAATAATAATAATAATAATAATACACTCAAAAGATTGTAGTCACATTCTGCTGAAGTGTCTACAACTTTCTCCTACAAACTGGAATGAAATGAAAATAACAAGGTACAGGACAAAATATGGTCTTCACCTGCAATAATAGTTTGTGTACAGACTATTGAGTTATCCTTTGTCCTTTTTCTATTAACACATGTCTTTTGTTTTTAGATTGATGACAACTTGTCAGTGAACGCCGTCCTAAGGGCTTGTTCCAGTGATCCAAGCTCCACTTCTCCTCTCTCTTCTGACGACTTCCAAACTGCCATTAAGACCATTCACAGACATAATACAAAGGTGGATATCCACTATGCCTCCACAGCAGCACGTCATTTTGACAATGAAGCCTTCCAGGAAGGTCGGAATATCATCACAAAAGGTACTGTTTACATGTTGCAAGGACGAGAACATTTGTGATAGAATTACAAAAGGCAAGACACCATCTAAGCCAATTCTATTAAATTAATTTTATGCTTTTTGTTGTTGAGGTCTGGTAAATGTGAAGACTAATGCGATCATTGGAAATTTTTGGACTGGACGGAAAATTCTTGGTGAAATCTGTCACACCCTTCAGGTCAGGCTAACGATATGCTGTTATCATTATGGAGAATAGAAGCAGTAATAATTTGGCAAATGACTTATGTTCATGCAGGATTTCTACAGTCACAGTAACTGGGTGGAGCTTGGAAAAACCACTCCTTATAGCACACTCATCAAACAAGATCAACCTCTGGAAAACTTGGCAGGTAAGATTCTCTTGCCTGGAAAGCAAGCACACACGCACACTGCAAAAAAGGATAACCTAAATACAAGATATCAACACTAAATTAAAGGAAATTACTCTTAAAACCAGTGAAATTATCTGTCCATGCAGCAAGTGAATTTTACTTAAAACAAGATCTTGATATAAGAATATTAAACCAGGAAATAAGTCTCTGTATCTTAAATATATCTTAAATCAAGTGAGATGAGACAATTTGACTGAAAACAAGACTTTTGAACTTGGTAAGTATTTGAATTTTTGCAGTTTTTGCAGTGCACAGACATAACTTTTGTGAAACATGTACATGAAGTCATCATCAAGAAAAGTACAACGATTATAAAAAACTAAACAATATTTGTATCATGACGTGACTGGAATTTAATTTCTGAATAACCCAATCATCGACAAACATTTCAATATTGTTTATGGTCATGAAATTTGCTAAAATTGTGTGCTTTCTCTTCAAAGTGAGGGAAATTATCAATTGAGACAAACCGAACTGAGCCTCACATCAGATGGTACTCAGAGTGTTCCCTTCATGCCCTGACAAAATATGTATGCTAGATTAAATGGTCTTGCTGATACCAATGTTGTGGATTTTTTTAAAAAAAGTATCGCAGGCCAGTTGCGATGCAAAAAACCCACAAACATATTTTCCAGAATATCTTCAATTATATCCACTCTTGGTTCTCCTTGGAAAAACAGACATGGAGTCGGAGTCAGAATGCAACTTTATTTCTAAATCTTGACCAGAGGAGACTGGCGCAAAGACACACCCTCATTCCTGCCCCTTTCATACCATTTCTGGAGGCACAGCTGCATCTCATTTTTTTCTACTTGACTATGTGTCACACTGTATACTTCTTGGCACAGCTGCGAACCTGTTGGTTCCCTTTTTCCTTTTTTCTTAATGGTGCCAGGTCCTTGACCCCATCCCAGTCCTCCTTATCAGGACCTTCAAACTCTCCATACATCTCACACGCGTGCCAGGTACTTTCTAACATTACATATGTTTTACACTGCTTGCCAAGTGGGTCTCGTTTGTGAAAAAACAAAAAGAGAGGCAGAGATGCAGGCAGGTGGCCCTTGCTTTTGAAAAAAAGAAAAGAGGCATGCAGGAAAAAAAATGAAGAGACAGGCAGACTAATACTTGACTTTTTGTCACACATAATACAGCTTTTCCACATCTGTTTATACAAACACACTATACCTAAACAGAGACATGAATAATATGAAAAATACTAAACATATTATAATGAATACTAGATAAACATAATATGAAGAATACCATATAATTATTCAACATTTTCCCCATTGAGACAAACAAGTCTCATACTACACTTGACTAAAACTACCGTATTGGCCTGAATATAAGACGACTCCGATTATAACACGACCCCTATTTTTCAAAGATAATTTTGTGAAAAAAAAAAAAATGCTGAAGACAGTAAGGTCACTCATAAAACAACTTTTTATTATACAATTATTATAAACTCAAAAACTCACAACTGAGATAACATTTCATGAGATATAAAATGATAAAATATTACTACAGTATTGAATAAAAAATATATTCTCTTTCTCAAAATAACAAACAATAAGCAACAAATAAGAAGCCTCAAGGGGTCAAAACTGCATAAATGATGTAAATAACTTTCCAGTGCCTTCAGCTGAACCACGGCTCTGGTGATGGGCATTCCGTCTTTCCGTTTTTCAGTGATGTATTCACTCACCCTTCTATCAGTCTCTCTGAAGCATCTCTTTTGGGACCACGGAAAGCTTTTCTCATAGCGTTAGCTTTCTGTAGGCGTTTTTTTCTGTGCTCTCCAATATCGAACGAGGCGCTCTGCTACACCATATCTCCTGGCGGCTTGGCAGTTGTTTGATGACTCTGCTGCGTTGATCACCATCAGTTTAAAGTTGGTATCATACCTTCGCCTCTGTTGTTTGCTCAGTTGTCCAGGTTTCGGGCCCCTTTTTTCCAGATGATCCGCCATTTTTTGTCAGGTCATTTGATCTCATTTCGTCACTCTACTCGCTCTCTGGTCAGTGATACTTTGGCTCCATCTAGTGGCGCAGATGCATATTGACCATCTACCGTAAGTCTGCGATTATAACACGACCCCACTTTTGAGGATGCAATTTCTGGAAAAAAACATTGTCTTATATTCGGCCCAATACGGTAACAGTCATTTGTGCACAGCAAATATTAGCATTGGTCTGTAAGCATGTAACAGCAGTATCAGACTGCGGCTCATCTTGCACCTTTCAAAAAGGCTATGTGGTTACTGCACACACGTATGAATATACTAAATGACCTACTCAAGAAGATTAATAACGTGGTTCACACACTAATAAATGATTAATATTGTGATAATACTACTAACGGTTAATTATCAACAACTAATCAACCATGTGACTGTAACTACCAAGTAGAGGGATACAAGCAGTGGTACAAGACGCAGTGTGGTTTGGGGGTATTGTTAGGTGCAGCGGGAACCGCTTCCTGTAGGGAGCGGAAATGCTGAAGAGCGGGTCAATATAGCTCCACTGTTGTCTCAAGGGACTCTGTTTAGAGCTTCATGATACGGTTCTCTGACATTAAGGTGCGGAAGGCCACACGCCATTCGTGATGCCAATGTCGATTATTGTGATGTCATTTATATTTTTTTGCGGGCGGCAAGTATTGAATCACACAGGTTACGAGGTGCATTTTCCAACACCCCCTGAACATCTTTCAAGTTCATTTTGGCAAGGTCCCTCAGAGCGTAAACATATGCTTTCAAAAACCAGGATCCTGCGCCAGCATTGTTGTGACTGTTGCTGTCACTGTCGCTGTCACTGCTGTTGCTGCTCTCAGGTGATACTGGGGCAAAGGTTGGGGAGAGAGGTGTCTCCCGGGGCTGCTCAGGGGCTCTAAGACCTGTGTGTGTCATCGGTGCCCCTTGTGCCTGCACTGGAGTGTATTATTGTGTTGGCATGATGGGAGGGGACATGAGGAGAGTGTCAAGGGAACTGATGAAAAAACTTGGGGGGGCAGATGGTAGTTGGTCATTGGAGGGTGATAGCGGCGTGGAGGCGGAGCTCAATATATGACAGTGGATTCCCTTGGGCGAAATCTGCTGGGTCCTGATTGTGGATCTCTGACCGTCACGTGCCGTGGCGCAGGCTTCTGCTGGGTGACAGTGCCTGATGTCCTAGCCCAAAATGATTCCCCACCCATTGGTGGCATGGTGTCATATAGGAAGGTGCTCCAGTCAAAGTCGCTGTCCTCAGCCATGGTTTTTCTGTAGAGACAAATAACCAGTTAAAGGTTGTATACAAGATATTTATTACTAACAAAAATGAATTAAAGCTAAAAAATGGCGTTATTAATCTCTAGCAGCCTTGTTTTTATCGTGATCAAAATAAAAAGAAATTAAACATTAATCAACTCTGGACATTATAAAACCAAGATTACTTTAGCCACACAATAATGAGGTAGCCTCGTTATCTATTGGTTTTCTAACGTGTCAATCTACCTCTCTACATTTGTAGCGTAACTGTCATGCTCCTATGCCCTTTTTGTACCCCCCTCCCCACGCGCTCCACCCCGCTCCACCCATGCTAGGCTCTGCTGCCGCTATCAACACCTTTTCACCTGTAGACTTGAGACAATTGCCACAAACAATGTATGCTTTAATCTTAACTTGTACGAAAAAGTTCGGAGAGTGAGAGGAGGAGGGGTGGGTTTGTTTACGCCTGCTGCAGCGCACACACAGATCAGCTGTGAGCTCCGAGCGTCTGCTCCAGTCATGCAACTCCACACAAACCTCCCCCGTCCTCCTCTGATCCACCCGAGAGCAGGGACAGGTCAGGTACAGGATTTGGCGCAAGTGCAGGATTTTACTCATATTCGCTGTGTTTTGTGTTGTTCAAAAGTTGGTAGCGATGTGTTAGCACTATGATGCTAAGTTGCTACATGCTACTTTCTGCGTAAGGAGGAGATGTTCCTCCCTGGAGAACATGGGAGGAGGGGGTGGAAAAGTGCTGTCACTGGATTTCTCTCTCCATGGAAAATCCACTATACCAGGGGTCGACAATTAGATTTGGCGGCGGGCCACTTTTTTGGGGGGCACTTCAATCGCGGGCCAAGGGGTCTCCGGCTCGGACTCCGCGGACTGGAAAGCGGGGGGGACGGGGACGGACGCGTTTAACCCAACTGCATTCTCGCGACAAATGACACCACGCTGCGCTAGACACGCGAGTTTTATCGCTGGTGTGTGAATTCATTCGCGCAACGCGTCACGCTGGTACAGATATGCAACACAAAACATCCTGCAGAAACATCACAGCCTCCTCATCACCGTCTCCTGCACAGCAGCAGTGGGCAGGATTCTCCTGTTCGTCCCACAGTCCTGTGTGCACACGACTGTCTGTCTGTCTGTGTGTATGTGTATGTGTGTGCGCGCGCGTGCGCGCATACTGATCAATGGTGCGGGTTTTGTTCTTTTTTGTTTTTATGACTGTTTCTACTGTTCAGAAAGTTTTTATGAATATGAGAAGTGCTTTTATAAATAAAGACTGAGCTTGAGATGGATCCATTCCGCCTGCCACCATCGCTGCTCTTTATCTGGCATGGGGGAGTCGGCTCCGGCTGCGGCCGAGGCGCCGGCATCTCTTCTGGCTGCATGCTGCCCTACGGAGGCGGTCTGAGCTTGGTGAGTTCCAGCGTCTTCTGCAGGAGCTGTGCCCGGACGGCCGGTTCCAGCGCTACTTCAGGCTGAAGCTCCGGTTTCCACCAGAAGCGGTGAACAAGTGAAATCGTACACGCCACTCGCCTTGGCATCATGCCAACTGTTCTGCGTGGTTGGAGCCCTGCTGCCCTCCGTCAGCACGTCCGTGAAGACCTCCAAGCTGATAGGCTGTCCTGGCGCCAATTCGCTTGAAAGGTTCAATTATTTCAACTCGAGCGACGAGCAATGGAGCGGCGGGTAGCGGGCAGCAGCAAGTGGCTGTGCAAGTCAACGGGCACGCGGATTTTTCCCTGGAAACGCTCGCCGTTTGCTGCTCGCCGCCCAAGGTTGAACGACAATCGCGTCATTATAGTGACTTTGTATGTAATCTCGTCGCCCGAAAAACTCGCATCGCGCCCGGTGGAAACACACCGTTACTCAAGAATAAATGCACACGGTGAGCTCGGTGCAGCGCACTCACTTGCGCTCTATGTTCACCAGACGAGGTGCCACTCCTCTTTATTTTTCAGTGACAAACCAGAAACCACAACTAAACAACACATCTTTCAAAGATTGTCTATTGCAACACAATGACAGATATCACACTCCAACAGGGGTGCGTGCGTCCGCTCGAGGGCCCGGGGTAATGCGTGCATTTGTGCGCGCGCGTGTTGAAATCCTCTCGCGGGCCGGATTGGACGGTTCGGCGGGCCACATTTGGCCCGCGGGCCGCTAATTGCCGACCCCTGCTCTATACAACCTTTAAATCTTTAAAGGTACAAGACAGATAGTTTTTCATTTATTATTTATGTGCATCTGAACCTGAATTGTGACACAAAGAAGCAGAAATAAGCTTAATTCTCCTCAGACAGTCTGGGATGTGGCAGAGCAGCCAGGAAATAAAATGTATTTAATCATGTTAATTTAGCAGTGTGCTACAGTGCATTTAAAAATGAGGAGAGGTGTTCATTTGATTAGTCAAATTATGCTCAGCTGGGTTCAACCCATTTTCTCTCCTCTCTCTTGGGACACCTGATCCGGTTGGCGGGATGGAGGAGTGACTGCGCTGCTCTGCGCCCGTTCACGAATATCGCAAAATGTTCTGGACAGGCCCCGTTGACTTCTTGCACTGACAGTCTGCTGACAGTCGCCCAGACCGCACTTAGACCAGGCGCAGTCTACAAAAATAGGTCCTATAGAATAAATAAGAATTTTACTCTGTTTTTCTTTTAAATGTTCCTACACTTATTAAACCTGGGTTAGTCATTACCAATTTGAGTGCTGAGGTTGTCCAGCAGAACTCTTGTCTTGAGTCTGTTGGCTGTGATTTTTCCAAAACCTCACTCGCCTGCTCCAAGAAGGGTAAATATTCTGAACTGCTGGTGCATGAACATAAACAACAGTTCAAGTTTTCCTCCCTGTAACATTACATTTCCGGGGATCCTCTTGTCCACCAAGACAAACTTGTCATGTATATATGCCAACCTGGAGATTGCGAGTATCCTCATTCTAGTCTAGTAACTCACTCCGCATAATACCACAAAGAAGATTGGTCATTGCCAATGAACGAGTTCAGCTTCTGAACCAATACTGTGAGCTCAAATCTACTTCAGCAGTGCCTCTCAATCCCAAACCAGCAAAGGTTCTTTACCTCCAGTTAGGTAACATGCCATGTCCCAAGAGTCAGTTTCGGCTACAGATGCCCACAATACTAAATGGCATGCTGCTCTCTTACACTACATGATCAATGCAGTGCTCCCAGTTTCACAGGTGGAATATCATTGTAAAATCCACTACATAACTTGTTTGCCTAGTACATGACCACAGCATGTGGGTTACCCAACCACAAGGTGATCACTGGTGAGTACCACCCCAGAGATGACCCAGATGTTTGTCCGGACTGAGTACGCAATTATTTGTGATCCTGTTAGATGAGGTTCTTTTGGACGTGCTCGTCTGGGTACAGTATTTTATCAATGTCATACCACCTTTCAATGTCTGAAAGTTTTTAAGTTTGGTTATAATTTCTTTAAACTTCTGTGCTGAGTTTGTTTTTGTTTTTTTTCTTCTAGGTGTCAATGTTCCAACTTGCAGGAGCTGCACAGGAGATAACTGTCAAAACAACATATTGCCTGAAGTGATAACACAACAGCTTATAACTTCAGGTTACTTTGAAAGCCCCTCTAATGATAAACCTGCAGGTATATATTTTTGTTTTGGGTCATTTTGCTAATGTTGTGGTTAGTCATTTATTTTGAAGGTAAACACTGGTTGTTTAGGTAGCTGAATAATAAGTGTGTCACGATGCATTTTATTGGCTCTTTGTTGGGAAATTTAGCAAAAATCACTTCAGAGTCACACCAATTGCTCTAATGTTACATTCCAGTCATCATGTAAAAAAAGATATTCACAGCAAACCAACCACAGAAGTCATGGACCTGAGATTTAAAAACAGTTACGTCATTTATCCTTGATGTATTTTTTGCCATAATGTCAGTGTTCTTAGTTAAACAATTGCCATTTACCTGACTGAGCTGTAATTTGTCAAACTGTCAATGTGGTTTATTTTGTCTCTCTTCAAAGGTAAATGCAGCCATGGTGGTTATTCAGATCAAACAAGTTTTAAGGATCCTGTGGGAGGTATTAATAAGGATACACAAGACTCCAGCCATGGTTTCCTTTACCAGGAAGCAGCAGATCTGGCACTTGATGCCACATTGGAGCTACTGGAAGACATCAGAGTAGCGGTTGGAGACAGGAACTTTCTGCGGTATTGAAATTGTTCGGTCATGTTTTACACTCATACAATGATTTACATTACGAAGCTATAATGACCGACTGAGTGTCGATGGTATGAAATAAAGCAGTGTGTACAATGGGTTATCCAGCAGTGTTGAAGATGGAAACTGACTGCATACAGGTTGAATGTACAGTCACTCCATGCCATTGCTAAAAAAATGCAGAGATTTCATTACTTTGAATTTTCCAGCAAGACTTTCATGTTGTTGCAATTATTCAAACTGTGAGGTGTTCAGATCTTAAATAACCATTTCAAACATTTTGTCCCTCATGTTCCTTCAGATTCATGGGTGTGTCCCAATCCTCTGCGCTATGTTTTGTGATTGACACTACTGGCAGTATGAGAGATGACATAGCTGCAGTTCGGGACGTTACTTTTCGGATTATTGACAGCAGGACAGGAACACCAGAGGAGCCATCTCTATACATTCTGGTACCTTTCCATGACCCAAGTGTGTAACTAAGAACCCTGTACCACATCAAATTATTGCTAAATATACTGTGTGAAGAATGTACTGTATTCATGGAGAAATGCAAAAATTAAGCAGCTTTCATTATTTCGTATGCCCTACCCAGAGTTTGGACCTGCGAGTAGTACAACTGACCCAGATGTCTTCAAAGCCAGTATTAACAGACTCACTGCAAGTGGAGGAGCTGGTGACATCAGAGAAAAGAGTCTGTCTGGACTACATGTGAGTGCACTGTTAGTTTGAATTCTTGAGTCTGTCTTAGTTCAAAAAAGAAATAATAATAATAAAAAAAATACCCTGTTATGAACTTAGTTCAAAAGCAACATAAAGATCAGATGTAAAATGGGTTTAACCCAAAGCAAGAAAAGGAAAATGGAACTAATTTTGTGAATGGACAGTAGATACTTTCTTCAATTTGACTTCCTGGAATGCTTGAGTGTCATTGTTGGCCTCTCCTTGAAATCTCCACCTGGCACATGGGTGCATCCAGAATGGTGAAAATTATGAAGGTGTCATAGGACTAAAAATGACACATCATTGGAAAGGACTTGATCAGGGAAGTAAGATTATGCTATTTTGGAAATCTGAATTTGCTCCTGCTCAGAAATGCTGACCTTTGAACTCTGACTGTGGTGTCTCGTTTTAAGCTTTTATGCTGAAATCATGGAACCAACTTTTATCCACAGCTCTTGACTTATGTCGTGTATGTTGTGACTGGATGTTTTCACCAGCTGCAGCATCACAAAATCAAAATTTCATTGTAAAAACTAAATTTCACTTACATCATTTTAATTTGTAAATTACATGCAAATAAGCATGTTTCTCATCACTTGAAACCACTAAATGTACTGAAAGTTATACATTTCACTCTTATTTTAAGAAAAACTGCTATTTGAAGAAAGAACCAAAGCTTCCAATTAGGGTCACAATACTATATGATTGTATACGTGATCAGGCCTGCCGACAGGTGGGGGGACAAACGGGTCTGCTGTTCTGCACCCAGGGTTGGTGGGGGGGCAGAATTAAAGGTGGGGGGGCCCATCCAGCACCCTACTCACGGTTCCCGACACAGCATGCAGGCACCGCGCTGCACTGCTCTGCTATATAAAGAGTAGCACATGTCGTATGAAATAAGTGTGAAAGAGTACCTCGTATTTTGGTAATTTGTATTTTTATCACATTGGAAGTGTCTGGGGGAAACTCTGCTCTGCATCCATAGAGGGTTTTTACGTTCTCATCATATCTTTGCCTTTGTCTATCAGTTAAACTTTTCATGGTATGGATCAACTGTGTGTTTTTTTTTTGTTTGTTTTGTTTTTACCCCTGTCTATTCAGTGTTATTTTGGTCTGTAATTACCTCCGCCAGGAGGTTATGTAATCATGTTGGTTTGTTGGTTGGTTTGTTGTTTGGTTGGTTGGTTGGTTGGTTTGTTAGCAAGATCCCGGAAAAAGTAATTGACGGATTGCAATGAAACTCTGTGGAAAGGTGGGTCTTGGGCTAACTTAGAATTGATTAAATTTTGGTGATGATCCGGATCACTGTCTGGATCCAGGAATTTTTTTAAAGGATTTTTGATCATTGAGAGATAGGGACTCTTTCACATAGTCGGGCAGGCCCGCCGACAGGGGGTGACAAACGCCTGGTTCACACAGGATGCGCCGCTTCCGACGCGGAAGTGGGAAGCGCCGCGCACCGACTGTAAGATCGGCGCCCCTGTTAACCTATCTGACGGTTCATACAGGTGACGCGGGGAACGCTCAAGCCGTGGACCGCGGCCGCTCCGCTCCTCTCTATTTTCTCCACGAGCCGCGCGCGCCGTGCACCGCCAGTTGTAAAGCTGGACAGAGCAGATTGCACCTCACAGGAAGTCGGGAACGGAAAACACGAGAGAATCCGGTCAATTTTCAAATTAAAATGAAGTAAAATCACATAAATTATGTTGCATTTCGGCTTTCCTTCTCAGATACACACACACACATAGGGAGAGAGGGTGACAGGGTGACAGACAGAGGCACCGCACGGTGCAGCGCTCCGCTCCAATCACACCCCCGATCACAATGTTGTGCAATTATATATAGTGTTCTTATGGTTGTTGGTGACTGATTTGAGCTGTGGCGGAGGTCTGCGCTCTCTGAGTGCCAAATTCTAGTTTGATTATCTTTTCGTTCACCATAGCAGTTAGTACTGGCCGAAAAGGTTAATTAGCTCGTCAATGTTGTTTTGTCCCATAATAAACCCCATTATACTTTAAATTTAAATGACATCAAGCAATCTTGGCTTTGCTTGTAGCTCATGATGAGATTGTTGAAGGAGCCAGTCATAACAAGTCGAAAGTAACGACGAACATGTAGCCCACTGTAAAAGTAAATGCACAAATATTTTATCACAAATTAACAACAGCTATGAAGGATATTGTTGGGATCACTTTCAGATCGATCTCAGAATAGCATCTGCCCGACAGGCAGTGGCACAGCAATGGAGAGAAGCTGAGGTGATTTTTGTGTGTTTTCTTGTTTTCCAAATGGTCCACTAACGTATACATACTCAAAAAGTATATAGCACATACGAGTGTTATGATTATAATGCAAACTACATGCTTAAGTATACAAATCAAATGCGTCTCAGATTGCAGACTGTGTTCAGAGCTGCTCTTCTCAGCCAACAACAAAAGTTGGTTCATTAGAGTCATTGACGAAATATTTAAAGATGGGCATATTACGCAACATTACCTACAGCGTTTTGAAGCTTTGAGCAGGACGTCACCATATTGAACACTTGCAGAGATGTTCGCAAGTCTTTTTTTTTCTCCAAGTCCACGTCAAATCTGAAGTATCTAAAAAATAAAGTTATCATGTCTGCATGCTTTTATTCAAGCAAGCCCTGGAACAGGGCCGGCCCGGGCTTCAGAGGCGCCCTAGGCGAGCCCGAGACGAGCGCCCCTTGGGAGCGTGTTTTTCGAGTGGTCCCGACATTTGTTGAGCGGGGGGGGGTGGCTGAGGAGCGATGCCGAACAACACCGATCAGTGCCGGGCAGCGACGAGGACGAGGAGCGCAGTGCGTCGGACCGCTGCACAGCGGGGCACACGGAACACAGAGCGTCGTGGCGCCCCTTGTACGACCGCGGCGCCCCCCTCGGGACGTGGCGCCCTAGGCGGCCGCCTAGTTCGCCTATGCCTAGAGCCGGCCCTGCCCTGGAATATAACTATACCAAGTTACTTGAGCAGGACAGCTCTGAGCTTGTTTTTTTTATTTTCCTGGCTGTTGTAATGTGCCAAATGAATTTGCTCTTTCAAGAGTAGCATTGAGATATGAGGCTACTCTTGATGATATGATTTCTTACTATATTTAGCTAGAATACTGGTATCATCTGCACAGAGATACAACAGAGAACATCCTACAGTTGTTTGTTAGGAAATGTAGCTGGTAATTATCCAGGACATGAAAGCTGAGGGTGATGGTCATGGCGCTGCACGTCATGCCCTCACTACATTTGACACACACAGTTGCACACACGGGCTCGTGTGTGTGTGTGTGTGTGTGTGTGTGTGTGTGTGTGTGTGTGTGTGTGTGTGTGTGTGTGTGTGTGTGTGTGTGTGTGTGTGTGTGTGTGTGTGTACCACTGATGGTTTTTATTGTTTATCCAGTTGAGAGAATATTCAAATGTCATTCAACAGAATACTTAAAGAAACATTTAAAATAACACTTTCTCTCTCTTATGACTGAAAGCTTGCTCTAGCTACTGCTCCACCAGCATCCGACATTTTCCTCTTCACTGATGCTTCTGCAAATGATGCCCATCTGAAAAACACCGTTACAGCACTGATCGAGAGTACAAAGTCTGTGGTAAGTCCTCTATGAACTTGTTATATCAATAAAATTATTAAAGAATAAATAGAATAAAAGAATATTTGAGAGAGTAACACACTTTTTCTGTTTTCTTTTTATGTAAATCGCAATGGAAATACAGACTGATTAAGAATACCCCAATACAGAACCACATAACAGTGTGTGTGTGTGTGTTTGTGTGTGTGTGTGTGTGTGTGTGTGTGTGTGTGTGTGTGTGTGTGTGTGTGTGTGTGTGCGTTCTCGTATTTCTATCCTTGTTGGGGCCAAATGTCCCCACAAGGATAGCAAAACGTGAAACGACGCGTGCCTTGTGGGGACCTTTTTCCGGTCCTAAGTAGGAGAAACAGTGTTTTCTTGACCATGTTGTTGTTACTGAAAAAAGTAAAAGTGCAAAAACATTTCTTTAGGGTTAGGCTGTGTTGTGGTGTGGGTTAGGGTTAGGGTAAGGGTTAGGGTTAGGGGCTAGACATGAATGGGAGTCAATGGACGGTCCCCACAAGGATAGAAATACAAGACTGCGCGTGTGTGTGTGTGTGTGTGTGTGTGAAAAGCATTAACTAACTTCACTAATCCTCTCTCTTTGTAATTTCAGGTAACTTTCATGTTGTCAGATGTGCTTGCTACGCGGCGAGGCCAAAGTGATGGTCAAAATCCATTGACACGTAGCATGACGCAGGCAGAGACTGAGATATACCGGGACTTAGCCCGGGCCTCTGGGGGTCAGACCATCGAAGTCAGCAAGTTAGATCTTACTCAGGCCACTGCTGTTATAGAAGACCTAACAGCCAACGCTGTGGTGAGACATCAAAGAAAATCTTTAGGAGATCACTGGACTCACATGCTTACAAACCATCAAATCAGTTTTATGCAAATATGATTATCTAAATCCCAGACCTCACCATTTTTTTTACCTTGTTATTGCTGTTCTCTTTTTTCCAGGTGACAGTTTTCCAAGCAGCAGTTGATCCAGGACGTCCTATGAATTTCTCTTTTGTTATTGATGCATCGGTCAGAAACATTATCATTTACATAACAGGAGTGCAAAGATCTCTCACCTTCAGACTCACCAGCTCAACAGGTTCAGTCAAAATACATCTTCCACATTCTGTATTTATTCAACTTCTTTTGAAGTCCAATTGCGGATATTTGCAAGAAACGGAAAGCAAAAGAGTGTGTGAGAGAGATAGAGAGCGAGAGGGAGAGAGAGAGAGAGAGAGAGAGAGAGAGAGAGAGAGAACCCAGGCCTGAGAAATAATTATAAAAAAAAATGACAAACCCATCTGAAATAACAAAAGCAAGCCTAAGATAGAATTCATGTATGGTAATTTAAAAATCTATTAAATAAATGAACAAATCCCCCCAATAATTGTACCTTTGACAAATAGTAACCTGGGGAGAAACACACGTTTTCAAATTCTTTCTGTGATACAGTAATACATTAAGTTTGCTATGAATATTTTTTTACCAGCCTGGACCAACGGAGAATAAATTGAGTTTGAGTCTGTACAAAGATTTGCATGAATAAACACCAGAATATGTAAAAGAAGGATTTCATAAGGTACGGTCAAAGCTATTCATGTTCATCCTGAAAGAAGAGACAGCAGCTCTTAGCTCTCCAGTGTCGTACCTGTTTTTGTTTTTACTATTCTATCTGACCTTTTTGTGCATTGGGTCAACAGCACAGGTCGCACAAAACCAGGATAAAGAGGTTATTTCCATAACCAATAGTAACAAAACTAAAGAAACAAGTTCATCTGAATCACACACATACTGACCACACTGATCAAATGAGAAATACTGAAGGAATCCTCTTGTGCAATAACCTATTCACTCAAGGTGCAATAAACTGTTTTATCTTATTTCTGGAATCTCAACTGCACCTGCACTGACTCATGCTGCTATTGTGTTTTTATTTGCTGTTATTTTATTTGAACTTTCGTTACGTTTTTATTGTGCTCTTGCACCAAAGGGAGTTTGCACTCCAATTGCGTTGCACCATGCATGACAATTAAAATTCTATTCTATTCTATTCCATTCTATTCTATTCTATTCTATTCTATTCTATTCTATTCTATTCTATTCTATTCTATTCTATATTTTCATGGCCATCTTGTGATTCATTTAGGAGTATCGCAGGATTCATCTCAGCCCAGTGGTCCTTTGGCAACTTTCTCCACTGTGGGAAACCTTCGCCGGATAAGCCTGAACAGCACTACTGACACCGGGATGTGGGAAATCAGTGTTAACTCTAGAAGTCCATACATTGTTAAAATCACAGGTCAGTAGTATCATAAGATTTTGGTCAGTAAGAGAGCATTTTAATTTTATTCTGTTAAATTAAAAGTAAAATATCTTTTCTGCACATTAGGTCAAAGTTCAGTGAATTTTGTCTATGACATTGTGGAAGAACGAGAGGGAGCCCACGGTGGTCTGGACTCTTTGGATGGACGTCCTCCTGGTTGGAACTAACAATGTGTTTATAATCATGATGAAAACAAAAAGATGAAAAAAGAAAAAAGATAATTCTTCCGTTGTCCTCAAAGGGGCTGAAAGACTAAAAGAAGCAGCATATTAAATGATGACAGATTTGTGTATCCAACATAAGTTTTCATCACAATCAATTTAACATCTCTTTCAGGAGGAAATGTGACTCTCCTGGTCACTGTGACGGGAAGTGACACAGCAACAATCACACATATGACTCTCTTTGACAGCTCAAGTATGTCAGAGATCCACGGGTCAGTGCAGGTATGCAGCAGCAACACATCAAGGTGGATTATTCTAAAAGATGCTCTTATGTTGGAAACTACACCTCTGTTGTTACACAGCAAGTTTGACAAATGTTTATGCACCTGCTTGATTATTTTCTTATGAGTTTGACGTTAACATGGTGCAACTGAGTGTAAATGAAACTGTTGAAATCAATGAAAACCTGGATGAAAGAATGGTAAGCTTCAACCTTTTGTGAGCTATTGTAGTTTAATGATAGCATGCTGTTAAATAATAGATATATTGTTGAACCTGGATTTCCCAAAATAGAATCAATTTTTGTTGGCTCCATCGATCTCGAAAGATTAATGGGGGGGGGGGGTTTGTTCTGTGGGTCTTCGGTCAGAGAGCAGCAGCGTCGGGCGTGACTGTGGAAGCCGATACAGGATCTGCAGATCATGCCGCAATCACTGCAGATGAACTCTTCGCAGTGTGGTCGGGATGTCAACGGTCTCCGCTGTCTGTGGAGTCTCTTCTCTCCCCAGCGGGTGTCTGTTCTCTCCTCTGCTGTTCTGATGACATCCTGGGTGGTGGTCTGCCAATCGGAGCAGTCGGAGGCGGCTGACTTCAGGTCGAAGGGTTTGAAGCCGCCAGCCTTGAGGTCACGCTTCCAAACATTCTTGAACCTGACAGCTGGACGTCCCTTTGACCTGTTTCCAGTAGCAAGCTCCCCGTACAGTAAGCCTTTGGGGATGCAGCTGTCGTCCATTCAGGTGACGTGGCCTAGCCATTGCAAGCGTCTCTGGGTCAAGATTGGCAAACATACTGGACACATCTGCTCTTCCCAGGACGATTTTGGAGACACGGTCCTGTAAAGTGATGCCCAGTAGTCTGCGAAGGCAATGTTGGTAGAAAGTGTTCAGCCAACGTTCCTGACAGTAGTAGAGGATCTATGCTTCACTGCCGTATAGGAGAGTGCTCAGTACACAGGCCTGGTAGACTCTTATCTTGGTGTTGGTGGTTAGCATGGACTTGTCCCAAACACACTTCGCCAGGCGGGTCATCACTATCAATGCCTTGCCGATACGGGCGTTCAGTTCGCCCTCTAGGGAGAGGTTGCTGGAAATGATCGAACTGAGGTCGGTGAATTTGTTTACCACCTCAAGGGTCTGGTCGCCAATGGTAATACTGGGAGCACTACTGACATCCTGGCCCATGACATTGGTCTTTTTAAGGCTGAAGGTGAGGCCAAACTCAGGCACCAGAGAGCAGGCACCAACAAAGCAGTTGATGAGACGTTGGGGCGCTTCCTCAGTGTGGGCAACAAGATCAGCATCATCAGCGAAGAGCACCTCCCTGATGAGAACGCTCCACACCTTGGTCTTTGCTCTGAGGCGTGCCAGGTTTAAGAGGCCTCCGTCGTTCCTGGTGTTGAGGAAGACGCTGTCTTCAGAGTCTCGAGAGGCGTAGTGCAGAAGCATAGAGAAAAAGAGGCCAAAAAGGGTTGGAGCAGGGCACAGCCCTGCTTCACACCATTCATGATTGGCAAAGGGTCTAAGGATGATCCCTCAAAGTGGGCAACGCTGTTCATGTCCTGGTGGAATGATTTGATCATGCTAAAAAGCTTGGGGGCATCCGGTTCGTTAGAGGAGGGCAAACAGTCCATCCCTGCTGACCAAGTCAAAAGCCTTGGTCAGGTCAATGAAGGCCAAATATAGGGGTTGTCTCAGCTCATGTGCACTTCTCTTGCAGCTGCCTCATAGAGAAAACCATATCTATGGTTGACCTGGCTGCTCTGAATCTGAACTGAGCCTCCGGATACACACGTTTGGCAAGTAGTTGTATTTTGTTGAGGACGACACGGGCAAAGGCTTTGCCAACTGTGCTTCGTAGTGAGATGCCACGGTAGTTGTTGCAATCACTCCGCTCAATTATTATTATTATATGTCCTGTATTTCATGTTCCAGTGTTCAAGAAAACTTGAACGTTGAGCTATGAAATGCTGCAAAAAACAAATGTATTTGTTCGTATAGTTCTTTATTCATGTATTTATTCATAAGTAAATAAGTATCTCAAGGTAGTCAAGTTTCTTTGAAATCATGAAAGCTACCCTGTCATACTCGTGGGAAGGAAGTGGATACACTGGGGTGAAATGATCACACAGTTTTGGCAATAATGCACTTATCGACTGGTGCCATTTGCTATTAACACAAAAACAATGTCATTCATCACAAGAAAACATGAGTCAGCATTCTTCTTTTTCTTCTTCTTTTTGTTTTGCTCAGTCGTTAGGGGGCAACGACTACCTGGTAAGATTCAGAGAAGTCCCTGCGAAAGAATTTGTGGTTCGCCTCCGAGGTGAGGACAGCAGCTCCACTTCCAAGACCACATCTGACAGATTCCTGAGACAAGCCTCCACTCAGCTTAAGACTTCCAGTATTTCTGTTACTGTGGGTATTTTTTTTTAATTCATGTTCACTGACTGCTGCGCAGTGTTCCACTCATTTTGTTTCAATAGATAAAAACATCTGCTGAACTTCATCTCCTGTCCTCTTTCCCATCCATCTCCACTTTTGCAGGCTCAAGCTAACAGCAGCAGTATCGAGCCAGGTTCCTCTCTCGCCATCCCTTTCACTGTGTCCTCCAGTATAAGTGGGAAATTCCCATTGCAAGTCAGCAATGACCGCAGCTATGCCACCACAGCACCGAACAGTGTCACCATTGCATTAGGCAGTGGAGGTGAGGCCAATGGCATGGTGACCCTAACCGTGCCGGCCAGTGCCAAATCAGGAACAGACGTGACCGTCACCATCGAGGTTGAAAATGCAGCTGCCACCGAAATGAACTTTGCTGTGCTCAGGTTTTCAGTGGTAACGCCGGTAAGAAAAATATGCACACAGTATGTTTGAAAGTGAAACAGGTTTGTTCAAAATTGTAAAGTTTAAAATATGAAAAGTGTTTCCATATAAATGTCATGGATAGGCTCTATCCATGACATTTCTATCAACTATTTTTCATGGGAACATGTTAATTTTCAGCATCTCACCCTGAAGAATCCTATCGTATCTGTAAGGATTATTTTTTTCCTGTGAATTAAAAACTGCATTTTTGAGGGCTTTTGGATCCATGAAAACTCACCAAATTTTGTGGAAAAATCAACCCTGGCAAAAAAATTCCAATTTTATTAATGTCGACATGAGCAGGGCAAAAAGGCTCCACGGCGCCACCGAGACATGCTAAAAATATCGTGAAAAATCAGCGGTTTGACCGAGAATCATGAATTGTGGTGGGCCAATAGAGCATGTCGAGATGATTAGGTATGCCAATGGAACTTTTTTTGGTTGGATGGACACGAAAACCGCTGTTTTGAGTTGAATTGACTTTTCAGAGTAACGAAAGTTGTGAGTTTTCATGGAATGGTGTGGTTTCAGCATGGCAACAGAGTTTGGGGTTTTGCAAAAAACGGGAAGCGAAACCAAAACAGCTGTAACTTCACTGTACATTGTCCAATCATCACCAAACCCACTAGGATTCATGAAGGTCCAGCTCTGAATGCATCCATTTTAAAATATGTTTAGATTATGATAGCACCACCTATTGGCAAAATTAAATGTCTTGTTTAAAATTTAGGTCATGAATCCAAGATCGTTGATCCAAGCAGCCTCAGAGTTGGCAAGAAAAAAACATTAGGACTTTTGTGATGACAGCCTGAGAACATGGCTGGTGTATGTTCCAGGGCGTGTCTCTGAGGCTGTGGCAAACTTCAATGTCTACATTGCCTTTTGGGGGGCTGATCATGTTTTAAAATTCACCAAATTTGGCACAAAATCCGGCCTGGTTAACATTTACATATTTCATTGGATTCAGACATGGGCGGGGCAAAATGGCTCCACAGTGCCACATAGACATTTTCAAAAATTCATGAAAAATCAACCTGCCCAGATGTACAGATTCGTATAATTTGACACCTTGTTGGATGAACAGGAAGTCTGATATTTATGATATAGGATCTGTTATGAAAACCCACGGGCCCTCTTGGAGTCAAATCCTGTACCACCACCACACTGCCGAGGACTTTTGTTTGTTTGTTTGTTTAAATCTGAGGCAGAACGACCGCAGCAGTGCCTTCTCTCCAGCCAGAGGCACCGCTACTGTCTAGGGCCCCCAGCTGAAGGGGGCCCCGAGGAACGGCTGACATCAGTCAGTTTCAATGAAAAAAAAATTAAAGGCGCTACACTTGACGCTGGAACGACAGCTTGTCGAAAATCCCCTGCATGGGGCCCTTTCCAAGTACTCACCGGTTAGTTGCTAGTAGGGGGCACCAACAGACGGCGGATATCAGAGGCACAACTTGAAACCCCCGGATACATTACAATGACACGTCTGGAACCTACCTAATGGGGCCCCACTACTACCCGGCTTGCATCAACATGCAGTTAGTGTTTCTGAACACACAAAGGGTCTTGTTGTCTTGAATAGGATTAAACCGATAAAAAGTGGTTGTAAACAATAATGGTCCACATGTAATGGGCTACATTGATTAGTTTATTATTATTATTATTATTATTATTATTATTATTATTATTAACCACACTTTTTTTCTCTTTTTCTGTCCTCTTTTCTTGTGTACAATGCAACATGCCAAACAAGCGGGCCCCTTTGATATATGAAAACCTATGTGGAATATATCCCAGCTTCGCCACAGAGCAAAGTATTATAAGTAGGGCTGTCAAATGATTAAATTTTTTAATCAGATTAATCACAGGTTACAAATTAATTAATCATGATTAATCACAAATAATCACAATTTCCAACTATGTCTAAAATATGCCCTTTTTTTCCAGTATTGCATTAACAAAAAAACGACAGGACATGATTATATATATATATTTAACACGTGAGTGATGTTTTTTATTTAAGGCTCCAAACAAAATAAATATTCAAAAAACTAAAACATGCACACCATAATGTCTGTGTGTGTGTGCAGTGCTCCCTCTGCAGTCCCTCTAAAGTTGGCTTTCAGCATGAGTTACATTTTCAGGTCTGTAACAAATGTAGGACCACAAGAAGAGTAAAACTAAGAGATACCACACTTTTTTCTTATGGAATCAAACAGGGCATTCTTAGCCAGTGTTCCTTTTTGTGTGGAAAACAGAAAACTGCTTCAACATTTTTTTAATCAAACAAGTAGAATCCATGGGGCCAGCCGGCTTATCTCCCTCCATATTGCTTTCTTCTTCTGTTTTGATGAATGAGTTGACGCCAGGCCTCCTTTGCCTCCTGTCTGCTGTCTCAGAGGTGAGGCTTCTTCCTCATCTTTGTTTGCTGGCAGCTTGCATTCCATGCGGGTGCTCTACCACCACCCGCTGGGAGAGGTGAGGCCTGTCATGATGCACATGCGTTAAACTGCGTTAAAAATTTTAATGAGATTGATTACATAAATCAATTAAAGCCATTAGCGCATTATTTATGACAGCCCTCATTATAAGATCTACAAAACTGGGCCAATCAACACCGAACTTGTCATGTTTCATCAGACTCTCACCCTCACCAAATGCATGTAACAATATTCAGTTTAGTTTGGCAAAACGGCTCCATAGTGTCCTGTGAGGGACAGAGTGGTCACCCCGAACCCAGGATACGGTCAGCTAAGGCTTGAAGAGATCGGGAGGAAAACACCAGGGGAGAGATTTGGAGTTTCTTCAAAAAACCCAATAACTTTATTTTCGAGCTCCGAGTTTCCGACATTCAGAACACAGGATTCCCTTCAGCCTCCCATCAAGCTGAAAACAGATTCTCAAAGACTTAGTGGAAGTCATAGGCATATTTCTAATAAATCATTTTGATATTTCTTAATTATAAAGAAAGGGAAGGCAATCTCTTTTGTGGAGTACAAAGGTTAAAAGGGCTTTACATCAACAGCAAGAACAACAGCAGATCTATAAGGAAGAAAAAAAGTGCATGGCATGCAAATATTTAAATCACTGTGCAGCATATAAAAAAGTGTTTTATTAGTGGCTTGACAACTAAATTGTCATGCTTAACATTGAGCTGCTACTGCCATATTTTCACGAGCGTTCTGGAAAGCATCTATTTCTTCAATTCAGTCACCCCCGCTCTCCCACCCCCCAACCCCCACCAATCACTCCCAGAATCCTAGTCCCATTTCAGATGTTTCCTGAAATTTTTAGCCAAATCCGTCCAAAACTTTTTGAGTTATGCCGAAGGTAACAATAAAGGGAGGCTTCATTGTGAAACAATGGTTAGTGATGGATGGATGAATGGATGGATGTTGCACATTGTTAATCAGTAGCATATAATATAACTTTTACAGTCATTCAATAAGAACTTATTCCAATTGAGACACTTTCAAAAAGTAATGGTCACATCTGCAGGTCAGTATTTTGCATTCTACATTTGTTTTGACTTTATATTATGGAAATATCCTATGCAGTATCCTATGAACTGTAAAAAGACCTGGATTCCTCATATTGTTTTCTGGCCTGTTTGAAAAATTTGGCACATTGAAAATAGAAACAGTATGTTTGTTCAAAATGTGCTGCATTTGTTATATGTAAAATGATTTTCTTTACTTTTCAGGTGACAGACATATCCAGTCCTGTGTGTCAGATAGTGAATATAACTGGCATCTGCCCAGCCTCTTCCTCTCTCTGCGCCACCACCCAGTGGGAGTTCATCGCTAAACTCACTGATGGCATCAACGGCACCGGGATTGTGACCGTGTCCCTCCGCCAAGGGAATGGTATTCTGAATACTAGCATGGAGGTGGGACCTGGGGGCGAGAACATCACAGTGGTCACATACAGCTCTTCGTGCTGCTCACAGAGTGTGGAGGTGGCAGCTGTGGACGGGGTGGGGAATGTGGGGCGATGTGTGGGACAGGCGATGGCAATGACTACACCTGCCCCAACTGCAACCACTGCATCCACTACTCCAGCTTTAACGGCCTCCGTTGGATGGCTCATGCTCATCATATTATGCAGTCTTTTGTTCATTATTCTGGTGGCTTTCCTTTGTAAATCATTTAAAAATATGTTTTGCAGGCAATATGATGAAAAACGTGTCTTAAAAGACTGACCGCATAGCCATTCTTTTCAACAAAAGTGTAACGATTGGTTTTGGTTGGTTTTTACTTTAAAGTGTCTAAAAGCTTTGTCTAATTAGCTTGTAATTGATTGATTTAAATAATTACCATTACAAGTCTTTCATTACCATTAAAAAAAAAAAAAAAAACATTCTTGGACACTTAAAGCTAGGGTCGACGATCTTGGAAAACTAGCATGCAGCACGAATCTTGCATGTCCCCAAGGCTCCGCCCAGCTCCCACCCCATTGGAGGAGCTCCCGTTGGGAGCGAACGCACTGGACGCTGAAGTGCTGCGCGCACGCGTGGAAGCACCACTCACACAGAGTTTGTGATCGCCTAGAATGTTATTAACTTTTCTGACTGCCTGCACACAACGCGCATAGGAGCGCAGCGCGCCCGCTCCGCTTCGCTCTATTTTTCACGCGAGCGCCAAGAGCGCCTGGGCAACGCGAGCGCGCTCTGAACCAGGGCCAGTGCACGCCATTGAAATGTACGCGCAGGGGGCTGGTAGAACGGCGAAGGGATTTGATTGGTTCCTTAAGAGCGGTCCACGCCTTATGATTGGTTGAATTTTTTACACTCCTGTGGCCGCTACAGTGGTCAGATTTTTTCCGCACCTTTTTCCGTCCACATAATGTATTTACTTCTCTCAGGGGGCAAGGAGCATTTCACTCAGTATGACAAGAAGTGCTTTTGGACAACATCGTCTACCCTAGCTTTAAGCAATATATTCTGTCTCAACAGCCTTGAGGAAACCATGTGTAAATGTATGTAAACATGTCTGAATTTCTTATTTAACAACTGATCAAACCTAATGATCTTTATTTCTGATGCCTTAAAACATATCTGTCAAAATGCGACCGTGTAGGAGAGCACTCTTGTACATTTCCATATCTCAACACACTTGATTGATAATTTGCACTTTAACAAGATTTAGAGTTTTGGTGACACGATTAAATCGAGGTTTGTCTGCGGATTGTGGGACAATTCATTATTTTGAATATTGGACTTTGACTATGTTTGCTTTAGTTTCTGTCTATGATTATAAATCACATTGTGCTCTGTGTAGGAAAAGTGTGTCTTGCTGTATATCTTTTCGAACGTCTCTTCACAATGTGATTAACAGTAGTCTGCTGGTATTTCAGTTGCCCATCCGGCCACAGCCAGGATCAGTCAGTCACTGTAAACATGCAGAATCTACATTACGGTTGTTGGAAACATGCACTGTAAAAAGAGTGAATGATATAAAAACATTGTTTCAATAACTAATAAAGTTTATTTGTCTGTTTCAAGAAAAAAAAATTACAACAAATAATTAGCTGAACCTCATTGGGCAGTAAAAATGCAACAAATACAATAACAGTTAAAGTGGAAGAACTAAAAGAACTTCCAGCAGCTAAAGATGAATGGCATTTCTGGGGTCTGTTTCACAAAGCAGATTTGATTAAGAAAGGTGGATAAAACAGAACCACGAACACAAAAAACTGCAATGTGGATATTAGAACATGTTATTTATTTACTTTATGAATTTATTTTGAACTGAACTGATCTTACTTCAGTAGAATGGAATGAATTGGTCAGACTGATGCAAACCATGCTGATGGTTAAGATACGGTGCCAAAGCTACACTAATGCACATTAAATACTGAGCAAGACAATTAAAAGTAATGCAAGCATTATTTCTCTGAGTAGCTTTTTTGTCACCTCAGTGACGTTCTCCAGCTTCCTTGGTGCCTCTGCTTTGTGAGACAGGTCCCAGCTATCAGGGGACAGCACAACAGCCTGGCAGAATGCATGACTGCATTTGGATTTTTGAGGGAACTAGGAGGAAGAGTGAGCTGCTTGGTCCTTTCATCCAAAGAAATAATCATGAACTGATTTGTAATTTTTCCCCAAAAAAATACAGCAAATCACAAAATCAAAGTACAGCAGGTTTACTATATAAAAGAAAATTTGAATCACTTTTTAATTAACAAGGTAAGTGAACGTCAAAGCAGCCACAAAAAAAAAAAAAAAAACATAATAAAAAATCAACATCAGAAAACTCGGAAAGCTTCATTTTGTTTTACAACTCATGAAAGAATTTTGTCCTGCAAGATCATCAAAAGCAACTGGAGGATCAAAAGTGCACCGCTATGATGAGGAGTTTCATTTGATTGAAGAGTAACCTTACCTGAACCCAGGTTGCTCACTCGATGACGACTTCATAGATACTAACACACATTAACCCCACTACTAAGCTGAAACAGACCTTCACTTTATGTCTGTGATAATGCCTTCCTCATCACAAACAACACAAAATAATTATCCTTCGTTGTCTACTTTAAATCATCGAACATATTCGTATCAGTAATGAAACTCGGAACAGGTTCAATGTAAGAAATCTACTATATTACTCATTAACAACACTATTTACAATACCTAATGTGTTACTCTTTTAAACAGTGCAGAGCTTTATGTTACACAGTTGGATAGTTTGCATTACTTTAATAGCCCACGGTAGCTTGAACATGTCCCTGAATCTCTGTGTTCCTGACAAGAGAGGTGGTCGATACCAGAGTGGTGAGTATATCTAATCTATAGATCAATACAACGGGCCAATAATTCCTACATAGCATTTCATCTTCAGAAGGCAAAGACAAAAGCTACAGTTACAGATAAATAGCTACAGTCTGATTTTCTCTTTAACAAAAGCAAGTGTGAAACTGTACAAACTATTAACAGTATTGTTTGGCGAGACCACCGAGGACCTTCTCTTTGACCTGCTCTCTTCAGAGTGACGACGCTGTGTTCGGACTTTGGTCCAACAAACCCA
Organism: Salarias fasciatus; assembly: GCF_902148845.1. Taxonomy (NCBI): domain Eukaryota; kingdom Metazoa; phylum Chordata; class Actinopteri; order Blenniiformes; family Blenniidae; genus Salarias; species Salarias fasciatus. The sequence goes on along the minus strand of NC_043750.1, from coordinate 27,157,469 downwards.
ACAAGTTAGTAATGTAACACATTCCTTCATTGTCAAATAAGGTGTCCAAGACTGGAAAGTGCAAAATGCATTTTGCGCTGTAAAAGTTGGCAATTATATGAAGAGGGGAACAAAACTGTACTTATCTCCTAAGACAGAATAGCATGTTAGCCCTGTTACTAAAAGTGTAATGACACAGTTTGATATGACTGATTTGATCTGAATATGTTTAAATTTGGCTACAGTGTATGGGGGTGTATCCCATTTTTCTTCTTGGTTAAAAAAAAAAATAAAAAAGGGGAAAATAAATGGAATTAAATGTTAAATGTCTCTGTAGCTGAAATTGTCGTGGAATTTTATTTAAAAAGTATCCTTGGCCAGTCACGGTGCAAAAAACCCCACAAACATATATTCCAGAAAAAACGTAAAATCCTCAAGTATATCCACTCTTGGTTCTTGAAGTCTTCCATCGTAGTTCTCCTCAGAAAAATCAGGCAGAGTCAGAGTCAGAATGCAAAAGGAGGACTTTATTCCCAAAAAACCCTCCTGGCAGCCAGGTTGACCAAAAGAACTGACGCGCCGATCGCTCTCCGCTCCATCTATTTATACTATTTCTTGGGAGTTCGTCAACTCTCCATGGACTCTTCGTCAAGACACAATTGTTCCCCCCTCCCTACAAAGGTCAAGGTCCGTGACCCCTTGGGAGGCCCTCTCAGCCTCCATCAAGTCTCCATCAAGTCTCCATCAAGTCTCCATCAAGTCTTCCCAAATGCCAGGTGTTGTGCAACAGACCATAGTGTCACATTTCTTGTCCAATGAGCCTCATTTGCACCAGAGGGAGACAGAGAGACAATTGACCTGTCGTCTTAACTTTAGAAAAAACAAACTGTCCAGCTGCCAAGAGGCTGCCGTAAAAATGAAACATGGCAGGCTGGCGAACAGAAAAAGGATACATGTCTTTTCTACACCTGCGTACACTAGCTAACTAACTAACAGAGACATGCATTACATGAACAATAGTAAATAACATAATATAATAAGCATGATGTAGAGAATATTATAAAATTATTCTACAAAATACAGAGATTTTGGTTTATACACATGTTAGTGACAATACAATTGTTGCATGCAGAGGCACTGAGTTCAAAGTTTATAGGCCTGCAGTATATTCTCTGGGCATGCTCACGTTTCACTCAAAATCAGCATTTTCTGGTGTATAAAATTACTTCCAATATAAGCATTCACTTGTTTCATACAATTGCATCACTAGATATACCAGACTGATCGTCCACCTACAGTATATCCGTATATACTTCACGCCATGTTAATTTTGTGAGAACATTTCATGCAGCATATTAAAACCCTTTCTTTGAATAATTTGACTGGAAGGAAATGGGGGCATTTTCCATCCAAAAATGTTGCTCTTCTAATGTTTTTGTCACTCATTGAGGGTTTTAGGTGGCAACAAGTCACACAAGCCCAACATAGACAATGGCAACTGCAAAGGAATTGTTTTCTGGTCTGTTAAAAAAAAAAAAAAAAACAGGACTTGATTTCAACAATTGGCAAGGGCAAGAGACAAAAGTATGAGTACTTCTGCACATGCCATGCACCTTCAAAAAAAAAAAGAAAAGAAAAGAAAAAGCACACACTCAAGTCAGCTTGATGCACGTGCTCTACTCCTCGAATCGAATCATTTCCTCCACTGTGCACAAAGATCAGTCAACGTCTAAAAACCTCCCAAAGATGGCCTTGTTCCTGCATGTGACATAAAGGTGATATGATTTGATCAAAGCGGGGTCACATTTATGTCACATGCGAGCAGCAATGAGTCCAGCATTAGTTTCAGGCAACATTTAATTTCTTTTTCTCTTATTTTTTTTTTTAATATTAACATGAATTACTTTAGTTGTACTGACATTTTAGCCAGCTTCAGCTATTTGTATACACACAGTCGTACACTTCATTAAAATAACATTGAACTACCGTTTTAAAACTGCAAGTGTAACAACAGCTTTTTGCTAAAGCATTGCTGCTAATATGCAAATGTTCCAAGGTTTCTAATGTGTAAACCTTCCCAGGGTTAAGTAGACCAGTATCTTACATACAATAGTGACGGTGTTCTAGTATCTGTGGAGGTATAAAACGTAGGTGTGTGGCAATAAGCAGGGAGAGAAAGGTACAGTTTTATCCCTGCCTTTGAAGTGCGAGCCAGGTAGTCGGGGGGACCTGAGGTGTATTCTCTCTCTGATTGTACTGATCTTGCATCTCGTTTGTTACTAAAGTTGGAAAGTAAACAAAAAAAAAGGTAAATTATGATTTAAAGGCCAGTTTGGATGGCTCAAGTAAGAGGTGGAGCTGTCAAGAGGGGACTTGACTCTCTCTCCAATGTGTGGTATTCTAACATATTACATCTACTGTGCTGTTCTGCTTTGTGTCATCAACTTCTTTTCTATTTAACTGCAAACATTTTGCAGACTGAAACTAGACGTTCACATACATTTACACATGGTTTCCTCAAGGCTGTTGAGACAGAATATATTGCTTGAAGTTAGGGTAGACGATGTTGTCCAAAAGCACTTTCTGTCATACTGAGTGAAATGCTCCTTGCCCCCTGGAAGAAGTCAATACATTATGTGGACGGAAAAAGGTGCGGAAAAAATCTGACCACTGTAGTGGCCAAAGGGCAGTAAAAACTCCGACCAATTGGAAGGCACAAACCGCTTTTAAGAAACCAATGAAATCCCTTCGCCGTTCTACCAGCCCCCTGCGCGTACATTTCAATGCCGTGCACTGGCCCTCGTTCAGTGCGCGCGCGCGTTGCCAAGGCGCTCTCGGCGCTCGCGGCTCGCGTGAAAAATAGAACGAAGCGGAGCGGGCGCGCTGCGCTCCTGTGCGCGTTGTTTGCGGGCAGTCAGAAAGCTTAATAACATTGGAGGCGATCACAAACTCCGTGCGCGTGGCGCTTCCGCGTCCAGTGCATTCGTTCCCAACGGGAGCTCCTCCAATGGGGTGAGAGCTGGGCGGAGCCTTGGGGAGATGCTACATTCGAATACATGCTAGTTTTCCAAGATCGCCGACCCTAGCTTTAATTCGCCACCTGATAGCCTCGTGTTCGCTTCACTGTCATCAACTTCAGTTTCAGCAGCACTGTTAGTTGTATTCTCCTCCTGTTTTGCATTTCTTTTCCTAAAAGCTCCTGTTTGGAGCCATATTTGTAGAGTTTTCTGACCTCTCGTTTCACCTCTGCACACTCATGACGGTGAAGCTAAGCTAGTTTAATCGTCGATGACTACTACGTGACTGAATGTGACCACGTCGCAGTCCAACACATTATATTAGAAGAGAAAAACTGAATGTGAATTGCAGTGGATTTGACGTGTTTTAATTTGAAATTACTATGTATTTTGATGGTAATATTTGTTTCTGAAAGTTCTGACTTTTAAAAGAATATATACATTTCTGTGATTCCCACGTGTACCACTAGAGGGAGCTCACGTACCACCAGTGGTACGCGTACCACATTTTGAGAATGGAGGGCTTAGCAGAACCAGGGAGAAATGCAGAACTTGCCAAATGCGGTCACTTGAAAAAGGAGATTAAGCAGTTCTGGAGAAATTCGATTCTTTGCTATACACTAATATTAACACATTGTTCGACAGTGATTATCGATGAACAACAAAAGTAGATGGAAGAGAAATAAAAACATAAAATTTCCTCTGCTTTTAAAGTAAAAAGCAAATGTAACATTGTTAAAAGGTTCACTTATGTGTGTGTATATGTGTCTGCATGCATCCATGGACTCATGTGTAACACATTTTGTATTTTCTATTTAAGTAAAATGTACTGGAAATAAAGACCGATTAAGAGCACTCCAATGCAGGACCACATACCAACACCTGTGTGTGCATGTGTGTGTGTTAGCTGCATGTTCAGACGTGTGATCACACCCTGATTTAGAAAGTGTATCATGTCCACTCACACACCCACTCATTACATGTCCACACATATGTGATTCTCTTTCCTCACTTACGACATTTCTCGCTCTCTTACTTCTTTCGTTTCATTCTTTGTATACTTATTTTTGTACACACAGCTGATCCTTATTCTTTAAGAATGTAGACTTCTTAATCTAAATCAGACTACTGCATCTCACCTCATATTGCACCACAATTCCTTTCATGTCATTGAAAAAAGAAAAAAAAATTAAACAATACAATACAAAAAAAATACAATATGAACAAAACAAAGCTGAAGTTTCCAACTCTATGAATGAAAAAAGCAGAGTGAATTATATAAGCTGCCCCTTTATTTACCACAATGAAATTACATACATCAGACAACCGAGTGATTGCAGTGTTTGAGAGGTCTAACCTGTTTTACTAGGTTATGCCTTCTTTTTCTATTGAATATTTCAGTTATGTCTGCACACAGTTACATTGTCAATTTTGATTTCAGTGACATTAAAGCCCCCACATGTCCTTACTTGATGGAAAGACAGTGACTTCATATATGGTTATACTTCAGCAACAGCTGGATTTATCTCACAATACAATGAAAAAAAAATACACTCAGCTGCATTCTTATCATATACAGAATTCTGTGCATCTTGCACTCATAAATTGATGATGAAATGTCATTAAATATGAAAATGTTATGTCTATTGTCCCTGAAGATATAGTAGTTACTAAACGTAACTCCAGTTCTACGAGTGTGTGCGTGCCCACCTATGGGCTTCGCTATTGATCCTCCCCGTCTGGCACCAGCCAATCTTCTGAGACAAATCCGAAACCCATGCGCCAGTCGCCTATGCGCACTGGCACACTGCCACACCCCTACCAAGAGGATATAGCCAGCACGCACCCGCTCCACTTCCTTCTTCTGAACAGCCAGTAGAAAAGGAAGCAGGGCAGCTGGGCCTGCAGGCAGGTGGGCACGCTCACACTCGTAGAACTGGAGTTGCGTTTCGTAACTACTAATTCTACTTCATGTAGTGCTTAGCCCACCTACAGGCTTCGCTATTGGTACACAACAAGGCGGAGGCCGTAGGGAGATGAATGTACTCCCAGCTGGCATGCTGACAGAATTGGCGCGGAAAAGAAGCAGACAGGCCTTACGTACAGCCACACCAAACCTCCAAGACACTGGCGGCATGCAGCCTCGCACCAAGGCGCCGACCGCAGACATGTCCGAGCACCGTAACAACGGCACACAACGACACCCGAGACACGCAGTCACCACGGTGGGCAGTAGAGTCACATACGGTCTGGACCCCCCCAGGGAAGCAGTAGCCGGTCTGGAGCCAAAACAGTTAGGTGACAGAACTTCTGTTCTCGCTGAAAACTGACATGGCCACAGAGTCTGTGCACATATCCATCAGATAGGAGCGCACAAAGGTTGACGCAGAGGCCCAAGAGGTGGCCTGGCAGATGTCACCCACCGTGACACCTCTGCACAGGGTCGTGGAACGGCCATGCCCCACGTGGAATGAGCGCTAATCACCGCTGGTTCCAGGCGATTCCGCGCCTCATAGGCAGCTGCAAAGCACGCCCCCTGATCCCGAACCTCACAAACAGCTGGTCCATAGTGCGAAAGCCAGCTGTGCGCTCAACGTAGCAACATAGAGCCCTGACCGGACACAGCAACCGCACCCGAGGGTCGTTCCCTGACGAGCCAGGCAGGGAGCCAAGTGCCCTGATCCGGAACCGGAAGTCCGAAGTGCTCACCTTGGGATGAAAGGACGGATTAGGCCAAAGATGCACCAGTCTCCCATCCTGACTGAACACCATGCAGGAGGGATGGACCAACAGGGCGCAGAGATCCCCAACCCTCTTGGCGGATGCCAGCGCCAACAGAAGGGCAGCCTTAAAGGAGAGAAAGCGGTCCTCCGCATGCTCCAAAGGCTCGAAGGGGGGCTTCCTCAGACCATCCAACACAGTGTGGAGGTCCCACAGGGAAACCACATGTCTGGGGGGCAGCCCAGGCCAACATGCCCCATGCACAAACCGCTTCACCAGCGGGTGATGCCGGTACCCAAGTGCTCGACAGCGGGGACGCGAGCCAGCATAACCCCGGCGCTCAGGGACTCCCCTGCGCTCTCTCGGGGAGGCGGAGGTGGAGAACGCATCCTGGGGTACTTATGAGTCGACAGCAGATCGCCGGAGGCACCCCTCTTGTGCATCGCAACAGGGCCAATCGGCGTGAGGGTGAGTGGGCCCGGCCCGCCGCTGCAATACGCTCTTGCGGGCATTCACTGGGACTCCGAAGACAGGCGGCCAGCCGTCCACACAGCAGTACTCACGGTAGCCCTTCACCGCGCCCTTGGCGGTGAGCAGCGCTCACCAGTCACGTTGCACGTTGGCCTAGAATGATGGCACGGCGGGACATAGCACCGCAGGCCGGGACCAAGCCCGCAACTGGGTTGCTAGCCTGAGTGCGAAGTCGTGCTGCTCCAGAGGTTGTGGCAGGAGCGTCAAGCCGGTGCGGCCCACAGTGGTGGTGAAGAGCCCCGCGAGGTGTTCCACAGGCTCGCGGGGGGCACTCATGCGGCTGGTCTTTGAGAACGTAGAGAGGGAATTATCGTGCCGTGCAGACTTCTCCAAGCCGGAGGAGCTCGGGCAGCTGAGAAGATCCCTGCCTGACTCGGCCCAGCCGGTGAGGGAGGCGGGAACGGCAGCGAAGTCCTCGCCAATGTCGCTTGGAGCAGAAGCTGGTGAAATGGCGCCCATAAATGCCGCTCGCCGCTCGGACTCCTCAAGCAGGAGGGTGAGGCAGGCAGGGCAGGAAGCCCGCTGGTGCTGATGCTGCCAGCCCAGGCAGGTGAAGCAGCGCTCGTGGTGGTCTTGTTCATGGAGTGGTGTGCCACAGCCAGGGAAAAACCTGACGCCAGATGGCGACTCTTCACGGGCCGGCTTGTCCATTCTTTTGGTCTTCTATCTTCGTCCTTGTCTTTGTCTTGACGGAGCTTCAGATCAATCTCAGGGCTGAGAAAGAAGAAGGGAGAGGTTCTGGCGCACGCTGATTATTTCCACTTGGAGAGGGGTGTGGCGGTGTGGCGGTGTGGCAGTGTGCCAGCGCGCGAAAAGGATTGGCGTGTTGATTTCGGATTTGTCTCAGTGACTGGTTAGCGCCAGAGGGGAGTACCAATAACGAAGCCCATAGGTGGGCTAAGCACTACACGAAGTAGAACTTTCTTGTTAACATCTTCCAGGTGGTAATGCCAGCATCCTGATCACTGTGACAGGGAGTGACACCGGAAATGTGACGGAGATCACTCTGTTCGACAGCTCAGGACTGATTGTGGTCAATGGATCATTGGAGGCATGTTACATTTTCTGGAATGTTTGGATGACACTTTGCATAATAGACTGTTTACCATTTTAAGCATGTACAAAAATATGTTTTGCTTTGTTACTGCAGGAAACTGCTGGTTTCAGTTTTGTTGGACAGAGTATTTGTTGGCCCAAACTTTTTTTTTAATATATTAATGACCTCTGTGAATTTTCAAAAGTGTTGCGCTTTGTCCTTTTTGCAGATGACACAAATTTTTTTGTGTCTGGAAATAATTTAAAAACATTAATTAAAATGATTGAGAAAGAAATGGCCCTGCTTCAGAAATGGTTTAATAAAAATAAATTATCATTAAATTTAAGTAAAACAAAGTTTATGATGTTTTCAAATAAAAAAAGTCCAGAAATTGTAAACTTGAATTTAAATGGAAATTGTTTAGAAAGAGTGTCTGAATTAAAGTTTTTAGGAGTATTCATCGATGAAAAGTTGAAATGGAAGTCACATATTGGACACGTAAAGAAGAAAATATCTAGAAATATAGGTGTGATGAGTAATGTTAAGCATTTGTTAAATTATAATGCATTGAGAATATTATACTGTTCTTTAATTTTACTGTATTTGATATATTGTTTGGGGATTTGGGGAAATTCATATCCTACTCATCTATTACCCTTAGTTATTTTACAAAAGAGGGCTCTCAGAATAATTAATAAAGCTGCTTCAAAAGAGCATACAACAAAGCTATTTCTGAAGTCAGGACTATTAAAACTGAAGGATTTAATTGTTTTACAAACATTAATAGCCATGTATAAAGCAAAAAGATGCCTGCTACCTTGTTTTTTGCAAACACTTTTTACGTTGAATAGTGAAACAAACAGAAGAAATCTTGATTTTAAACATAATTCTGCAAGAACGACTCTGATAGGAATGTGTGTATCTGTCGCGAGTGTGGAAAAATGGAATTCCTTGGAAAAAGATGTGAAACAATGTTCAAACATATTTCAGTTTAAATGTAAGTTTTAGGAAAAAATATTTAACATTTATGTAAAGGAGCAACAATAATTAAAGCCGCAAGCAGCGTCAAAAGGCCCTCGCCGGCTGCTTACCTGACCTGCCCCGTTTTATTCTTTCATTAATTGTTTTGACCTGCATGTGTGTCAGAATTCATATGTCAACTTTGGCACATTTCTATGGTAACAGGTAAATTTAATGTAATGCGAGATTTTTCACTCAGGCCCATTAGAACAACATGGGGAACTTCAGCCATTGCCCCAGCAACACCGTTAAAATTACAACATGGTTACAATTTCCTTTTTGATTGGGACCACATGAAGGAATAGTCACCCAAATTTCATTCATTTCTGACAAACTAATAATTTTACTCTCCATACAGATTTTCTTTTTATTCTGTAGGGGGGGCTGTAACGCCAATTGTCAAAATTTCACTGTCTATGTGTCCAGGTAGGAAAGGTCAAAAAGCTTCTAAGATTTGGTTTGGATTGGAGTCATTATGTACGAATGGCAGCCATTTATCATGCACAAAAAAGGGCAAAATTTGACATCACTTTTGCGGCGTTGCCACGCAGAAACCGTGAACTAAAGATTTATGATTTGGATAACTTTTAATTGTCTACTTGTGTAGATGGTGTCCGCCAAATTTCAGCTCATTTGGAGAAGTGCACGATCAAAACAAACATTTTGTATGACGTCCTGGAAAACAGTGACTCAGTATTTTTGAAAATGCAATCCCAGATAGCTGCTTTTCTGCTTTTCTGAGGGCGGGGTCAAAATAATATTTTTTGTTTATCCCAACAAGGCGCATGTGTATACCGAATTTTGTGGCTGTACGACAAAGTTTATTGCGGACCCCCTGCCAATGCATTTTGATTTTTGCACGTGGCGCTATAGAGCCAATTTTTAAATCCCAATATTGAAAAACATATTAAAAAAAAAAAAAAAAAATTCGCCAGAACTGAATTTTTTGCAAAATTTGGTGAGTTTTCAAGCATGTTTAGGGGGTCAAATTCCAGTTTAAGGAACAGAAGAAGAAGAAGAAGAAGAAGAAGAAGAAGAAGAAGAAGAAGAAAAAGAAGAAGAAAGAAAGAAAGAATAATATTTTTTGCAAAAAAATATGCAATTTTTTTCCATTTGTTGATTTTTTTTCATGCATTCCCATGGAAAAGAATAAATGACATGAAAAAAAGTATTTCACACTTTGAATACTACAGTGTGTTAGAATTTTTAAGTTTCCCACACTGACTTCTTTCTTTTAGATCGTAGATTGCTCTCAAAGCTTGTTTATGTAGATTATCATAGTATTGCAGTATCTGATCATGCACCAGTATCAATTGATCTTTCTTTTCTTGCTCAACCTGCTCCACTAAAAATTTGGAGGTTTAATTCAATACTTTTGTCAGAGGAGGATTATAAAAAATTCATAAAGTCTCAGATCTTGTTGTTCATAGATATTAATGAATCACCAGATATAAGTAGGGGCATTCTTTGGGAAGCATCTAAAGCTTATATCAGAGGTCAGCTCATCTCATTTGTTTCTGGCAGGAGAAAAGAGGAAATTTCTATCTTTTCTGGTCTTCTTCGGGACATTAAAGAAGTTGACGAACAATATGCAGCTAATCCCGATCCGTTTCTCTATAAACGACGTGTTACCCTACAAATGGACTTTGATTTGGTTTCTACCACAAAAGTTAGAACTCTGCTTGCGAAATCCAGGCAATGTTTTTATGAATCAGGGGATAAAGCAAGAAAGCTTCTTTCATATCAGGCCAGGGCTGAAGCTTCTGCAAAACTTATTCCAGAGATAAATTCTACCTCTGGGGAAACTATAACAGATCCAAGTGGGATAAATTGCACCTTTGCAGAATTTTTTGCTACGCTTTATACCTCAGATGCCCCCCTCCTCCCAATGCTGTATTGGACAAAATTGTTTCCCCCCGAATAGATAATGCCAAAGCAGAAGCTTTAGGTGCCCCCATGACCCTAGAAGAAGTTCAAGAGGTTATTTGTGCCCTTCAAAGTGGCAAGTCCCCAGGACCTGATGGTTTTACAGTTGAATATTATAAGGTCTTCTCATCTGCACTTGCTCCCCTTCTAAGAGACATGTATAATGAGGCCTTCGCCCTCGGTTGAATCCCAGAGACTCTATCGGAGGCCAATATTTCACTGCTTCTAAAGAAAGATAAAGATCCTCTCCTTTGTGGTAGTTACAGGCCAATTTCACTTTTGAATGTTGACTTTAAAATTCCCTCGAAGGCTCTCGCTTCTCGTTTACAGTGTATTCTGCCTAGTATCATCGGCTTGGATCAGACTGGCTTCATGCCTGGGCGACAGTCATCCTCTAACACCAGGCACCTTCTTAACATCATTACCTCTAAAAGTTCCTCATTACCGGAAGTTGTAGTATCACTCGACGCAGAGAAGGCCTTTGACAGAATTGAATGGGGCTTCTTATACAGTGTATTATCTAAATGTGGGTTGGGCGGGGCATTCCTGGACTGTGTCAAGCTTCTTTACTCCTCTCCAAGAGCTTCTGTTAGGACAAATTACATGTTTTCACCTTCTTTCTCTCTACAGCGCGGAACTAGGCAAGTTGCCCTCTGGCTCCTTTGCTAGTGATCGAACCCTTAGCTCTCTAGCTGTGCTCAGAGCCCAATTATAAAGGCATCACGCGTGCAGATACAGTTCACAAAGTTTCTTTATATGCGGACGACCTCCTTCTTTACGTCTCGGACCCAGTTTCTTCTTTTCCCACAATTTTTAAGATTTTAAATGAATATGGCAGTGTGCCCGGCTATAAACTTAATTTTCAGAAGAGTGAATTACTGCCCATCAATGACTCTGCCAAAGAAATCCCCCCCTCTATATCACCATTTAAGTGGTCAATTGCTGGTTTTCAATATTTGGGCATCCACATTTCTCTCTCCCTTTCAGATCTATATCATAACAATTTTGTTCCACTGATTAACAAGATGGAAGGCCACTTTGACCGCTGGTCAGTTTTACCCCTCTCACTCGTAAGCAGGATAAACTTGATCAAGATGGTGATTCTGCCAAGGTTTTTCTCCCTGTTTCAGCATCTTACTGTCCTACTTAATAAATCCTTCTTTGAAAAACTTGACAAACAGATTTCAGCATTCCTGTGGGCGGGTAAATTGGCCAGGATTCAAAAAACGGTAATTCAATCCCCCAAAGATAAAGGTGGTTTTGCCCTGCCAGCTTTTAGGTATTATTACTGGGCAGCTAATATACAGAAGTTTTTGTTTTGGATGTGTGAGGAACCGGACTCACTGCCATGCTGGGTTCATTTGGAAAATAACTTATCTCCATTTTCATTATGGTCCGCTCTGTGTTCACAACTCCCAATCTTACTTTCACGCTTGAAGGGTTGTCCTGTGGTACTATCCTCCTTAAAGATTTGGAACCAGTATAGGAAACAAACTGGACTTTCAGCTCCTTCCACCTTGACCTCTATATATAGAAATTGTGCTTTTGATCCATCAAGAACTGATCCAGTGTTTAGAGTCCAGTATAACAAAGGGATAAAGTCCGTCAACGATCTGTATATAAACTATGTTTTCTGTTCGTTTGAGCAACTCTCAACAACATTTGATCTTCCAAAACATCATCTCCCCTTTCTTTTTTCAGGTTAGGAACTTTGTGAGAAAACAATTCCCTCATTTTCCAAATCGCCCTCCTGAAACCTTACTGGACTCTCTTCTTACAGTAATACAGACCCCAATGCTAAAGGATGTATTTCAGTTTTATATAAGGCTATTTGGTCAGCATCTTCGTCATCCCTTAGTGCCATCAAAAACACATGGGAGGAAAGTCTTGGTGTCAAACTAACTGAACAAGAATGGAACTCGGCTTTGACTCTTGTTCACGCGTCCCCGATTTGTGCCCGTCACAGACTTTTCCAGTGTAAGGTTTTCTTCAGGGTTCACTACACTAATGCCAGACTGTCTAAAATGTATCCTTCTTTACGTAATTCTTGCAACAGTTGTGACTTATCCCCTGCAAACCATGTGCCCAAAACTGGGACCATTTTGGACATTTATCTTTAAAACACTCAGTAGTGCATATGACCGTGTGATTGTCCCAAACCCTCTGTCCGCAATTTTTGGTATCCCCCAGTTCTGGACCTGCCAAAGGCACTCCAGTGAGTCTTGGCATTTATAACCCTCCTGGCCCGCAGACTAATTTTGCTTAATTGGAAGCTTCCCCAGCCCCCTTCACATATTCGCTGGATAAAAGAGGTGTTACTCAATCTTAAAGTCGAGAAGTTGAGGTGTTCATTGAGCGGATCAGTTAAAGCTTTCCACGGCACATGGGATTCCTTCTTACGATATATTGACTCTCTGAATGTTCCCTTCAATCCTGAGGATGAATAAATAACACATATTTTTATTATCTTTTTTTGTTTTCGTCTTGTGGTTTTTTTGTTTATTTGTTTGTTTGCCTTTCATTAGTATTACTTCATATATTTTCTACCCTCTGTTTCTTAATTTTGTGTGACTGTGTGGGTTACTGTAACTGTGTGTCTTTATGGCCTGTGGGTGGGCGGGCGGGTGGGTTTGGGTGGGGGGGGCATTGATGAGCATGTAATTGTTTTCAAAAACAAATAATGCTTTATCTTATGTTGATTTATCTGAAAAATTCAAAATAAAATTGGAAAAAAAAAAGAATTTTTAAGTTTCCTAAATACCTTTATATTGTTTGATATATTCTTTTTTTTTTTTTTTTTCATGCAGTCGATGGGAAGTGGAAATTTCCTACTGACTCTTACTGAAGTCCCAGCAGGGAACTTTGTGCTTCTGCTGAAAGGAGAAGACAGCAGCTTAACCTCTAGGTCGACTCCGAGCATCTTCCAGAGACAGGCCTCCACACAAATCGAAACCTCCAGAATCTCTATCACTGTAAGAAATAAAACCCTGTGATTTTGGCTTGTTTGATGAGAAGCATTTACCAGCTTCACAATTTAGGAACTAAGAATTAAAAGAGTTTTTTCAAATGAAATGTTCACTTATTCACCTGTTTAATTTTGGTTCATCTTTTCTTTTGGTTGAATGCCGAGTTAATGTATGGAGTTTTTATTCATACGTTAACATAATCTTTCACATCTTTCACAAGGAAAACTTATTTATACTTTTATTAATAGTTATATATTTGTAACTCTTAATTTATAGGGATTAACGTACTGAGGTTGTTAAACTGTTGTGTTTTCCTAAAATAGGTAAAAATTCTAAGTTCAGGCAATTGATGTTCAATAAAATCAATTTCAAAGAGCAAAACCGACCAAAAGCATGTTTGTTCAAGAATCTATAGCTGTAATATTAAATGCCATGTGATGCATTTCTTACTAGAAAAATTAGAGTGCTAAAGCACAATATTTTAATGTTGTTTGAAAAATATTAATTATAAGCCGAGCCAGTCATTTTCATTAAAGGAAAATGCAAAGGAGATAAATAGGCACTCCTGGTTTGATCATGAGAAATGTGCAGCTTATATAACTCAAGTTCCCCCTTTCTCACTCTGTGGCACAGCTATTTTTATTCGGAGAGCTTGACTTGGAAAAAAAATTGGAGAATTCATCATAACATGATAAAGAGTTAATAAAATACTTTCCTATGCTTTACTTTCCCTGCTCCTTTCTAACTTCCTGTCCAGGCCCAAACCAACACCACAAGTGTGGAACCAGGAACCACAGTCTCCATCCCTGTTACAGTTGCTGCAACCGCTAATGGAGTTGTCAATGATTCTGTGACTGGGAAGTACTGTATAGTCCAACAACAACCGCAGCTGCGATTCCACCTCTCCCGGGTCCATTTCCATTGAAGCAGGCAAAGCGAACGGCACCGTGACCTTGACGGTCCCTGCCAATGCTGCATCTGGAACAGATGTCACCCTCACCATCGAGGCGAGAAATGAAGCTGCTACCGACGTCAACTATGCTGTCCTGAGGTTTTCTGTGGCTGCCAAGGTAAAAGACATGAGAAGGTGGTTTCGTGAAAACCATTAAATGCAGATTGTTCCCTTTTATGATATCTTCAAGAAATAATGAGTACACTGAATCCATCTCCTTCCAATCCTTCCTGTTTCTGCAAGTGAGGAATGTTCTTTGTCCAGCACGCCAGGAAGTCAGCACATCAACAGTGTGTCCCTCCTCTTCATCACTCTTTGCCTCATCCCAGTGGAATTTCATTGTAAACATATCTGATTGCATCAATGGGACCGGCATTGAGAGAGTCACTCTGCGGCAGGGGAACAGTACCCTGAACACCAGCACCGCAGTGGGAGCAGGGGGTGAGAACATCACGGTGGTTCACTACAGCGCCTCCTGCTGCTCGCGGACTGTGGAGCTGACAGCTGTGTGTAACGCTTATCAGGGGGTGTAACAATGGAATTAAAGTAAATGAACGTTAGAGTGGAGTTATGACAATGGAGGAGTGTATCTGACTTAACAAAAGAAACCAGGTTCGCTATGGGAGCTCGGTACATGAATGAAAATCCAGTGGAAACAGAAATTAAGTTTTTGGTAAATTGTATTAAATGAAAAATGTATTGATAGACATAGACAGTAATAAACAACAAAGGGCCCAACACAACAGAAAATTCACAGATGGGAAAAAAAAAAAACCCAAAGGGAGAGGAAAAAAAAACCTTCAACCTTATTCAAGTTAGAGTGTTGGTTGTTACTCAACTCACAGTCCACACAATCCTTGGTTGGTTTGCAAGGTTTAGTTCAGTTCATGCGATTCTTGGGTTGGTTCGCAGGGTTTAGTTCAGTTCGTACGATCATGAGTGTGTTCGCAAGGTTCAGTTCAGTTTTTATAATCCAGACGAATTGGGTAAAAAAGAGAAAGCCCAACAGGCTCGGGCAGCTCACCACCTCCCAGGGGAGGAATCTTTTTCAATGTTCTTTTTGGTAGGGAGGGAAACATAACCTGACCGTCGGATGTTGTGGTTTATAAGGCACAGAATGAAACAGATTTGAGGCAGGAATGAGTCGGTTCTCATTACCGGGTGGGATTCCTGATCTCAGAGTTTAAGCTTGATTTTGCAGCAGAGCGGGCAGTCTCTCAGCAGAGAGGGTTCGCCGCGACAACACAGTCACAGCCGGAGAAACCGGAAGTGAGCTCGGCTCGGCCATTATTTTTTTAAGCCCTCCAGTGGCCTGGGCAAACCAGTGCGTGGTGCGTTTATGGGCAGTCAGGTAACATGGGTTACATGTGGGCAAAGTCGGGAATGTGGGGATGTGTGTGGGACAGGCCAGGCAATCTACCACACCGGCTCCTGTCACCACTGGAGGAAAGACAACATCTGCTGGAGGGGGCATCTCCAGTGTGTTGCACACTCTTTGACTCAGCGTTGTGGTTTCTGTCCTTTGGAGGTGAAAGACATGACTCTTTGGAAATGACTCTTTCTACATGGAGGTGTAGCCTGAGGACCAGCTGATGAATGCTGTTTTTCTTGGTCAGTATCTGCTGTTCAAATTTTGTACAAATAAAATAAATCTGACAGGTGAATTGTCTGAAATCTTCACATTTTTCCCCTCATATCTGAAGAGTTTATTTGAACTGGAATTTGGAACTCAGAGAGCACAGACCTCCGCCACAGCTCAAATCAGTCACCAACAACAATACTCCACCTCTGCCAATATGGATGTGTGTGTTTTGGTGACCTGTGGAGAGACTTTTTCTCCTCCTGTCCTCTTTATTTCTACATCACGTGAATCTTTGTCGCTGAGTGTGTGTGTGTGTGTGTGTGTGTGTGTGTGTGTGTGTGTGTGTGTGTGTGTGTGTGTGTGTTCTCGTATTTCTATCCTTGTTGGGGCCAAATGTCCCCACAAGGATAGCAAAACGTGAAACGACGTGCCTTGTGGGGACCTTTTTCCGGTCCTAAGTAGGAGAAACAGTGTTTTCTTGACCATGTTGTTGTTACTGAAAAAAGTAAAAGTGCAAAAACATTTCTTTAGGGTTAGGCTTTGTTGTGGTGTGGGTTAGGGTTAGGGTAAGGGTCAGGGTTAGGGGCTAGACATGAATGGGAGTCAATGGACGGTCCCCACAAGGATAGAAATACGAGACTGTGTGTGTGTGTGTGTGTGTGTGTGTGTGTGTGTGTGTATTTATGTGTTTTTGTTTGTTTGATTGGGTGCGTACGTGCGTATGTCTATTTGTGAGAGGGTCCATCTCTCTTGTGATCAGACCAAAGTGAAATTATAGACGGACGAGCAACACCGTCCGTAACTGATCCTCATTTAATTTATTTTATTTTGAAAATTGACCGGATTCTCTTGCCTTTTCTGTTTCAGACTTCCTGTCTGGTCCAATCTGCTTGATCCAGCTTGACAAATGGCGCTCTCGGCGCATGAAAAATAGAACGAAGCGGAGCGGGCGTACTGCGGAGCGGGCGTGCTGCAGAGCGCGAGCCGCGGCGCGTGCGGCGCTCCCCTGCGTGTTGTGTGCGGGCAGTCAGATAGGTTAACATGGGAAGCGATCAGAAACTCCGTGCGCGGTGCTTCCACGTCCAGTGCATTCTCCCCTGGGCCCGGGACAACAGACCCGTTTGTCCCCCCCTGTCGGCGGGCCTGCCCAACTATGTGAAAGACTCCCTATCTCTCAATGATAAAGAATCCTTTAAAAAATTCCTGGATCCAGACAGTGATCCGGATCATCACCAAAATTTAATGGATTTTAAGTTAGCCCAAGACCCACCTTTCCACAAAGTTTCATTGCAATCCGTCCATTACTTTTTCCGTAATGTTGCTGACAAACCAACCAACCAACAAACCAACAAACCGACGAGATTGCATAACCTCCTGGTAATCATATATTCCCACCATAATGTCAACACTGTAGGAGGTAATTTGAGAAATAAATGTTGTCATTTCTTGCTTTGTGTTTGCTCTGCTCTGTTCACTTTGATTAAAGACACTGAGGTCTATTCTTGAACAAAAAAAAACTTTCTACCGAAAGTGATGGTGAGCTTGGGTGAATGGGATTCCTGCATGCTTCCTGCCTTGGTATTTGGCTGCTTTGAGTCATGTGGTTTGGTAACGTTTGTCCTATTAGGCATTCAGTGTTTTGAAATGAATTTAGGTTACTGTGACAATATACTGACATTAGATTAAGTCAGTTGTTTTGAATAGATATTTAATGAAACCCTTATCTTGTGTTTTTTAGAGTTCCCCCTTCTTAAACACATCTCTAGTGAATAATCCTATCGAAACCAAGCTGCTGTCACCCTGTTTCATGTCTGACAGCAGTACTTCTGTCGATCATGAACTTCACATTTTAGATGTTTTCCTGTTCCATCTCCTGGAAATAAATGAGTCATATCAGGCCTCGAAAGCTTCATGGCAAATTATGAGTTTTTTTGACACTTGTTTGCTCAACCCACATACCTGAAACAGCTGACCCACATCATCAGAAATGCTGCTCTTCTTGTTCCACGTAATTGTATGCTTTGTTCTAAGCCAATTTAAATTACAGTGATCAAAGTTTCTCAGCAAAAGACAAAAGACTCTACAATGATTTTTTGGGAAATGGGAGTGGATTGTAATGAAAACAAAGTCTATAATCAACTCTATTTAAAAAGATCTTCCAGTTCTCGATAATGCTCGAGGACATTGTTTCCAGAAGTTTCATGAGGTTTGTTTTCCTTTGTCAATTTGGGCCTGAAGTGAGACAGATTATAATGCCTTAACTAATGTCAAAACAAAATTGGCAGATGCATAAGAAGTTAAAAGAATTGGATTTGGGGAAAAAAGAATTAGCTGCGCTGGAAATTTGTTTCAAAGTATAACTCTCTCGTGGTGGTGCAGTGATTAGCACTCTTGCCTCATAGCAAGAACATCCTGGGCTCAAGTAATGGCCGGGGCTGGGGGCCATGTGTGTAGTTTGCACGTTCTCCCCATGTGTGCATGGGTTCCTCCTGGGTTCTCCAGCTTCCTCCCATGGTCCTAAAACATGCATGTCAGGTTAATTGGTCACAATGAGAAATACCACTGGGTGACAAGGATAAAAGTGAAATTTCTGCTTTGTAATCCCCTAGTGAGCATTATTTCAGCTCAGGTAACCCAACAGCTAATCAACATTGCTCAGCAAAAATGTTGCCTCTCTGGTTTCACAAAATGTCACCTTAGTGCAACCTGCAGTTAGAATTACCAGTGATTAGAGTTTCTCAGAAATGACTTGGCACAGTGAACATTTCTGGGAAATGGGAGTGATATTCAATGAAGGGATAAACAAAAACCAACACAACTCTAACACACTTCTGACTGTCTTCCCTTACAATATGATGATCTCAGTGACTAACATGATTGTCTCAGTGCAGCTTTATTCAGTGATTTACATATTGTACAAGATAAAATTTCCTATTCTGACAGTGCAACAGAATACATGAGTGGCCAAGCTGGTTTTTATGGTAATTTTCTTTCTGTTTGTGTGTCTTGTTGGCATCACAGTTTTTTTTTTTTTTTCAACTTTCAGTTTTACTCATTATGTCTGGTTTTGCCTGTTGAGAGACACCAAGGAGGAAGTCACAAACACACACACACACACACACACACACACACACACACACACACACACACACACACGTGCGCGCGCACGCACACTAATAGTTGCTGGTATTCCACCTATGATTCATATTTCATACATGAAAAGAAAGAATGAGGATACAGACTTTCTCTCAACAAAGTATAAAAGTCCACCCTCCAGGTCAGTCAAACACACTCAGGGCTTTCAGATACAGTTAGTCGGAGACATCAGTCAAACTCTTGCACATTGAAGAGTTTAAAAGAAAATCACATAACTATCTGAACAGGACTGAGCTGAAGACAAAGACCAGAGCAGACAGAGGTGAGATGCATCTGTCTTTTTTTGCAAAGTTTTATTTCAATTTATCACACTTCGTGGGTACAGTTTCTTAAGTTTTGCATTGTCTTTACCATTATTTAAACTTTAAGAAAATGTAAGTGCCTCAATGTAATTGTGTTCTAATTCTGGCATGCATAGAATTTTTTTCCACCAAAAAATTAACTGCATCTAAAATATAAATATTACTGCATACATACCTCAGATTTGACAGAACTGTTTAGGATTTATGTCACTTGATTTTGTTATGTCAGTATTTATTGTCAATAACAATTCACACATTCACATAAATTTATTGGATTTTTTTCTTCTTTGAATATGTCACTGTCAGATCAAGGTAGTAGTAATAATAATAATAATAATAATAATAATAATAATAATAATAATAATACATTTTATTTCACAGCGCCTTTCAGAACACTCAAGGACACTTTACACAAGATTAACAACACATTACAAATAAAACAAAATACAGCTTAACACAGCGAAAAGAGAGAAATCACGAGTGATAGGCAGATTGGAACAGGTGGGTTTTGAGTCTGGATTTGAACTGAAGTAGAGAGTCAATGTTGCGGATGTCTGGTGGGCAGAGGGCACAGAGAGGTGTAGAGAGGAGGAAGAGGGGGGTGGATGGCTTTAAAAGCAAACAGAAGTATCTTGCATTTTGCACTGCTTTGTGTGTGCCTCGGCTTGCTCTTGGGGTGGGGTGGCATTTGAAATCTCCAAATGGACCTGCCCAGATCCTGGGTGAGACGCTCCATCGCCCTGCTGCCAGAGGATTGGCTGGGCACCTGCCTGCAGTGCCCAGCCAAGCCAAAAAAAAGGCAGTATCAATACAAAGTTACATTAAAACAGTTGAAAATGACAAAAGAAATTCACTTTTTTTTCAAGAGAAAAAATGGATATTGTTTCATTTATTGGGATATTTGTTTATTGAGCCATTTTTATATTTCTGCATTTATTTTAAATTATGGCAGTTTCAGTCCTCCATACATGACAACCATCCATGAGAAAACAGCCCCAGTTACAACACAATTGTCTCATGGAGTTCAGCAGAGTAACGTGAACTGTCTCATTATATGCAGAAACAGAAGCAAACATGAGCAATGAAGATAAAATCTCTACTTAGACAAAAAGAATTGAAATAAGCATTGACAGAAAGCCTTCAGGATGAATGGGGAAAAAGCATATAGAACATCAATCCAACCACAAATCAGTGGCACACACACTTGCAGACACTCAAAGGCCAAATATACATGAAGGTAAAACTACTTTTTGTGATTGTATCTTGGAAGTTAAATGTGGTAAATATAAAAGAGATATGCAAAAAGAAAAAAAAAAATTTTTTTCAACACTTGGAAAATTTATATAGAACCCTAACTTTTATTTTAGTTTGGACCTGTCTGGTCATTCATGCCAAATTGGAGACCTTTATAAGGCCTATTACTCAAAAAACAAAAAAAAGGGAAACCTTCCGGTAAGCATTCACCATCATGGTTTATGCATACATGTCGTTAAGGTGTGAACCTGGCAGTACAAACAAGCTCTTGTGTGATGTGTTAGTCACTGTGTAAAGAGCCTTAAGGGAAGTCATGTGCTGATGTCTAATTGTCATGATTATCGTTTGGTTGTCGCAATCTCAAGCTCATAATTTCCTTGTTCTGTTTGTCTGGCATGCTCTGACTCACCCTAAGTGGATTACCTTTTCAGAAAATCCATTGTGTTGCTCCAGTGAATCAGATTGAATCAAACAGGTTTAACAAGAAAAACAGCCACAGAATCCATAAAAACTTTTCTTCTTTTTCCCCTGTTGTCTCTGCTGGAAGGCACTCTATCATCATGATAAGACAGGCGGTCGTGTTCCTGGTGGTGCTGTTACTGCCAGGCCTCAGTCACAGTTTCATTCCAAATTTTGGGTCATCAGTCACTCATCAAGACATCACTGTGAGGGCGATCCTCAGAAAGACTGCCGAGGTCTGCCGCGACATTGCTGCTGCAACGGATGGGGATTTCACACTTACCGTAAGATCTTAATTACCTGATATCAGCATTGCTTTATAGACATTTATGTGATGACCGGTGTTCTTAATGTTTGAATATGTTTAACTTTTTACAGCAGTTATGGATGATTACTGGAGCATACAATAAAGATTATCTATCACTCTATCTATCCCCATTTAAATGGTGAATGGACTACACTTGTATAGCGCTTTTTACCCTGCATGACAGAGCCCAAAGCGCGTCACACTGCAATATCACATTAACCCATTCACACCATACTGGGTGGTGGTAAGCTACTATTGTAGCCACAGCTGCCCTGGGGTTGACTGACGGAAGCAAGGCTGGCAATCTGCGCCATCGGCCCCTCCAACCACCACCAACCATTCACTCTCACAACTTTCCTACGTAGGCAAGGTGGGTGAAGTGTCTTGCCCAAGGACACAACGACAGTTTTACACCTGCGGGAGCGGGGATCGAACCACCAGCCTTCCGGTTGTAAGACAACCTGCTCTACCAACTGAGCTACTGTCGCCCCATTTAGGGCAATGATAATGTGTAACATAAAAATACAGTTTTACAAACAATCAAATATTACATTTTTTTATTTCGTATTTTTGCTATAATGTCCCCACTTTTCCAAATAACTCAAGATTATTTTGAGTTATTACTGCACTGCTATAGGAAATAGTTACATTCACTTTTACCCTGCATAAGACTTTTTCTCTTTGTTCTCCTCACTGTGTGACTGTTAGCCACAACATATCTGAAGCTATTGCCTTGATGCATTGTACTAAACACCTGTTTCCTGGAGGAAGAATGCCTCAATGATCCAGAACAACCTCAATGCCCCTTACAGTGACATAACACCCAGCCGATGACATGTACATTGTATTAACTCTCATGCATTTCCAGGCCTGAAATGTTTGTCCTTATTTTAACCCTTGGACAACCAAACATAGTCTGCAACTTTCTTATTCCGCCGCATGACTTTCATCACCAATCACTGAATATGTGAATAGTCAGGTAGTGTTTTGACAATTTATGGAAATTTTCACAATATATTTGTCACATGGTATTTATTACAATTTATGGCACTTTTTTTTATCCACTATAGAAATAGCTGATTGTCGTATGTAACTTTCCATCCGCCTGCTATACCAGTGTATCCAGTTGAAGGTTGCAGACTGTTGGAACTAATGTGAGTAATCTATGGGTGAAAGCAGGGCAAACCCTGTAGAGATTGTCTGTGTGCAACCTAATATTCAATAACTTCTACTGCCAGTGCGACAAAAATTAAGAATAATAATTACGACTATTTCTCTTGTTATAATAAAAGATGGAGTCAGAAGATTTTAGTCATGTTGTGCCAGTATCCAGAACATTTTTCTCAGAATAAAAACAACTTACTTTAATCTAATAAAGATAATAATGATTGGAAAAAAAAAAAGATGATCAAATACAGGAAAAAAAAATGGTACAGAGCAAAATATGGTTTTTACCTGAAATAATCATAGTTTGTGTATACGAGGGGGTACCCAAAAAAAAAAACGGAATTGGGTCAGAAAACAATAATAATAATGAGTTCCGACTTCTGGCCGTCAGATGTGCTGCAGGTAAGCCTCATGCACATCTGTGAGAAATTTGAGCTGCGAGAGTTACACTGACACCTGTCAGGAGCTATTTATAGCAACAGAGTGCAGAGGCGGTCTGCGATTTTTTCCAAAATGGCGACATTGACTGGGAAGCCAGAGCAGCGCGTAAACATTAAATTCTGCTTTTTGCTGGGAAAAAACAGCAGCAGAAACACTCACCTTGTTGCAGCAAGCCTACAAGGATGATGCTCTGGGGAAGAATCAGGTCCATGAGTGGTTCGGGTGGTTTTGAAAGGGCCAGATGTCCGCGCGTTGGGTGCGCTCAGCCGTGAAAACAATGCTGAGCTGCTTTTCCGCTGTCCAGGGTCTCGTCCACAGCAAGTTTGTCCCTCCAGGTCAGACTGTAAACCAGGACTACTACATGGAAGTCCTCAGACGGCTCCGTGAGGATGTGAGGAGGAAGCGGCCCGCGGAGTGGCGGAGTGAAGCCCGGTTGATCCACCACGACAGTGCGCCAGCGGACACGGCGCTGCGCGTCACGCAGTTTCTGGTGAAGAATAAGATGAATCTCCTCTCCCATCCGCCTTATTCGCCAGATGTAGCCTCGAGTGACTTTTTCTTGTTCCCCAAGTTGAAGAAAGAGCTGAAGGGACAGCGGTTTGCAGATGTGGAGGAGGAGACAGAAAAATTGCAGCCGGCAAAAAATGGCACTTTTACGCGCGGGTCTGACGACGCATTGGTGAAGTGGGAGCCACGGCTGGAGCACTGCATGAATGCAGATGGGGATTATTTTGAAGGCGACGGTGGTGTTTTATTTTGAAATGTCATAAATAAAAAGTTATAATCAAATTCCGTTTTTTTTTTGGGTACACCCTCGTAGGCTACAGAGTTGTACTTTGTCCTTATTCTATTAACACATGTCTTTTGTCTTTAGATTGATGACAGCCTGTCAGTGAACGCCGTCCAAAGGGCTTGTTCCACTGATCCAAGCTCCACTTCTCCTCTCTCTACTGACGACTTCCAAACTGCCATTAAGACCATTCACAGACGAAATTCACTAGTGGATTTCTTCTTCGCCTTCTCAGCAGCACATCATTTTGACAACGAAGCCTTCGAGGAAGGTCGGAATATCATCACAGCAGGTACTCTTCAGATGTAACAAAGGACGAGAACATTTGTGATTTAATATGTATTTAATTATTTTTTACATGTTTCTGTTTAGATTTGGAAAATGTGAAGGCTAATGTTCAAAATGGAAACTTTGAAGTTGGAAGGGAGACTCTTGGAGAGATATGTCACACCCTTCAGGTGAGGACAATGATTTGCTGTCATTAAGGAGAATAGAAGCAGTAATACTTTGACAAATTAATTTTGTTCATGCAGGATTTCTACAGTCACAGTGACTGGGTGGAGCTTGGAAAAACCGCTCCTTTTAGCACACTCATCAGACGTGACCAGCCTCTGGAAAACCTGGCTGGTAAGACTATCTAGCCTGGAAGCACAATGCACTCACACACAATTTTTGTGAAGCATGTACACGAGGCAACGCCAATCATCAGGAAAAGTTCAAAGCAAATTGTGGTAAAAACCAATTAAATAATAATATTGGTATCCTGACATGACTTTAATGTAATATCTGGACAATCAATTATCGCCAAACATTGCAAAAATACTGTATTTTGGAAAAATTGTGTGTATTCTGGTCAAAGTAAGGAGAATTGCCAGCAGAAGAAAACTGAACAGTGCTTCACTTCATATGGTACAATACTCAAAGTGTGCCCTTCACCTCCTGACAAAATACTCATTCTAGATCAAATGGTCTTGCTGAGGTCAGCTTGGGCCCTTTTAGATTGCTAATACCTGTCTGCTGAGTCTGGAGTCTCCCTGCGTCAATCAGAAACTAAAAACTATCCTTTTTCAGCTTCAAAGTCGCAGCAAGCTGAAGTCTATCAACATGTCCCTCAGTTGTTCACATGACAAACACCAACAAGCCTCTGGAAAGCAAATCCAACATCAGACAATGACCCATGGAGCTCTGGTACCAAGCACATTTATGAGCATCCTTCAATTTGAAAGAGATTTTTGGGGAAGACAATTGATAGCAAGCACTGAACAACTCATTTTTCAGGTTCAGACCATGCAGGCTGCCTTCTCGATCACCCAGTCATGACCAATATGAGTACTGAAGTTGTCCAGGACAACTGTGATAGCCGACAGTTCGCAGGACAATGTTTACTTACTTACAATGTTGTGGCTGCTTCCAGTGGCAATTAAACCTCCACGGTACTCCGTTGTAGTGAAGAAATAAAAAAAAAATGTATTCTGGATCCACAAGATGATCTTCATAAGGTAACTATCACCAACAGAAAACTTCATCCATGCTACAGTTTCGGTAAGAAAACTGTGAAGCCTCCGTCCCCGCATACGCCGACACACGCCAACCTCTCGGAGGGAGGTTCCACCGAACGTCACACTACAATTCCTATCAAGATTCTCTGAAGTGAACAAAATGTTTCTCAACTTAACTTGTCAAAACAAAAGCATTCTTAATACTTTATCAATACTCTCTGCAGTATGCAATGCAAACAAACAATAATCCAAATAACAAAATAACAGCATACCGATCTTCCACTTCTAAATATATATTCCAAAAGTATGAAACAGATCCTTATAAGACAAATTAAATCAATAAATGTCCAAATGTCCGTTGTAAGTAGGGTGACCAGATCCCAATTTACCACGTGGGACGGAGACTATATCTGAGTGGGACAATGTGAGACACCAAGATGTCGTGGTTGTCTTCAATAATTAATTTTTAAAAAATTTACCGGTATTCTGATATTTCATTTAAATGCAGCTTTCCCAGTTTCATATAAGATAACAACAAAACCTTCACTCAACTCCAAATACCACAATATTAAAATGTTTGTTCTGAACAATGATGAACCACATATTCATGTACAAGATGGAGGCTCCTGAAGAAGGCTCCATTCACCTATCGGCTCACCAAATCAAATCCAACAATCTGAATAAAAAAATGCTGCAAGGAGCTCACCTCACTCATGCAGTTCAGAATAGCACACTAATTAGACCTCTATGAAATGCATTTTAAATGATGTATTAACCTGTTATTTACTGAGCATCGCTACATTTTATGCCATGCTCTTTATGTTAATTACCTCCGCCAGGAGGTTATGTAATCATGTCGGTTTGTTGGTTTGTTGGTTGGTTGGTTAGTTGGTTTGTTAGCAAGATCCTGGAAAAAGTAATGGACGGATTGCAATGAAACTTTGTGGAAAGGTGGGTCTTGGGCTAACTTAGAATTGATTAAATTTTGGTGAAGATCTGGATCACTGTCTGGATCTAGGAATTTTTTAAAGGATTCTTTATCATTGACAGATAGGGAGTCTTTCACATAGTTGGGCAGGCCCGCCGACAGGGAGCGACAAATGCCTGGTTCACACAGGATGCGCCGCTTCCGACGCGGAAGTGGGAAGCCCCGCGCACCGACTGTCAGATCGGCGCCCCTGTTAACGTATCTGACGGTTCATACAAGAGGTGCGAGACAGCAACGCATGCGTAGCGGCTCGCACCGTGGAGCGCGGCCGCTCCACTCCTCTCTATTTTCTCCGCGAGCCGCGCGTGCCGTGCACCGCCAGTTGTAAAGCTGGACAGAGCAGATTGCACCACACAGGAAGTCGGGAACGGAAAATACGAGAGAATCTGATCAATTTTCAAATTAAAATGAAGTAAAATAACATAAATTATGTTGCTTTTCGGTTTGCCTTTTCACATATACACACACACACGCACACACAACTTTGGTGTAGTCACCCTGCACTGTTCTTACCCAGGAGGAGTGAATGGTGTCCCATTCTTTGCTGCATTTTCTTTTCTTTTTTTTTTTTTTTTACGAGTCGTGTCTTTATCTTTTTCCTCCATGTCTGCTGCTGGATGCCGAAGTGACGCTGTGGTTGTTTGTGGCGGAGCGGGGTCGGGCAGCGGGCGCACACACCCATGTCTGGCTTGATTGACCGATCATCCCAGAGCCCACCCCACGCCCTCATGATGGCTCTCCCGTCTCCTGACCACAGACACACAGCTGTTTGATCAGCACCATATAATAGCCTCGGTGAGACTGCATTTCAAAAAATTAAAGTGCCACTGTCAATGCGGGACATTATCTCAGTTTGCGGGATGCATGAAAAGTATTAAAATGTGGGACTGTCCCTCACAAAGCGGGACATCTGGTCACCCTAGTCGTAAGCCTTAGCTCATGCTTTGGCTTCGAAAAACAGGCCCCTCATTTCTCTTTTAAAATAGAGACAATTACCAAAGCTAATTAACAAAAAGAGGGAGCTAAAGCTTAACTCAACGAAAGTCTCTGCTGCTGGGTAACCAATACCTGGTGCCAGAGGTTACTAGCACATGGCACACTGTGGGAGGATGGTCTTTAACACCGCCTCATGCAGCTTCTTGGAGAAGACAGACCTTAGTAATGGATCTATCTAAGATGGTTGTCTTTTTCTTGATGCGAACCCGACGCACAAGCCCGCTCTTGTCAGGAACTGCCTCAATGACCTTGCACAGGACCCAGGAGTTTCGTGGTGCAGAATCATCAACGATCATGACGACGTCCCCCTTCGCAAAGTTGCGAGTCACACGCGTCCACCTTTGACGCTCTTGTAGCTGAGGTGGGTACATCCTTGTCCACCGTTTCCAGAATATGTACACCATGTACTGGACTTGTTTCTATCTCCTGCGTGAGTAGAAATCCTCTTTCACAAAGAGACCTGTTGGCAGAGAAGGTGTCGTGGATTTTTATTTTAAAAGTATCCTAGGCCAGTTGAGATGGACAAAAAACCCCAAACACATTTTACAGAAAAATCTTAAAATCTTCAGTTATATCCACTCTTGATCCTTGAAGTCTTCAATCGTGGTAGATAGATAGATAGAGAGCTTTATTACTAAAACTCCCGGCAACCAGCGTGGCCGTCTCAAACTGGCGCATGGACCGATTTCAGCTCCCTCTATTTATACTGTTTTTCTGGGAATGCCCCTGCATCTGGCTTTTCTCAACTTTACGACATCTCACTCAGTGGGGACCTGCACACTGGCACAGCTGTACGTTTTGTGTTTTCCACCTTTCCTCCTCCCTTGGTGCATCTTATCAGGACTTTCAGACTTTCAATACATCTCACCTATACATGCTGGGGACTTCCTCACAACAATATATTTTGCACCACTAGTCACGTGGGTTCCATCTGTGAAAAAATAAAACTCAGACTAGGTGACCTCTGCCCCTGGCAGGCTGCCAAGTGGATGTCGTAAATAAAAGAAGAACCAGAAAGGAAAAAATAAAAAGAGAGTGACTAAGGCAGAAAAAATAACAGAATACATCTTTTTCCACACCTGTTTACAGAAACACACTATACCTAAACAAAGACATGCATAATACGAATAATACTAAATAGCATAATGCAATGAATACTAGATAAACCAAATATGAAGAATACTATATAATTAGTCAACAAAGGCTTTGACTGGAGGAGCAAGAGATGGTTGGGGGTGAGCGCTTCCAGGTCCAAAGGGTCGTTCAAAGCTTTGGTTATTGGTCAACTGTTTATAATGGCTTCTGCCTCACACAAGAGGTGTGTAGGCCTTCATCCAGTGTCTGGAGCCTTAAAGTGGTGCTGAAGATCTTTCAGACAGATCGGATCATCCGTTCCCAGACCCCGCCCATGGTGAGAACCAGTAGGGGGGTTTGAAGATCCACTGGATGCCTTTTGGTCACAGACTGTTTTCAATCCTGAGATTATTCCATTGTTCCATAGCTATCTTTAGCGCTCTCTCCGCTCCAATGAAGTTCGTTCCGTTATCAGAACGGAGGATCTTCACCTGGCCTCTTCTCACAAGAAAGCATCATAGAGCATGGACAAATGAGTCTATGTCCAAGGATGACGCCACCTCAATGTAGACGGCACGGATAGCCAGGCTGGTAAAGAGAACTCCCCACCTCTTCACCAAGCTTCTGTCCCGCTTAACCTCAAACGGACCGAAGTAGTCGACACCGGTGTTGTTGAAAGGGGCTTCATCTGGGACTACCCTGTCTTGGGGCAAGTCTGCCATCTGTTGCTGACCAGCAGCACCATGCGAGCGGCAACATGTGACACACCTTGAAAGGACTCTTCTTATTGCTGCGTGAGCACCAGGGATCCAGTATTTGGTTCTGAGCCTGGACAACACATGGTTATGACCACTGTGACCCACATTCTCATGGATGTTTCTGAGAATGAGCTTCGTTACTGGGCAGTCTTTAAAAGGGATGGAAAGCAGGGTGCATTGCCTCTTCTGTCATTGCCAATCTGCCGAGCCTTCCTCCTACTCTGAGGATTCCATCCAGAAGTACAGGTTTGAGCCTGTAGATGTGGCTGCTCATTTTAATGTCATCACCCTTCAGAAGTGCAGAGATCTCACTGGAGTACTTCCGCAGTTGACAGAAACGAATTATCTCCATCTCAGCTTCTTTCATGTTCTCCACTGTGAGGTTCGTCTTCTGTTGACTTGTCTGGAAGCTCCTCATCTCCGCCTGTACCTTAGACTGAGTGAACATGGCACTCATTTTCTTTCTCTTGCGGCACAGGATCAGCAGTATGCGTTTCAGTCTTAACATCCAAGCGACTGCCTTTTTTAGGCACTCCCAAATGGAGTAGTACTCCAGGAATCACTGAACTGTGTCCAACTGCTCTTTGGCCACAGTAGTGCGAACCACTGCCTTTTTTTTTTATCTCTGGGTCCTCCATTGTTAAATCTCCAAAGTTGTCAGAGTTTTGAGGCCATTCCTCCTCAGGTTTGGTGAGGAAATCTGGCCCCTGTATCCATGTCTCGTGGCAGAGAAAAGACTCCGCACTGAGTCCTCTGGACGCAAAGTCAGCAAGATTCTGTGTCGTATTTACATACCGCCATTGTCTTTCTTCTGACAGCTTCAGAATGGTCTCAACTCGATTTGCAACAAAAGTGCAAAATCTGCTGGTTCTGTTTTTGATGTATTTGAGCACAGTGGTGCTGTCGGGTCAAAACACAGATTCTTGTAAATGAGGCTTCATCTCTGGCCCGGTCTGGAAAATACGACAACTGGATTGGCACCTCTGGCTGACGTCACTCCGGTGAGTGTTTTCCGTGTTGGTGAAGCTTGCTGAAGCTTGCGAGTGACTAAAGTGCTTGCTGTCTCTCTCTTGCTATTACTGTTAATTCACGAAGCAATCAAAAAATCGGGGTTATTTACATCCCCGGGGTGACTTTCGCCCCCGATTGACCAGTGATCTCTCGTGAATTACATTTCTTCTCCGCCGTTAGTCCCACCGGCGTGCTAACTAGCTTAGCGTGCTAACTAGCTTGGTCCGCCGGGACCGCTATGGCGTCCTCCCCTCTATCTTCTTTTCTTTCCTGCTCAGTGTTCCGTATGTTGAGTCAGAACCCTGCCTCCCTTGACGATAGGGGTATTTGCGTAAAGTGCAGTGTATTGACAGCGCTGGAGGCCAGGGTAACCGAGTTAGAGGAGCGGCTGCACAGATGTGAGGGGCAGGGCAGCGCTAGCTACAGCGAGGTAGCGGCAGGGCTCGCAGCCCGCTCCTGCAGTGAGAGGAGTGTTAGCAAGCCTAGCCCCGCAGCATGTCACGAGCAGCCGGGGCAAGACCAGGACCGGTTTGTGACAGTCCGGAGGAAGGCTAGTGCTAAGCACCGCCACGTAGCACTCCAAGAACCGCTTCACGTCTGCAATAGGTTCTCTCCCCTCAGCGACGACACACCGGCTGAACTGGACACGCTGGTGATTGGCAGCTCTATAGTTAGAGACGTGAAGCTGCCAGCAGTGAAGGTTAGGTGTTACCCGGGGGCCAGAGTGGGTGACATCGAGGGGAACCTTAGGCTTTTAAAACAGGAAGGTTTCAGATTCTGTCGAGTCGTGATTCACGCAGGCGGTAATGATGCCCGGCGGAGACAATCAGAGGTGCTCAAATTACAAGTAGCCTCAGTGTGTGAACTGGCTAAGTCGATGTCTGATGCTGTAATATTCTCTGGTCCCCTGCCCAATTTGGTCAATGATGAAATGTATAGCCGACTTTCATCATTCAATTGCTGGTTGTCCAGATGGAGTGAGGAAAACTGAGTTATTTTTCTAAACAACTGGTGCACCTTCTGGGGAAAGCCTGCGCTCATCCGCAGGGACGGCATCCACCCAACTTTGGATGGTGCAGCCCTTTTAGCTCACAATATGGCTGATCGACTTAGTATGCTAAATTGACAAACCAGCTATGAGCCCCGGGCGCAGAGCAGTCGTGTAGAATGCTCCTCTGTTGATCTTGTTGATCCCGTCACTAATCCTGCTCCCGGATTTTTACAAGTCAAGCATGGAGGTTTACCTAGGCTAACAGAGACTGTGTCTGTCCATAGTACACAAAGCATTAAAAAAAAGTCAAAAAGCTTAACACCTGTACGAGACAGAATAACTTTTCCAGGAGGAAATACATAAAATGTGGTCTACTAAACATTAGAGCAATCTCCACTAAATCTCTGTTAGTTAATGACCTTATCGGCGACAATAACATTGATCTCCTTGCTCTAACAGAAACTTGGCTTCAGCAAGATGACTATGTGAGGCTCAATGAATGTACCCCTCCAACCTATGTTAATTTCCAAACAGCTAGATCAACAGGTCGAGGTGGAGGTGTGGCAGTGATATCGCACTCCAGTCTTCTTCTTAAACCCAAAACTAATGTCAAATTCAACTCTTTTGAAAGCTTAATACTAACGCTTACTTGTCCAAATTGGAAGAATCAAAAAGCTGTGCTATTAATTATTGTGTATCGACCTCCTGGTCCTTACTCTGACTTTTTAACTGAGTTCTCAGAGTTTTTAAGCAATATAGTATTGGCTCATAACAAGATCCTTACAATAGGTGACTTTAACATCCATGTGGATGATTCTGGTGACAGTTTGAGTAATGCGTTTATTGCAGTATTAGATAGTATCGGTTTCACTCAAAATGTTGATGAATCCACTCATAGTCACAAGCACACCCTGGATCTGGTTTTAACATATGGGATAGAGGTCAGTGACCTAAATGTTCTCCCTCAGAACCCCATACTCTCAGACCATTTCTTAATTACTTTTCAGGTTTTGATTGAAGACTACTCTGCTCAAAAAGATAAAATTCAGCTGATACGGACATTATCTGAAAAATCTGTGGCTCGGTACAAAGAATTGATCCAGCCTGCATTTGCTGCATTATCTTGTGAACTCACAGAAATGAGCTTATTGACCAGTGGTGATAATAGTGATCAGTTTGTTGACAGTGCTATGCACTGACTAAAATCTGCCCTTGACGTAGTTGCTCAGTTGCAGCTGAAAACGAATTGACCCAGGCGCGTTGCTCCATGGTTTAATTCTGAAACCCGTGTTCTCAAACAAAAAACTCGGCAATTAGAAAGACTGTGGAGTAAATCTAAATAGGAACAATCTCTGAAGGCTTGGAAATGTAGCTTGCTAAGCTATAAACAAACTCTTTTTAAAGCCAAGACATTATATTACTCTTGTTTAATAGAAGTAAACAAAAATAACCCTTGGTTTCTGTTCAACACTGTAGCCAGACTGACAAACAGTCATACTGCAGTGGAACCAGTAATCCCAGAATCTTTAAACTGCCATGACTTTCTTAAATTCTTTAATGATAAAATCATAACCATCAGAGGTAAAATCAGTGAAGCGCTTTCCTCAGATCAAGCTCAGGAAATCCAGCCACTGCCGCCACCTGAAAAACCTGAAATACTGGATAGTTTCTCATCAGTAAATGGGGCTGAGATTACTTCGATTGTAATGTCTTCTAAAACTTCGACCTGTCTCCCAGATCCAATTCCAACTAAGTTTTTCAAAGATATTCTTCCAGTTATCTTAAATACGATCATAACTATAATAAATACCTCTCTCGAAATTGGCTACGTGCCACAGTCATTTAAATTCGTAGTAATCAAACCACTGCTGAAAAAACTAATCTTGATCTGGATATTCTAGCCAACTACAGACCGATATCAAATCTGCCTTATATTTCAAAAGTCCTGGAAAAAGTCGTGGTTAAACAGCTTTGCCGCCACCTACAGGACAATAGTTTATCACAGCACTGAGACTGTGTTAGTTGAAGTCACTAATGATTTGCTATTGGCGGCTGACGCAGGTCTCGTCTCAATCCTGGTTCTCCCAGATCTCAGTGCAGGTTTTTGATACAACTGACCACAATATTCTCCTGCACAGGTTAGAATGTGAGGTTGGCATCAGAGGAAAAGCCCTCTGCTGGTTCAAATCCTATTTATCTAATAGGTACCAATTTGTTCACGTTAAGCAACAGTCCTCACCGTGCTCCCAGGTCAGTTATGGGGTTCCTCAAGGGTCCGTGCTCGGGCCAATTTTATTTCTGTTATATATGCTTCCTTTAGGGAACATAATTAGAAGTCACGATATCAATTATCATTGCTATGCAGATGACACACAATTGTATTTATCTATGAAACCTGATCAAACTAATCAAATAGACAGACTCAGTGACTGTATCAGAGAAATTAAATCCTGGATGACTACGAACTATCTCCGTCTTAATCCTGGCAAAACAGAGGTCATTATACTAGGCCCCCATAAACTGAGAGAGTGTCTATCTGAACAGATTATCACCTTAGATAATATCAGTGTATCCTCCTCCTCTACTGTGAGGAACCTCGGGGTCTTATTTGATCAGGATATCTCCTTTAAAGCACACATCAACCTGGCTTGTAAAACAGCATATTTCCACTTGCACAACATAGCTAAAATAAGAAACATTCTACCTAGAAGCGATGCAGAAAAACTCATCCATGCATTTGTTTCTACTAGACTGGACTACTGCAACTCCCTTCTTGCAGCCTGCCCAAAAAGTGCATTAAAAAACTTTCAGTTGGTTCAAAATGTGGCCGCCAGATTATTAACCGGAACTAGAAGACACACATTACTCCCGTTCTAAAATCTTTTCACTGGCTTCCTGTCAAGTTTAGAGTTAGATTTAAAATCCTTCTCCTGACTTACAAAATCCTAAATGGGATGGCTCCGACCTATCTCCAAGATGCTTTAACGCCTTATCAACCAATCAGAGCACTTCGCTCTCAAAATGCAGGGTTACTGGTGACTCCTAGAGTCTCTAAATGGACACTAGGTGGAAGAGCCTTTAGCTATCAGGCACCGTTTTTATGGAACCAGCTTCCAAGTGGTGTCAAAGAGGCAGACACAGTCTCCACATTTAAGGTTAGGCTCAAGACATTTTTCTTCAATGCAGCCTATGATCAGGTCAGCTAGGGATTCTAAACTAAACTAAACTAAACTAAACTAAACTAAACTAAACAATCCAAACTATACTAACTAAATACTAGTTTAAATACTAAACTATCCACAAAGCTGCCCTCGGAGCTAGAATGCTGTGGGAAGTACGGTGCACTGAGCCCTGTCCTCTAATGTCTGAATGTTATTCCCTTTAGTCTGTTCATTGCTTTTCACCTGTTGTCCCCCCCTTCGAGGGAGAGTCTTCTCCAGTTTCAGTTGCTGACTCCATTATTACGAGGGCCTACGAACAAGCTCCGGTCGGACCGGGAGGACATTCCTGATGGTGCTGCCTACGGACTGGCTTCGGTTCTACTTCTGGGATCTGTGGTTCTTGTGCTGGACCGTCCAACGGACTGTACTCAACATAG
The DNA here is from genome assembly GCF_902148845.1 of Salarias fasciatus. Lineage (NCBI taxonomy): Eukaryota > Metazoa > Chordata > Actinopteri > Blenniiformes > Blenniidae > Salarias > Salarias fasciatus. Next base: position 27,122,948 of record NC_043750.1, on the reverse strand, counting down.
TCCTAGGCTTTACTTCTTATTGTCTCATGCTAGCTGTTGCCAAAGCTGTCTGTCCCTGGGAGTGGGATCCCTCCATACTGTGGTTCTCCCCAAGATTTCTCCTTTTCCCACTGGGTTTTTGGAGTTTTTTCTTGCCGGATGTGAGGGTCTAAGGCGGTGGTTGCTTCCTTACAGCAAAAGCCGGAACTTTGACTGCATCCCCTTTGCGATCCAGTCTTCCACAAAAGCCGAGTAGTCAGCAGGGAAATGATGATTTTTAATGAACTTCCTTCTTAGGTTGAGAGCTCATTGTTCAGCAGCTCTTCTGTTGTTTGGCATGTTGATGGCTGTGTTCCTCAGTAGTAGACCAATGCTGTAGTGACCCTCTGTCAGCTTAGCAGACTGTGACACCATCTCAAGGAACTGGACATCCTCCCTTGACATCTTCTGTTGGTCATCTTGGGACTCTGGGAAGTTGCACTTCCTTCATCCATGTCTCAGCTCTTACGGTCAAGCTATAGAACATGTCCGCCTTGGGTGTGAACCATCCGTCCTGATCTGCCTTCATCTCATCTTCTGATATCTCACTCAACAACACTTTAACTGAGATGTTAAGTTCACAAAACTCTCCAAATAGCTTATTGAATTCAACCATCAATGTTGTCTGTAAAACTGGCAGATTATTGTCATCACCAGCCTCCATCAACTGATTAATCTGATTCATTTTACTTGTCAACCAGCCGAGCTTAGCTTTTCTATTGTTAATAGCATTACGAATCTTCTCCTCGAGAGCTTTCTCCATCATTTTAACCTTTCTAGGTTCAGTGCGCTGTGACACTGATGCAGATCTTTTTACTTGGCTCATGTTGACTGTACATTGCAGCTATTGAAAGTCACTGTAATGGCTGCCACTGAGTTCGCCAAACGAGCCTGTCTGTCAAAGATGAGGGCTAAGCGATCCTTTTTTACATGCCTCAGGGGCCTGTCAGTCATCGACGATGGCAAAGCAATACCCTCAGCACAGTGCATTCACCGTTGGAGAAAAGGCTTATACAGCGCCTACCTTATTAATCTTCATTACTCATGGCTGGAGGCTTTATTTTTCCTTTTTTCCCATCAATCTTAAGCCTTAACCTTTCACCCAACTCACAATCCACTGCGCACACGGAACTCCAATGTGGCCTATTCCAATCAAGATTCTCTTAAGTAAACAAAACGTTTATCAACTTATCAAAACAAAAACATTCTTAATACTCTATGAATACCCTCTGCAGTATGCAATGTAAAAAAACAATAATCCAAATAACAAAGTAACAGCATACTGATCTTACACCTCTAAATATATATTCTAAAAGTATGAAACAGATCCTTATACGTTAAATTAAATCAATAAATGTATTTTGTCCGTTGTAAGCCTTATCTCATGCTTTGGCTCCTATAACAACTATGGAGTCTGTTGACTGTGCCATTTCCAAAACCTTGCTCACTTTCTTCTAGAAAGGCAAATATTCTAAGCTGGTGTTTGGTGCATAAGCACAAACAATAGTCCAAGCTTTCCCCCCCGTTCTTTTACACTATGTGGGCAATGCCCCACTCTCCATGTTGGACTTCGCGGGTGGAGGATCATCTTAGGCTTCCCCACATAACTTGTTTGGCTTGTGCATGACCACAACATGTGAGCTACCCAGCCGCTGGGTGACCGCTGGTGAACACCACCTCAGAGATGGCCCAAATGTTTGTCCAGACAGAGTACGCAATTATTTGCATTCCTGTTACATGGGGTTATTATGAACTTGTTTGTCTGGGTCTTCACTTTAGCCTCATTTGACTTTGGCTTGCCCGACCAGCACCCCATCACACCTGAGAAAAATCTGCTTCCATTGTGTTTGTCTCTGATTTTGTCACATTTTTATTACTCTGGATGGATTTATGAATGTGTTTTATATGTTGCAGGTGCAGGTATCGATGTTTGCAAAATGTTCATATTTGAAGCATTTTACCATCCTTTAATTTCTAAAAGTTTTAATAGTCCGATTGTAATGTCTGTGCTGATTTTTTTTTTTTTTTTTTTTGTAGGTGTGAATGTTCCAACCTGTAGGAGCTGCATAGGAAATGATTGTACAGACAACATATTGCCTGAAGTGATAACACAACAGCTTATAACGTCCGGTTACTTCGAACCTTTCTCTAGCGATAAACCTGCAGGTAAATATTTCTGTTCATGCTCATTTTGTCAATGTTTTGGTTCGTAATTTGTTTTGAAGGTGACTGCTGGTTTTTTAAGGTAGCTCATTAATAAGTGCGTCTCGATGAATTCTATTGGCTGGCTGTTGGGAAATTTAGCAAAAACTATTCTAGAGTCACACTGATTGTGACGTTACATTCCATTCATCATGGAAAAAGCACAGCAATACAACCTTAAAACTCATTGACCCGGGATATAAAAATAGATATATAATTTTTCCTTGTTGAAGTCCTTCTCCATGATGTATTTCTTGATGTAATGTCTTTAAACAATTGCCATTCACCTGACTGAGCTGTAACTTATCAAACTGTCAATGTGGTTTGTCTCTCTTCAAAGGTAAATGCAGCCATGGTGGTTTTTCAGATCGAACAAGTTTTAAGGATCCTGTGGGAGGTATTAATAAGGATACACGAGACTCCAGCCATGGTTTCCTTCATCAGGAAGCAGCAGATCTGGCACTTGATGCCACATTGGAGCTACTGGAAGACATCAGAGTAGCGGTTGGAGACAGGAACTTTCTGCGGTATTGAAATTGTTCGGTCATGTTTTACACTCATACAATTATTTACATCACAAAGCTACAATGACCGACCGAGTGTAGATAGTATGAAATAAAGCAGTGTGTACAATGGGTTATCCAGCAGTGTTGAAGATGGAAACTGGCTGCATACAGGTTGAATGTACAGTCACTCCATGCCATTGCTAAAAAAAAAAAAATGCAGAGATTTCATTACTTTGAATTTTCCAGCAAGACTTTCATGTTGCTGCAATTATTCAAAATGTGAGGTGTTCAGATCTTAAATAACCATTTCAAAGATTTTCTCCCTCATGTTCCTTCAGATTCATGGGTCTGTCCCAGTCCTCTGCACTATGTTTTGTGATTGACACTACTGGCAGTATGAGAGATGACATAGCTGCAGTTAGGGACGTTACTTTTCGGATTATTGACAGCAGGACAGGAACACCAGAGGAGCCATCTCTATACATTCTGGTACCTTTCCATGACCCAGGTGTGTAACTAAGAACCCTGTACCACATCAAATTATTGTTAAATATACTGTGTGAAGAATGTACTGTATTCATGGAGAAATGCAAAAATTAAGCAGCTTTCATTATTTCGTATGCCCAGGTTTTGGACCTGTGATGAGTACAACTGACCCAGATGTCTTCAAAGCCAGTATTAACAGACTCACTGCAAGTGGAGGAGCTGGTGACATCAGAGAAAAGAGTCTGTCTGGACTACGTGTGAGTGTACTATTAGTTTGAATTCTTGAATCTGTCTTATAAAAAAAAAAAAAAAAAAAAAACAATCAGAGTGAAAATTGGTTTAACCCAAAATAAGGCGGGTTGGTGGTGGCTCTGGGGTGCTGGCTGGAGCGTTCTGGCTGTGTTTTGGGGGACTGGGCATCCTGGGTGTAGATTTCATGGAGAAGTGAAGCTCAACTGGATGAAAATGAACTAATTTGAACTTGAAGTAATTGGAAAATCAAACTAATTTTGTGAGTGGACAGTAGATAATTTCTTCAATTTAACTTCCTGGAACACTTGTGTGGAGTGTCATTGTTAGCCTCTCCTTGAAATCTCCACCTGGCACACGGGTGCATCCAGAATGGTGAAAATTATGAAGGTGTCATAGGACTAAAAATGACACATCATTGGAAAGGACTTGATCAGGGAAGTAAGATTATGTGATTCTGGACATCTGAATTTGCTCCTGCTCAGAAATGCTGACCTTTGAACTCTGTCTGTGGTGTCTCGTTAAAAGCGTTTATGCTAAAATCATGGAACCAACTGTTATCCACAGGTCTTGACTTATGTCGTGTACGCTGTGACTTGATGTTTTGACCAGCAGCAGCATCACAAAATCAAAATTTCATTGTAAAAGCTAAATTTCACTTATATCAATTTAATTTGTAAATTACATGCAAATAAGCATGTTTCTCATCACTTTAAACCCCTAAATGTACTGAAAGTTATACATTTCACTCTTATTTTAAGAAAAACTACTATTTGAAGAAAGATCCAAAGCTCGCAATTAGGGTCACATACTATATGACTCTATACGTGATCAGGCCCGCCGACAGAGGGGGGCAAACAGGTCTGTTGTCCTGTGCCCAGGGTTTGGGGGGGGGGGGGGGGCAGAATTAAAGGTCGGGGGGCGCATCCAGCACCCCACTCACGGCTCCCGACGCAGCATGCAGGCAGTCTATTAGTTAAGCTTTTCATGGTACGGATCAACTGTGGGTTTTTTTTTTTTCTTTAGCCCTGTCTATTCAGTGTTATTTTGGTCTGTAATTTAAATATCTTTTCGTTCACCATAGCAGTTAGTACTGGCCGGTAGGAAAAGGTTAACTAGTTAGTTAATGTTATTTTGTCCCATAATAAACCCCATTATACTTTAAATTTAGATCACATAATCAAGCAATCTTGGCTTTGCTTGTAGCTCGTGATGAGATTGTTAAAGGAGCCAGCCATAACAAGTCGAAAGTAACAACGAACATGTAGCCCACTGTAAAAGTAAATGCACAAATATTTTATCACAAATTAACAACAGCTATGAAGGATATTGTTGGGATCACTTTCAGATCGATCTCAGAATAGCATCTGCCCGACAGGCAGTGGCACAGCAATGGAGAGAAGCTGAGGTGATTTTTGTGTGTTTTCTTGTTTTTCAAATGGTCTACTAATGTATACATACTCAAAAAGTATATAGCGCATACGAGTGTTATGATTATAATGCAAACTACATGCTTAAGTATACAAATCAAATGCGTCCCAGATTGCAGACTGTGTTCAGAGCTGCTCTTCTCAGCCAACAACAAAAGTTGGTTCATTAGAGTCATTGACTAAATATTTAAAGATGGGCATATTACGCGACATTACCCACAGCATTTTGAAGCTTTGAGCAGGACGTCAGCATATTGAACACTTGTCGAGATGCTCATAAGTCTTTTTTTTTCTCCAAGTCCACGTCAAATCTCAAGTCTCTAAAAAATAAATTTCTCATGTCTGCACTCTTTTATTCAACCAAGCCCTCAAATATAACTATACCAAGTTACTTGAGCAGGACAGCTCTGAGCTTGTTTTTGTTTTTTTTTTCTTGTATTTTTCTGGCTGCTGTAATGTGCCAAATGAATTTGCTCTTTCAAGAGGAGCATTTAGATATGAGGCTCCTCTTGACGATATGATTTCTTACTATATTTAGCTAGAATACTGGTATCATCTGCATAGAGATACAACAGAGAACTTCCTACAGTTGTTTGTTAGGAAATGTAGCTGGTAATTATCCAGGACATGCAAGCTGAGGGTGATGGTCATGGCGCTGCACGTCATGCCCACACTACATTTGACACACACTTACAGTCCCACACTCGTGCTCGTGTGTGTGTGTGTGTGTGTACCACTGATTGTTTTCATTGTTTATCCAGTTGAGAGAATATTTAAATGTCATTCACGAGAATACTTAAAGAGACATTTAAAATAACACTTTTTCTCACTTATGACTGGAAGCTTGCTCTAACTGCTGCTCCACCGGCATCCGACATTTTCCTCTTCACTGATGCTCCTGCAAATGATGGCCATCTGAAAAACACCGTTACAGCACTGATAGAGAGTACAAAGTCTGTGGTAAGTTCTCTAAGAACTTGTTTAATCAATAAAATGTATAAAGAAAAAATGAAATAAAATAATCTTTGAGAGAGTAACACACTTTTTGTGTTTTCTTTTTATGTAAATCGCAATGTAAATACAGACTGATACCCCAGTAGACAACCACATATCAATGTGTGTGTGTGTGTGTGTGTGTGTGTGTGTGTGTGTGTGTGTGTGTGTGTGTGTGTGTGTGTGTGTGTGTGTCAGAAGCATTAACTAACTTCACTAATCCTCTCTCTTTGCAATTTCAGGTAACTTTCATGCTGACAGATGTGTTTGCTACGCGGCGAGGCCAAAGTGATGGTCAAAATCCATTGACACGTAGCCTGACCCAGGCACAGACTAAGCTATACCGGGACTTAGCCCGGGCCTCTGGGGGTCAGACTATCGAGGTCAGCAAGTTAGATCTTACTCAGGCCACTGCTGTTATAGAAGACCTATCAGCCAATGCTGTGGTGAGACATCAAAGAAAATCTTTTGGAAATCACTGGACTCACATGCTTGCAAACCATCAAATCAGTTATATGCAAATATGATTATCTAAATCCCAGACCTCACCAGTTTTTACCTTGTTATTGCTGTTCTCTTTTTTCCAGGTGACAGTTTTCCAAGCAGCAGTTGATCCAGGACGTCCTATGAATTTCTCTTTTGTTATTGATGCATCGGTCAGAAACATTATCATTTACATAACAGGAGTGCAAAGATCTCTCACCTTCAGACTCACCAGCTCGACAGGTTCAGTCGAAATACATCTTCCACATTATGTATTTTGTTAACTAACCTTTTTGAAGTCCACTCGCAGAAGTTTATTTTCTTTGTTTCTTCTCTGTTGTGTGTGCGGTTAAATGTGGAAATATAACTTCACCTCCACTCCACACGTGAATTTCGGAGGAACAAGAGGGATTCATTTCTAATCAATCAATCAATTTCAATAAATCTGAATTTAGATGATAGAATTTGGGCAATTGATTGTTAAATTTTGAATAAAGTGATTGTAAGTTGTGTAAATGATGACAAAATGTTGTATAAAAAATTTAGTAGTCAATCAATGATTTGTTGCTGCAATAGTAATTCTACTGAAGATGAACAGCAAATTTGTGGACAATCAAGGGAAGGGGGAGAGTGGAGCAAGAGGTGAATGGAGAGGAAACTAAGTTTAATGAAGCCTGTGAGAGAAAAGAAATACAACTTAATGATATCTTTGTTACTTTGATACTTAAGTACATTTCATATGACGAACTTTAAGACTTTTATTGAAGTCACTATTTTACAGGTGACTTTCACTTTCACCAAAGTAGATTTCCAGCAAGGTATCTAAACTTTTACTCAAGTATGATTTTCATATACTTTATGCAAGACAGGTGCTGACTCAGTGCTATGGCAGGATCTAAAACCAGACAAGAATTGATGAAAACAGAGTTCGTCTCTATGTCAATTGTGATGCTTAAAAATGCAGAAATCCTTCAGGGGAAAGCACAACAGCAAATGGAATTTCGAGTTGCCTCTTTTTTCTGTGATAAAATAGTAGATATTGCAGGATATGCTTTAAATGTGAATAATTTTAGTGTGTATCTACATTTTGTTGCACTCAAACTAAGGAAAAACGTTGGCATTTTCAGCATTTGAAGTTTGCTGTGGTTATTTTTTACCAGCCTGGTTCAGTGGAGATGAAATTGGGTGTGAGGAATAAGTAAAAGAAGGGTTTCATAAGGTATGGTCAGAGCATTTTTTTGATCACCTTCTTTTGTGATTCATTTAGGAGTATCACAGAATTCATCTGAGCCCATTGGTCCTTTGGCAACTTTCTCCACTGTGGGAAACCTTCGCCGGATAAGCCTGAACAGCACAAATGACACTGGATTGTGGGAAATCAATGTTACCTCTAGTAGTCCATACATTGTTAAGGTCACAGGTTAGTAGTATCATAAGATTTCACTTAGTAGAAGAGTCTTTCTTTTTAATTTGCTAAACTAAAATGTCTTTTCTGCACATTAGGTCAAAGTTCACTGAATTTTGTCTATGACGTTGTGGAAGAACGAGAGGGAGCCCACGGTGGTCTGAACTTTTTGGATGGACGGCCTCCCACTGGTTGGAACTGATATGTTTATCATCATGATCAAAACAATACAAAAGAAAATTCTTCCATTTTCCTCAATGGAACTGAAAGACTAAAAGAAGCAGCAGATTGAAATCATAACAGGCTTTTTGTATTGAACATACATTTTCCTCACAATAAATTCAGTATCTCTTATATCTTCACTTTCAGGAGGAAATGTGACTCTCCTGGTCACTTTGACGGGAAGTGACACAGCAACAGTCACAAATGTGACTCTCTTCGACAGCTCAAGTATGTCAGAGATCAATGGGTCGGTGCAGGTATGCAACAGCCACACATTGAAGTCAGTGAAACAAAAGGATGCTCCTGCCATTTTGGAAACTACACCTTTGTTGATATGCAGCAATTTTGATGAATGTTTATGCAACTGCTTGATGTTTTTCTTGCAAGTTATATTTCATCCCCACTGACCACCAGAAGGCAGTTCTGAAAGCATGGAATGTTCAATTCCCTCATCTTGTTTAGGCTTGTTTAGCTTTAGCTTTGTTGGTGAAAGCCATGTTGGCACACCTCCTTCGGCTTATTGGCACCAACCCTGTCTGGTGAGTGACGCTGTTTGTCAGCTTATGGCCCGAGACCGGTGAGGCGACATTGTACTACAACCCAGCCTGCGGGCCATGTATCAACCTGCACCCACTAGCAGACTCCCTCTCCCACTGGAGTCCTCCACCAGGAGAGTGGTGCCTCCACCCAGGGGTGGTGCACACAAATTGGGGTCTTTTCACCAGGGTGGGGCTCACCTCAGAGGAACTGACCATTGTCCACTTGGTTTTCCCTGAAGGGAACCACCAACCTCTGGGCCAAGACGTGCTTGCACACTTGCGACCAGAGGCACTCTGTCACGCCTTTCCACCACTCATTGGCCCAGTTTAAATAGGTGTTTTTTCAATCCGATTGTAAACAATCGTATTCATGTTCGGCATACAAAGCAATCCGCGATGAATCCTCGTTTACAAGGACCCTGGGTGAAGTGGATTATACAGCGTTAAAAAAGTGTTTTTTGTTTTTTGTTTTTTTTCCCCCTTGTCCTCACTGTAAACCCGAATCAGTTTCCAGAACTCAAAAAAATTGAGGCAAATGATTCCCTCAATTTTTTTGAGTTGGATGTACTTAAAAGTACTTGTACTGTTTGATAACAGTTAACTCAAACAAAACATTCAGCTCAACTCAAAGACTTGCAGTTAGTAGGACTTACATTTTTTGCGTTAAGGTAACTCAATTCTTGTCAGTTATTTTGACTTCAAGTTTTAAGTTCTCCAAAAACTGGATAAAATTCACAGAACTCAGAAAAATAAGTACAAAACCAAATCATTACATGTTCCTCTAACTCAAAATTTATTTGTTTGTGTTATCAATGTTTTAAGTACACAGATCACGATCACATCAAATACACTGCGTTTGTTTCCTAAAAAACATGCCTCTCCAAAAATGGAGTTTAACTAACTTCAGTCATTTTTGCCACTTCTTCCCTTTTGGGGGAAGAAGTGCAGGCAGCTGGAGCCAATCCCAGGTGCTGTGGGCAAAGGCAGGGTCACCAGCTGACATTTACAGACAGACAACCATTCACTCACCTTGGAGCAATTTAGGGTGATCAGTTAACCTGACCTGTTTTTGGATTGTGAGGAGGAAGTCAGAGTACCCAGAGAGAACCCCCCCACACACAGGGAGAACATGCAAATTCCACACAGAAAGGCCACGAGTTCCAGGTGGTATTTGAACCCAGGACCTTCTTGCTGGAAGGCAAGAGCGCTAACCACTACGCTACCATGCGGCCACAGTCTCAACCACCTTAAGCAACAACTTTAACTAACTTAACATTCCAAATTCCTTGTTCAGCCTTCTAAATGTGTCTGGCCACTTCAATTATCAGAAACAATAATAAAGATTAAATAATGACAAAATTAGAATCTTTCATTACAGTTAAAGAAACACATTACACCCCCCCCCCCCCCTTTTTTTTTTTTTTTTGTGTCAACTTAGTCAGTGGTACATAAGTGCTGGGTTTTAGAACACCTGACTTAGGCCGAATCCCATTTCACCCCTTAGCCCTTCCCCTTGGCCCTTCCCCTTGGCCCTCCGCCTATGAAACGGAGTGCTAAGGGGTAGGGGAGAAAGTCAACCCCTCCGAATTGGGACACCCCTCCGACAATCGCGTACGTCATCAGTAGTCGCCGCTGCCGATGACGTAGGCAGATGCGACAATTATCTGCCGAAGAAGAATGTTTTTCTTACATTTTAAAACTTTATTAATTGACAAAATACTGACATTTATGAACGTCTTTCGTTGCGGACGCCGCCATCTTGCCGATCTTGGAAGGCTTTCTGAGAAATCTGTCATCCAGTGGCGCCGGTGGCGAGGGGCGCTTGTTTTGTTCACCTGGACCGTGGGGTTAGTTCACTTCCGCATTGGCGGGGGCGCTCGTTTCCCACCCGCGCATTCCAGGCGGGCCGTGTTGAAGAAACCAGTTTATTGAAAATAATCGTCTATCTGTTGTGTTTGGAATGCGCCTGGAATGCGCGGGTGTGGAAACGATCACTCCAGTCAATGCGGAAGTGAATTAACCCCGCCCGCCAGGCATGATCTAGGCTGAAAGAGCAAGCGCCCCTCGCCATCGGCCGATACCCCTCCGTTTGGAGTGTGCCTCTCGAGAATCTCCTTTTGGAGGGGTGACTGGCCCTCTTTCTTGGCCCTACCCCTCCGTCATAATGACAATTGGGACACTCCTACCCCTCCACGTGAACGCGCAAAACGAGGGGTAGGGCCAAGGGGAAGGGCTAAGGGGTGAAATGGGATTCAGCCTTATTCTTCCCCAAACATGGGGTCGGATTAAGACCCCAGGTGTTCTCTGAACAATTGAGTCTTCAATTGTCTCTTGAAAGTAGAAAGAGACTCGGCGGAACACAACGAGTTAGGAAGTTTGTTCCACCATTTGGGAACAACAGAGGATAAGAGTCTGGCATGATTCAATTTCAGTGTGTTGATAAACCGGATAACAATGCACCTCCTTAAATTTGCCCCAAGCTGCCACCATTAAATGGCACTGGTTAGTTATTATTTCATGTCAATCACTTACGTATGTGTATTGTTAATCAGTGATTGATGGAATAGGTACCAAGACTCACCTCCGAGGAGTGACTTTTCTGGTGCTACAAGCTGTTTATGTGCTCTATTATTGACGATTACTGATAGAAAATGAAGTGCATATGTTTTTAGTATGCTATTATTTAGTATTAGAATTCATTTTGCTCTTTTTTTCTGTTTCTGACTCATTGGGGGTGGCGTCTGTGCGTCCTCTCTTGACCAGCCACCATCCGATCCTTGATCGGGATGTAACGGCCAATTCCAAGAAGCCATGTGATCAGCCCCAATTTCCAATCATGTGATCGGATCAGGACATCCCTATCAAACTGATAAAGCATTGTATGAGTAACTATAAAGTATGATTCAAGTATCTCCAGGCAGGGCTGATTTTCTTAAAAAATCATGAAAACTGTTCTGTCAAACTTAAATAACTACTTTCATTATTTGACCCACCTTGTTAATGGGTGCCATTCATCAAAACAAAGCCTCATCGTAAGCCAGTATTCTTTTTCATTTTTGTTTTCCTTAGTCATTGGGAAGCAACGACTACCTAGTAAGATTCAGAGAAGTCCCTGCAGGAGAATTTGTGGTTCGCCTCGTAGGTGAGGACGGCGGCTCCACCTCCAGGACCACATCTGACAGATTCCAGAGACAAGCCACCACTCAGCTTAAGACTTCCAGCCTTTCTGTTACTGTGGGTATTTTCTTGAATTAATGTTCTTTGACTTTTGAAGTGTGTTTCTCCCATTTTATGTTGTTTGATGAAACACTTGGTAAATTTAATCTCCTCTCCTCTTCCACTTCTATCTCCACCTTTGCAGGCTCAAGCTAACAGCAACAATATCGAGCCGGGTTCCTCTCTCTCCTTCCCTTTCACTGTGTCCTCCAGTGAAAGCGGGACATTCTCATTGCAAGTCAGCAATGACCGCAGCTATGCCACCACTGCACCCAACAGTGTCACCATTGCATCAGGCAGTGGAGGTGAGGCCAACGGCACGGTGACCTTAACCGTGCCGGCCAGCGCTGAATCAGGATCCGACGTGACCGTCACCATCGAAGTCGAAAATGCAGCTGCCACTGACATCAACTTTGCTGTGCTCAGGTTTTCAGTGGTAACCCGGGTAAGAAAATGCAGTATGTTTGGAATTGGAATAAAACAGATATGTTCAAAACTGAAAAATCTAAAAGATTAAAAGTCTTTCAGTATAAATGTCATGTATGGGTTCTAAAATTAGACAAATCAATATTTTTCATCAGAAAATATCAATTTTCGAAACCAGATATTGAAGTCAACATTTACAAAGTTGGTCCAGAGTTCTGATTTATTGTTTTTGTTTTTTCAATAATTAAACCAACTGACCACAAGAAGACTAAATGAAAGTCGAAGGTTTGTATTTCTAATAAATCATTTTGATATTTCTGAATTATAAAGAAGGGGAAGGCAGCATTATTTGTGGAGTACATTTCAGCTGCAGAATAGTTGAAAGGCATCAACCAACAAGAACAGCAACATATGTATCAAAGAATAAAAAGTATATGCATTTAAAATCCCTGTGTAGCATATAAAAAAGAAGTGTTTAGCAAGTAGATAACTAAAAGGTCTCCTGTTTAAGACTTTATCACGTAGTGATCAACATCTGCATTTGCAGTTCAAAGTAAACTTTTATCACATTTTTATAATACGTAAATAAATTGTAATGTTATTTTTAGTGTTGCTGCCATGTTTTCACCTGTGTTCTGGAAAACACAATTTCCTTAAAGTCTGTTCACAAGATTGAAGCTTTAACATAAAATTATTGTCCACATGATATTTGTAAAAACTTTTGAAAATATGCCCACAATGCTGTTAGATGAAAGTAAGCTGTAATACTAAAGGACAATATAATAATAATATGTGCTTCATTTTCTATAAATAATCTGTATTAAAAGAGCTGATAAATAGCTTGGAGCTCTGGAAAGGTCTCCACAAGGAGGCGGGTCTTAGTGGAGATTCCACCAGTCACTGATTAACAGTATAAACGAATGAGATGAAATTAAACCAACCAGCACTGTTTAATGAATGCTGCTTGGGGGACATTTAAAGTTGCCTATCACTGTAACTAAAGAATGATGAAGCACACCGCCTTAAAACATGAACCAGCAGCCGTGACTGCGGTCCTTCCATGCTCCCACAAGAGGGCGCAGGACAGCCTGACAAGGAAAAAAAAAAAACATTGTTGGAGGACAGCAATTCGGTGACCACCTAGGTCACTCATGCCCAGTGCCCACCCTGGATGGATGGATGGATGGATGGATGTTGCACATTTTTTATCGTATGATTAACATATGACAGAACTTTTACAGTCATCCAATGGGAGATGATTCTAATCCCAAAAATGTTTTAAGTAAATATAGTGAGAACTGTTGTTCAGTATTGTGTATTTTAAAGTTGTTTTGACAGAATTATTATAACATCCTATGGATCGTAAAAAGACCTGGATTTCTTTTTTTCTGACTTGTTTTAAATATTTGGCATTTCAAAAGTAGAAATACTATTTTTGTTCAACATGCGCTGCATTTATTGAATGTGAAATTATCTTGAACCTGCTTTTCTTTACTTTTCAGGCCACAGATATATCCAGTCCTGTGTGCCAAATAGTCAATACAACTGGTATATGCCCTGCTGCTTCCTCTCTCTGCGCCACCACCCAGTGGGAGTTCATCGCTAATCTCACTGATGGCATCAACGGCACTGGTATTGTGACCATGTCCCTCCGCCAAGGGAATGGTACTCTGAATACCAGCATGGAGGTGGGACCTGGGGGCGAGAACGTCACAGTGATCACATACAGCTCTTCATGCTGCTCACAGAGTGTGGAGGTGGCAGCTGTGGACGGGGTGGGGAATGTGGGGCGATGTGTGGGACAGGCGAGGGTGATGACAACACCTGCCCCCAACACTACAACAACTACACCAACAACTACACCCAATATGACCACTGTACCCACTACTGCAGCAGTAACCGACTCCACTGGAGGGCACACGCTCAACATGTGCAGTCTCTTGGTCAGTATTATGGTTTCCCTCGTTTGGAAACACAAATGAATTCAGACATCACCTCCATCCTTTCATCAGTTATAATACGGAAGTGGAATATATTTAAGTTTCTTGGATGACTGCTTCATGATCATTTAAAAATACCTTAATTTTGGAGGGAAAATCATTAAACACTTGATGGATTTACTTTATAGCCAATATTTCCCACAACAGTGTAACTACTGAGAGTTTATTGCTTTGCTTTAAAAAAAAGAACTTCTTTTAAAAAAATGTCTTTATGAAAAACTGGAAGAAACAAATACATTACAGTGAGGGCAGCACGTGTAGTTATGTCCAGATGACTTGTAATTGTGTGTTAACTTGCTGTGTGAACTTGCAAAATGGTTGCATGCGGTTGTTAAAAACATGCACTGTAAAAAGAGTAAATGAAATAAAAACATTGTTTCAATAACAAATAAAGTTTGGTCTGTTTCAAGATAAAAAAAAAATTATGACAATAAAAATGTAATGAATAGAATAACAGGGCTCTGTTTTAGTAGACCAGGCACGTCTGCTCTGCCCCGTGCTCACACCCTGTGAACAGGGTGTGTCCAGAACATTTTGCAATTTTTGTAAACAGCGCAGTCTGGCGCAGAGCGGCGCATCCACGACTCTGTCCCTCCCACCGGCGCAAGTGGCAAAGAGGGAGGAGAGAAGGCGTGACAGGGTTTAACACAGCCAACTGTAATCGTCTAAGGTGTTTAAATGAACACCTCTCACCGCCTTCCAATGCACCGCAGGCAGATGCGCTATGCAATTTCCAATCGCCATCACCATGCACTAAGACAGCAGCTGCAGGCAGTCAAAACTTCTCCCAGGAGGAAACTGTAGTAACCTATATTTAAACCCAGCATAAAAAAGATGAGCGTTGTGGACAGATCACAACATGAGTAAACTGTGTAATGGCAATGAAATCAGAAACACTTGTACTGAAATGCTGAAGTGCATTTTCACAGTTTGCTTGTGAAATTAACTAGTTTCACCTGATTGAATCATGATCATTTTGGCATGTAAATCCTGATGACACAAAACCAAAGACGTGAACATGCATGGATGCATGTGTGCTCCTGCAGCCCGGGGAAACACTCTCCTCCATTGACTCCACCCTTGTTAAACTGGCGGATGCAGCCAAATGCCTCCTCCTGCATTGGACATCCACACCCCCCGCAGTGGCAGGTGGCCCTTGAGTGACCAGACCAGCAGAGGACAGCTCTCCTCAGGCTCCCACCTCAAAACCAGCAGTCCAAGTGCAGGAGGAGGAGGAGGAAGGAAACTGTTTAAATTAAATGTATCTGTTTCATGGGTGATTTTGTGTATCTTTAATGGGACTGAGTAAATTGTAGCCAAAACATGTATAAACAGGAGGCTAATATCCCAGTGCTGTGTCCTCTCCCGTGCGCTCTGCTGCGTTACCTGCTGTTATGCAGTTCAGCCTCTCCTCATCTTAAGTCCATCATATCGTCCTCCATCATATCAAAGTGGCATCCATGGTGTAAGGCTATATTGTGTAGCACAAAAACATGCAACAAAGAATACACTAACACTCTGAAAACCTGCTTGTGATTTTTTTGCTGTGGTGTGCGCACTGCACCTGTCAGACAAATTAGACCGGGTGTGCTCGGCCTGCACAGAGAACAGATGTGGTTCCAGCTGTTGAGCTATCAGCGCACTTTTCGTTTTAGCACAAAACTGTCACTGAGCAAAGCTGAATCTGTCGACACCTCCCCATGGTGCGCGACCCCATCCATCTTATATAGACTATCTTTGTTTCCACACTGGAAATGTGACAAATCGTAGTGTTTTCTTCCCTGAGCGGTCATGTGAACGACTGTTTAACATTGCACGTTCGACTCATGTTTCTAAGTTGTTCGAAGAGTGCAAAACTGGACAATACAGCGTAGCCTGCAGATGTAAACAGTGTCGCAGAAGTCTGCCAATCCCATGATGCACTGCGGTGTGACATCAGCCTCTCAGTCCTATTACTTCCAGCAGACTGTATGCTGGATAAGCATAATACTGCCCACACATGTTCATTATTATTCATGCTTTACTTTGTATTACACTTGATCACAAGGGATTATTGAGATTGTTTGGGATCATGAAGTGGGCCAATCCAATTGGTTAAATGGGCTGGATATGGCCCCTGGGCCGTTGTTTGGGAACTTCTAAATGAAACCGACAAAATGATCACAAGATCTGTCCTGAAAGACTTCTGCTCTGGAGGTTTATCGTATGCTTCAATTTGTGGTGGTGGGGTGTGGTTGGAGCTCAGCTGTGGAGGAGAGGTCG
Source organism: Salarias fasciatus (assembly GCF_902148845.1). Classification (NCBI taxonomy): domain Eukaryota; kingdom Metazoa; phylum Chordata; class Actinopteri; order Blenniiformes; family Blenniidae; genus Salarias; species Salarias fasciatus. Next base: position 27,106,511 of record NC_043750.1, on the reverse strand, counting down.
TGAAGCAGACCTCAGTGAAGCGGTGGGAGACAGGTAAGGAGGAACACCTGTGAACAATAATCAGTGATTGTCTCTCCACCTGTCTTCCAGTAGTTGGCAGGGTTTAAAAGGATCAGCTGCTCCAGGTGGGGGCGGCTGAGCTATTGGACATTATGGCAGGTAGCGGGCGGACGTGTTGCTGAGAAGTTTGACTGCACGTGTGCTGTCTGGGGAGCAGGCTGAAAAGGCTCTCCAGTGACGGGGTGAACAGAGGAGCACTAATCAAACCTTTAAATTCATGATGTCAATTCTGTCGGAGAACTCACATAGAGTCACGTACACATTTACGCAGAAACTCACAAAAACCTGGTTGAGAGCAGAAAGAATGAAGAAATGAAATAAAGAATGAATGTATGAATAATAATAAATTTTATTTGTAATGTGCTTTTACATTTCAAAAGAAATCTCAAAGTGCTACAGGGTGAGATTAAAAACAATTGTCAAAGGCACAAATACAAAGCAAAAACGAAACAAAAACAAAAATAACATTTTAAAACTTCAAAGTCACAATCATGGAAACAAGGTGTATCTGGTAGGCCTTTTTAAATAGAAATGTCTTGAGCCCTTTATTGAAGGTATCCACACTTAGTGGAGCCCTCAGGGTCCCAGAACAAATATGACAATAAATATGGAAAAAGAAAAAAACTAAATATATTTTATTTGGAAACAAAAAGACAAAAACTGAGGAACGAATGATTATAGGTAATCACGAAATTGAACAAGTAACTGAGACTAAATTTTTAGGTGTAATTCTTGTTAAACTGGAAGCCACAAATAAAGAATATAAAAATAAAACTGGCAAAGAGTGTTGGATTACTGAACAAAACTAAACCCTATTTAAATTACAAGGCACGATATATTTTGTACTCTTCATTAGTAATGCCATAACTCAGCTACTGTGTGAAGGTATGGGCCAATACATATCCCAGCAATTTACAGTCACTTGTGGTACTTTACAAAAAGGCAATAAGAATAGTGCACAAAGCTTGAACATACCAACAGACTGTTCTTGGAATCCAAGGAATTAAAATTCCCAGATCTGGTCAAATTTAAAATGGCAATACTTATGTTTAGGGCACGAAAAAACACATTACCTGGTAATATACAATTTTTGTTTTCAAATAGGCAAGGAGGGTATAATCTGAGAGGGGATTCAAACTTCAAAAAGTAGTTTCACCGTACTCCAAAAAATTCTTCTGCGCTGGCTCTTGGAGGAGGCGGACGCTTTTCCTATCGCTCCTGCTTTTTTCTCTCCTTCCCTCTTGTCTCTGCTCACAGCACTCGGTCTCATCTTTTTTGACTAGAGCAACCACTTGACTTGATTTTATTCGAAGAATCAAATATCTCAACCATAAAATTGATCAGTTGGTCTCTCAACGCAATCGATACGATTTTCTCCCAAAGAAGTGCAGGAGCCGGGGAGCCTGTCTGCCCTGACGGAACTCGGCATGCTGGGTATGTGATGGAGTCCCGCGGTCAGTGGAGAGCCATCATATGCCTAGCTCCCCTGTCCGTAGAGGATGCAGAAGATGTTTACATTTTTGGATTTATGATGATCGGTCTGCTGCTGATTGGCCTGGTCAGTGGTCTGATCCTCTGGAAGACTAAGAAGACCGCCACCACAAAAGACGTCCAAGGGTGGACGGTCTTTTCAAATCAACGGGCAAAAGCTGAGGCTGACCGAGTTTGCGAACTCTTTCGAAAGATGGACAATGTTGGTGGGATTTTGGACAAACTGAGACGCAAGATGGATTTCATCACGAGAGGGTTAAACTCAGCTGCTGTCTGAGACGGTTGAGAACCAGCGATAACGGGAAGGTCACAACGGCTCCTTCCGACCCAAACAAGATACCAAGAAACCTTAGAATTAGTAATTCGTGCGCACGATTTATTAATTCGTGGGAACGAATTAGTAATTCGTGGCCACAATTTAATTTTTTTTTTTACCATGTCATGTCCGGGGCTCCGTACAAGACACCTATACTCTGCATAAACTGGCTAGGATACATTTTCCAAGGAACAGAGTTTTTGTTGCAAGACCTCTCAAACAATTTCAGGCAGACCTTTGCGATATGCGGGCGTTAGCCGACGAAAATGATGGGTATAGTTATTTACTCATGGTCATAGATGTTTTTTCGAAATTAGCGTACGTGCGAGCTTTGAGAAAGAAGACTGCGGCTGAGGTGGTGTCTGCCTTTGAATCCGTCTTTCGCAAGAGCCAGACACCTGAAAACCTACAGACTGATGCGGGAAGAGAATTTTTCAACAAAAGTTTTGAGATTCTGATGAGGAAACACAACATCATACATTTTGCCACAGCCAGTGATCTAAAAGCCTGCATGGTTGAAAGATTTAACCGAACGTTAAAGACCAGAATGTGGAGATATTTCACTGCTAAGAACACTAGACGGTACGTGGAAGTCCTACCAGACGTAGTAAAAAGCTATAATAACACTTACCACAGCAGTGTAAAAACGCGCCCGGCTGATGTGACTAAGGGCCTTCAAGTGTTTCACAATCTGTACGGTACGCCTACACCACGAGACAAAAGAAAACAAAAATAAAGGCAGGATTTAAGGAGGGCGATATTGTCAGAATATCCAAGTTGCGAGGGGCCTTCGATAAAAAATACGAACAGAGATTCACGAACAAAGTATTTACGGTGTCAGAATGCATTCCGCGTACTCCACCGGTATACAAACTCAAAGATTACGACGGTGAAGTGATCGAAGGTTCATTCTATGAGCCGGAGCTTCAGAAAGTGAAAAAAGACTCATTAACATTTTTCAATCATACAATTTTCAAACAGTCTGTTAGATATTACATTTACGACAAACAGATACGTCTGGATGTCTGTAGCACTTTAGGTGGTTGTATGACCTTTCTAAAGCTCTCCAGAGGTGAACCTAAAATCATGATCCAAACAAAAAACTCAGGTTTCATCTTAACATAGAAAGCAAATAATCAAAAGTGTTTCTATTTGTGACCTGAAGATAACCAAATTTGCTCCTAACTTGAAATTTTAAGTTACTGCTCTCAAAACTTTGAAACATGTAGCGTCCTTTGTGATAAGCATCGTGAAATTTTCTCAAAAGAAGGGGAGGTTTTTAAAAAGTGTATAAAATACAAAAAGTATAAATGAATTAAAGCCGCAAGCGGCATTGGTCGGGACCGAGCCTCCCCGCCGGCCAGCGACTGAGACATCCACCCACTAACATGAAGCTGTTAGAATCTGTCTTCCATTAACACAGAGTTGTTAGCATGTCCCATCCACTAACATGCAGTTGTTAGCTTCTGTCATCCACTAACATGGAGTAGTTAGCATCTCCCAGCCACGAACATTGAGTAGTTAGCATCTCCCATCCACTAACATGGAGTTGTTAGCATCTCACATCCATGAACATTGAGTAGTTAGTATCTCCCATCCACTAACAATGAGTAGTTAGCATCTCCCATCCACGAACATTGAGTAGTTAGTATCTCCCATCCACTAACATGGAGTAGTTAGCATCTCCCATCCACTAACATGGAGTAGTTAGCATCTCCCATCCACTAACATGGAGTTGTTAGCTTCTCCCATCTGCTTTTGAGAGTCACTGAATGAAGGCAATCAGTGGCAGAGTTTGATTGACAGCTGCTGTCAGCTGTGTAACTGCAATGCATGCCCATATATGGTAATGTGAGTTAGAGTGGAGAGAGGAGAAAATAAAAGTCTTTTTTGGGGAAACAACTGCTCCTTGTTCCTTTGCTGTTTGGCAAAACTGAACAAAAAATATCACGTTTGATCGGAAAATGAATTGTCTTTCAGTTTGTGATGCTTTCAGAGCATTCAGACTTTTAGTTTGGACCGTAGAGGCCTCAGTTTGTGAAAAGCGTGAGATTTTTCCCCATCCGGCTCCATTATAACTGAGAGCAAAAAAAATGCAGAGCGCACACCTTTTCATACCTGTGAAAACATGCGTATATCATGATATTTTCCCCACTTATGTTACATAAAAGGGCTTTTATTTTGAAGGAATTTTGGGCTTTTATTTTTGAAAAGTAGTATATGCTGTCATTACCACTGGTTAACTCAAAATTATCAATGTGTTTTGTTTTAAATGTCGTTTTTTTTTTTTTTTTGGCTTTCATCTTGAAGGGGTTTCAGGCTCTTATTTTGACACTCCAGCAACCTTTTAGACCTGGATGAGACAAACATGTGTTGGTTTGAGCTTTCTACGACATTCCTGTGGGCTGTAGTGACCATTTTAGTTTTTCTAGGTGGCGCTAGTGAGCAGATCGGGCTAATTTTTCTATTTTATAAAGTTTTTCACCATTTCACCAATTTCACAAATCTCACGCTTTCAGAAGTGTGACAGTTTCCCCCATCCGGTTCCATTATAACTGAGAGCAAAAAAGAAAAAGATGGAGTAGAGCAGAGCGCACACCTTTTCTCTCTCATCAAAACACACATATGTCATGAAATTTTCCCTGCATATGTTACATCATCTTGTTTGGTAGGACCTTCATCATCCATCCATTCATCCATCCGTCCATCCATCCTCCTGTCTATCCATTCATTCATCCATCCATCTGTCTATTTATCCATCCATCCATCCATCCATCCATCCATCCATCCATCCATCCATCAGTCCATCAGTCCATTCATCCATTCATCCATCCATCTGTCTATTCATCCATCCTCCCATCAATCCATCCTTCCATCTGTCTATTCCTCCATTCATCCATCCATCCATCAGTCCATCCATCCATGAAGAGGAGGAAGAGGAGGAGGAAGAGGAGTCTTCTTCAGCCACTGACTGCTCAGTTTGATTGACAGCTGCTGTCAGCTGAACGATGACACAATCTCCACCCATGGTTGGTCATGAGGCTCTCAAGACCCCACAGTGACACAGCAGAAAAACTTTAGGTTACTTAACGTAACCCCGGTTCTCAGAGTAGCATGAGTGAGATGTCTCACTATGGGATACGCCCCCAGCGTATGCCTCAGAAGCATTTATCTCACTACGCCAATCCTGATTGGCTGGTGATCGCGACGCCCACCGAGGGTGGAGCCACCTACCCTTTAAGTAGCCTGCGTCATCCACGCAGCGTCACTCAAAATAAGCACCTCTTCTCGCTTCGCCCAGCAAGAAGGGCTGTCTGGTGAGACATCTCACTCATGCTACTCTGAGAACCGGGGTTACGTTAAGTAACCTAAAGTTCTCTTTCATAGCATTCGTTTCGATGTCTCACTATGGGATATGGAAACTCCCGTATTGCCAGACATGCTTATCTCGATCGACCACCAGCTCTCAGGAAAGGCCCTCCCCCCTGCCCTAAGAGAGCCCCGCAGTCAGTACTGCATGAGCCAGGCTCAGAGCAGGGATGTCCAACTTATAAAAACGGACGAAGGTGAGTGGTGAAGACCAGCTCGCTGCTGCACAAATCTCCTGAATTGACACCCCTTTACACAGGGCCCAGGATGCAGCCAGGCCACGTGTAGAATGGGCCCACAGGCCCACAGGGGCCTGAAGACCTTGACACGTGTAGGCCAGAGCGATCGCTCCCACAATCCAGTGGGAGAGCCGCTGCTTCGTGATGGGTCTGCCCCTGCAGGGGCGAGCCCAGGACACAAAGAGCTGGTCACCTTCCCGAAACCCCATTGTCCTGTCCATATAAATCCGCAAGGCACGGACTGGACACAGCATGTGCAGCCGCCGTTCTTCCGGAGAAGAAAATGGCGGTGGAGAAAATGCTGTAAGAACAATAGGAGAGCATGAGCCCACCACCTTGGGCACGAAGGCCAGGTGGGGCTTCAGTGACACCCTGGCTTTCCCAGGGGCAAACTGAGTGCACGAGGAGTGCACTGAGAGTGCATGAATGTCACTAACACGCTTGGCAGAGGCCAAAGCTAGAAGCAGCGCTGTCTTCAGAGACAGATGCTTCAAGCTCACCTCCTCCAGTGGTTCAAACGGAGCTCCGGAGAGCCCATTTAAAACCACCGCCAAGTCCCATGGGGGCGCCAGCGGCCTGGAAACAGGAAGCAGCCTGCGTGCCCCTTTCATGAAACGGCAGACCAAAGGATGTTGGCTGGCCGTTTTTTTCACCAAACCCCACATGGCACGCGGCAATTGCAGCCAGATACACCTTTATTGTGGAGAAGGCTTTACGTTTGTCAATCAAGTCCTGCAAGAATGACAAAATAACACCAACAGTGCACTGAAAGGAGATGTGTCCTTTTTCCTGACACCACTCCTCAAACACCCTCCACTTACAGTCATAAAGAGACCTAGTGGAGGCTGCTCTCGCGCTCTGAATAGTGTTAATCACATTCTGAGGGAGTCCAGCAGTATTTAAATTACACCACTCAGGGGCCAGGCCCAAAGAGCCAGGCGCTCCGGATGTGGGTGAAAAACTGCTCCCCCTGCCTGTGACAGCATGTCCCTGCGGAGGGGAAGCTGCCATGGCTGCCCCGACAGGAGCTGATAAACCTCCGCTAGCCAGTGCATAGCTGGCCACTGCGGAGCTATCAGAACCAGCGTGTGGCGATGCTCCCTGACTCTGTCTAGAGTCGGGGGAATCAAAACCAACGGGGGAAAAGCATACAGGAGGACCGACGGCCAGACGTGCGCGAGCGCGTCCACGCTGAGCGGCGCACCTGGATCGCCTATTGAGAAAAACAGTGGACATTGCGCGTTCTCTCTCGACGCGAACAGATCCACAGCGGCTCTGCCAAAGCGGGCCCACACCTGCTCTACGATAGCTGGATGTAACATCCATTCCCCGTAGAGCGGCACGCCCCTGGACAACAGGTCCGCCCCCCGGTTCAGAGCCCCCGGGACATGGGTGGCTCTCAGAGACCGGAGGCGGACGCTGCTCCACAGGATCAGTCTGCGTGCCAGCATGTGTAATTGCCGGGAGCGCAGACCTCCGTGACGGTTGATATATGCCACCGTCGTCGTATTGTCCGTTCTCACCAGGACATGATGTCCCCTGAGAAACGGGAGAAAGCGTCTCAGCGTGAGAAACACCGCCAAGAGCTCGAGGTAGTTTATGTGAGCGCGCTGGAGATCCTCGCTCCAGACGCCCCTCACGTAACGGTCCTCGCATATGCCGCCCCAGCCCGACATGCTCGCGTCTGTGGTGATCACTTTCCGGGACAGGACGGGGCCCATAGGCACCCCTGTCACCAGAAAAGCCGGGTGGCGCCAGCGGCGCAGAGCCATCACGCATTGCGCACTGACTGCCACCTTCCGTGCACCATGACGCACGGGATTCAGCCTGAGGGAACGCACCCACAGCTGAAAATCCCTCATGTATAGACGGCCGAGCCGGACTACAAGGATGGCCGAAGCCATCAGGCCCAGTAGTCGGAGGCATAATCTGAAGGGGACCATATCGCGCAGGGTGAAACGTGAGAGACAGGCTCTGAAAGCGCTCACCCTCGCCGCTGACAGACGGGCCGTGAAGGACACCGAGTCGAGTGATAACCCCAGGAAGATTATTTTCTGCACTGGAGATAATACACTCTTCTCCGAGTTTATCATAAAACCCAGGTCGATCAGGTGTTTTATGAGAATGTGCGTTTGCGCGATGGCGTCCTCTCTGGACCGTGCCAGGAGGAGCCAATCGTCCAGGTACGTGGCCAGCCTGATGCCCTGTCGCCGTAGCGGGGCAGTGGCTGCTTCCGTACAACGCACAAACACCCTCGGGCTCAGAGATAACCCGAAGGGCAGCACTCTGTACTCGTAACAAACACCCTGAAAAGCGAACCTCAGATATTTCCTGTGAGGAGGATATATCGGAATGTGGAAATATGCGTCTTTGAGATCGACTGACGTGAACCAGTCGTCCCGACGCACCATACGCAGCAGGGATGCGTGTGTGAGCATCCTGAACTGGTATGTTCTGAGGTGTTTGTTCAGAGCCCGGAGATCCAGGATTGGGCGAATCCCGGTCCCTCCTCGTTTGGGGACCAGGAAATACCTGGAATAAAAGCCGCTCTGACATTGTCCGGGAGGCACCACGCATATTGCTCTCTTTTCCAATAGTGAGTGAATTTCCTCCTGGAGAACACGAGCTGACTCTCCGCGCGCCTGAGAATGCACTATACCAGAGAAACGAGGGGGGACGGTTGCAAACTGAAGCCTGTAACCCCGCGATATCGTTCTCAGAACCCAGGCTGAGCTGGGGAGCGCGGCCCATCGCTCTGTCATCCGACAGAGTGATGTGACAGCGTCTGTCAGACCGCCTGTCACTGGAGACTCCATTAACGGTGTTATGGCGCCCCCTAGTGACAAGATGCGGCTGCGACCGGCGTGCGCCACTGCGCATGCGCCTGGTGTCAGTGCATTGACAGGCCCGGTGCAGCTCCGGGACCGGAGACGGGACGTAACCCGCTCCGGAACCGGGACCGACACCGAACTGTTTATGTTCTTGTTCTTTAATTGTGACTGCGCCCTTGACCTGTGGTCTGGATGCGACAGTGAAATTCTTTTTATTAAACAAGAACTGTGAAGTGTGCTTTTGTGACTTCGGGGAGCGCACGCAGTAGCGGGGACTCGTGGGCTCCGGAAATCGAACCAAGCACGCTGGGGAAGAAAGACGGGTGGGGCTGCTGAACGTGCAGCATCGGCACCGGTCTGAAGAAGGAGGCCATCAGGTCGTCTTCTTCTTCTTCCTGGCCTGCGGACCTGCAGTCTGCGCGCTCTGTGGCGGCGGACCTGCTGTCGGTGCAGTAGCCTTTCTGGGCCAGCCGGACCTCGCCTCCTGCCTGGGTGGACCAGCAGGAGCAGGATGGGCTTTTGGCCGTGTGGGGATCTTGAACTGCGGGAAAGAAGGACGTGCCGCAGCCTGAGCGGCGCTCTGCCGCGGGACTGGGGCAGGTGGACGCTCGGCTTTGCGCGGGAGGCAGAGCTGGAGAGCTTCATCCTCCCTCCTCTTCGCCTCGCAGCGCTGCTGCATTGAGGCGAGAGCGGAGCCGAAAATGCCGTCTGGTGTGATCGGCATGTCCAACATGTCCTCCTTCTCTCTGTCCGATAGGTTAGACAGGTTGAGCCATCTGGCTCGCTCCTGCAACACCATCGTCCCCAGAGACTTACCCGTGGCCTGGACCGCACAGCGCTGCACGCGGAGGCAGATGTCCGTTATCACGGTAATCTCGTCCCACACCGCTGGGTCAGGTTTGGTCGCCATGTCCTCACACAGCTCCGCTTGGTAAGCGGAGAGCATGGAGGAGACATTAAGCGCCCTGACAGCCAGCGCTGCTGCCCTGTAAGCCCGCTCAGTCATGGCGAACTGGACGCGGTCTGCTTTGGAGGGCAGCGTGGGATCCCTGGATGAAGCGGCCAGCCGCGGGTGCAAATGTGCAGCGACTAGCGGCTCCATAGGGGGCATACGGAGAATACCGAGCTTCTCCATGCCCTCGCAATCCAGGGAGGAAGCTCCGTGTATGGAGCTTTTGCCGCTGAACGGGCGGTCCTTCCATGAGGAGGACAACTCGTCGAGCAGCTCGGGGAAGACGGGGAGCAGCTGCTTAGCTGTCCTCGCAGCCTGAGGGAATTTCTTCCCTTCATAACGGGACCTGGTGGCCTCCGTTATTGCTTCAGGCCAGGGGATGTTCAGCCGGGATGCAGCGCGTTTACACACGGCCTGCATGTCCATGCTGACAACGGAGGGAGCGGGCGCGCTTCCCTCCTCGTCCCCGAGGACAGCCTCAGCGCCTGGCGTGGCGAGCTGAGCGGCAAGCTGAGCAGAGGGAATGAGGACATCGTCCTCACTCTCCTCCTCGGATATGAGGAGCTCCGAGATTGTCTCGTAGTCATCCTCATAGTCCAACTCCAAAACGTCTTCCGCGAGCGGAGTCGGGGCGGCTAGGTCCAGCTGGGAGCCCCAGCTGCCGCTAGCGCGCGGGCCGACAACCGCATCGTCACCTTCCTTCTCCCCGCTGGTGACAGGTGTGTCACCCGCAGGAATGAAGGGGTCCTGACCGGACGAGCTAGCTTGGTGTGCTAGGCGTCGCCGGAGACTCTTGGCGGTGAAGCGGGCGCAATGCTCGCAGGAGCCTGGGGCCTCGATAGCCTGCCGGGCGTGTTGCAGCCCGAGGCAAAAAGAACAGACCTGGTGAGAGTCACGGCCCGATATCTTATTGCCGCAGGCACAGAGCCGGGCCCCGGAGTCTCCATCTCCTCTGGCGTGAGGAGCTTGGGCGTCCATCATAAGTTAGCTGGGAGCTAACCTGAGGTGCCGTGAATTAGCTGGCGTGCTAATTCAGGAGAACGGATTTAGCTGGTGTGCTAAACCGCCTCAACCTTTCCGTGGTGTGGTCAGGCAGTGGACTCTCCAGGCTATGGTGAAGGCTGGAGGGTCGCGAAAAGTAGCAGCTAGCGCTCGGCGATGGAGCAGAAAAAGCTCCGTCTGTGAACAGTTAAGCTAGCTGTTACTGAGGATGGAGATATGCTATTCGAAGCGAGAAGAGGTGCTTGAGTGACGCTGCGTGGATGACGCAGGCTACTTAAAGGGTAGGTGGCTCCATCCTCGGTGGGCGTCGCGATCACCAGCCAATCAGGATTGGCGTAGTGAGATAAATGCTTCTGAGGCATACGCTGGGGGCGTATCCCATAGTGAGACATCGAAACGAATGCTATGAAAGAGAACACCATTCACAGCTTAAAGTTATTTATTCACCGTTTAAAATTGAATTAATATTGAAAAAAAATGACTACATAACACGTACATTGGTGGGAGAAAAAAACTGGAGTTGCATTAAAATATTTGTCTACCATAGGAATTGAACCTCAACCTCCAGGTTTATCAACCATGTTTCCATCCCAGTGAGCTAATTGTCATATACTAAATATTGTGACTTCACCATGAAGGAGAGCGGGTCTGAGCTGCAGAAGCTTCTGGAACGATGTCACAGAGCCATCAGTGATGTGATTGGTTGGTTTGGTGCGCGGTCCCTGACATCTGATCTGCTCACACGGAGCCTTAAAAAACTCCGCGTCGCCATCTTGACTCCTTCTGGATCTGCTGGGTGAGTAGGCTGTTTCTTTCTCTCTGCTGGAGGCATAAATTCAGGCTTTATGTGGGTTTAATGGCTGATTTTGTGAACAAATGCTGCAGAAAGAGTCATTCTTTAGTGAAACGTTGCTGTTGCAGAGTGAATTGGAGCTGAATAACCTGTTTGCTGGTTGTGGAGACGTTTAATGGCTGCAGATGGTTAAATTAAGCTTTTTGTTATAAAACCTCCAGTTTAAGAGACAAATGTTGATTTTTTCAGAAGGTTTTAGTACACATAAGGCAGTGCAGTGCTGATTGAGCAGGTTTTTAGACATTCTGAGAGCTTTTTGTCGTGTTTGGTGTGACTCTGGTTAGCTTCGGCCTGCTAGCGCTTTTGCATCGCTGCAGCCTGCTTCTGCTTGAGTTGAAGCTGTATTCAAAATGTCTGGTGGGGGAGATAGCTTTCTATCTGCTGCTTGGAGATGTGTATGACCCCAGGACATTGTGTGATGCTTTTCCAGTCCTTTTTTCTGATGTAATGAGCTTAAAAAACCCCGCTAGCTCCATGCTAATGTCCGTTTTGCTATTAGCCTGGCCGCAGCCTGCTCTCTGCTGAGTCACGTTGCTGCTGTGTGGATGCTGCTGGCTGGGTGAATGGTTAGAACGTTCCAGAACCTCACTGTTTGCTCCTTCTCTGTTCAGAGTCAGATGTGGAGCTTCTGTCACTGCTGTCAAGCCTAGTCAGTTTTAATTCATATTTTTTATGAAACATTTCATTGTTTAGCTCCATAGCTCCTGCAGCATTTGAATCGTTGACTCCAGATCAATTGTGAATCCGTACTGCAGTGTGTTGTTCATATAGGCCTCTATGTGGTTCAGTTTTAACACTCCATGTAGTCTAATTCTTATTTTTTATTAAAATAATGCAGTATTTTAGCTCCATAGCTCCACAGTATTGACTCCATTTCAGTTGTGTATCGTTACTCCCATGTGTAGTTCAGACAAACCTCTTTGTGGTTCAGTTTTAACACTCCATGTAGTTTTTACTTAATATTTTTTTATGAAGAATACAGTGTTTAGCTCAGTAGGGCCCATATTACTTGACCTGTTGATCTCAAATGACTTTCGAATCACATCAGGGCAGTGTATTGTTCAGATGCTTTCAAATGCTTTGTTTCAGCTTTGAGTATTGTGTATAATGCACATTGCTTTTAAAAAATCCTGTGTGCTGACATGCTGATGGCTGCTGCCTCTCTCTGTTAGCCTCCTTAGCTCGCTGGCTGTTCATGTGTGTTTCAGTGGAGGACATGAGACGTTGTGTGTGGCTGGTAGACGCATGTTTCTCCGGCTGTGAGCTGTGGAGTGTGAGTGTGTCAGTCAGTTGTGTGTTGTCGTGTTGTGAAGTGTGTGACATGTTGTTCATTGCTGTGTGTTCACTGAGCACATGTTGAATCCAGATGCTGCTTGAATTGTCTTTTCACAATGAAATCATGATGATTTAAAGTGTTTGTAGCTGAAGACTTGGTTCCATTCAGGGTGTTTAGAGAGTTCAGTGCATTTAAAAATTCTCTCTATCAAACATGGAACTGTACAGACACGTAGAACTGCCACAGTGAAGAAAGAGATTTCTACACTGTGGCAGTTGTGTTTCTGTAGAGCGGCTCATTTTCCACATTTCATTTCATTTTTCATTTATTTATTTTGTTCCTTCCATCACGCAATAGTTTAATGAAGTATGTCCTCCTCATTTCCCAGCTCTCCACTGTGCGGTCTGGTGTGATCTGGTGCGGTCTGTCTGCTGGTTCCTGTCTGCTGCGGTCTGCTAGTCCTTGCTGGTTCCTGTCTGCTGGTTCCCCTCTGGTTCTCTGATACTTGAGTATCTGCTCCTTCACCCACTACACAAACATCTTTACACACATTCACTCACACACTCCAACACACACTCATTAACACACACCCCTCCACACACACACCCCTCCACACACACACCCCTCCACACACACACCCCTCCACACACGCACACACACACACACACACACACACACACACACGCACAGCAAGCTTCAAACTCAAACACACCTCCTCTTCCTCCACACTCCGCCTCCCCCCAGACTCCTCCTCCTCCACCCAGACTCCTCCTCCTCCCCCAGACTCCTCCCCCTCTTCCAACAGACCCCTCCCCCTCCTTCCCCAGACTCCTCCTCCAACAGACTCCTCCTCCTCCACCGAATCCTCCTCCTCCCAGACTCCTCCACCTCCTCCCCCAGACTCCACCTCCTCCCCCAGACTCCACCGCCTCCCCAGACTCCTCCCCCTCTTCCTCCAACAGACTCCTCGCCCTCCTACCCCCCAGACTCCTCCTCCTCACCCCCAGACCCCTCGTTCCCCAGATTCCTCCTCCTCCTCCCAGATTCCTCCTCCTCCTCCCAGACTCCTCCTCCTCCTCCCAGACTCCTCCTCCTCCTCCCAGTCTCCTCCACCACCTCCCCAGACTCCACCTCTCCAGACTCCTCCCCCTCTTCCTCCAACAGACTCCTCCCCCTCTTCCTCCAACAGACTCCTCCCCCTCTTCCTCCAACAGACTCCTCCCCCTCTTTCTCGCCCTCCTACTCCCCAGACCCCTCCTCCTCACCTGGACTCCTCCCCCTCCTACCCCCGAGACTCCTACCCCCGAGACTCCTCCCCCTCCTACCCCCGAGACTCCCCCCCCACACCCTTACACACACACACACACACACACGCACAGCAAGCTTCAAACTCAGACAGACACCTCCTCTTCCTCCACACTCCGCCTCCCCCCAGACTCCTCCTCCGCCTCCCCCAGACTCCTCCTCCTCCTCCCCCAGACTCCTCCTCCTCCCCCAGACTCCTCCTCCTCCTCCCCCAGACTCCTCCTCCTCCTCCCCCAGACTCCTCCCTCCTCCTCCCCCAGACTCCTCCCTCCTCCTCCCCCAGACCCCTCTTCCTCCAACAGACTCCTCCCCCTCTTCCTCCAACAGACTCCTCCCCCTCTTCCTCCAACAGACTCCTCCCCCTCTTCCTCCAACAGACTCCTCCCCCTCTTCCTCCAACAGACTCCTCCTCCTCCTTCCAGACTCCCCCTCTTCCCCCCATGCTCCTCCCCCTCTTCCTCCCATACTCCTCCCCCTCTTCCTCCAACAGACCCCTCCCCGTCCTTCCCAGACTCCCCCTCCTCCTTCCCAGACACCCCCTCCTCCTTCCCAGACTCCCCCCCCCTCCTACCCCCGAGACTCCTCCCCCTCCTACCCCCGAGACTCCTCCCCCTCCTACCCCCGAGACTCCCCCCCACACACCCCTACACACACACACACGCACAGCAAGCTTCAAACTCAGACACACACCTCCTCTTCCTCCACACTCCGCCTCCCCCCAGACTCCTCCTCCGCCTCCCCCCAGACTCCTCCTCCGCCTCCCCCCAGACTCCTCCTCCGCCTCCCCCCAGACTCCTCCTCCGCCTCCCCCAGACTCCTCCTCCTCCTCCCCCAGACTCCTCCTCCTCCTTCCCCAGACTCCTCCTCCTCCCCAGACTCCTCCCTCCTCCTCCCCAGACTCCTCCCTCCTCCTCCCCAGACTCCCCCCTCCTCCTCCCCCAGACTCCTCCTCCTCCCCCAGACCCCTCCTCCTCCAACAGACTCCTCCCCCTCTTCCTCCAACAGACTCCTCCCCCTCTTCCTCCAACAGACTCCTCGCCCTCTTCCTCCAACAGACTCCTCGCCCTCTTCCTCCAACAGACTCCTCGCCCTCTTCCTCCAACAGACTCCTCGCCCTCTTCCTCCAACAGACTCCTCCCCCTCTTCCTCCAACAGACTCCTCCCCCTGTTCCTCCAACAGACTCCTCCCCCTCTTCCTCCAACAGACTCCTCCCCCTCTTCCTCCCAGACTCGCCCTCCTCCTTCCAGACTCCCCCTCTTCCCCCCATACTCCTCCCCCTCTTCCCCCCATACTCCTCCCCCTCTTCCCCCCATACTCCTCCCCCTCTTCCCCCCATACTCCTCCCCCTCTTCCTCCCAGACTCCTCCCCCTCTTCCTCCAACAGACTCCCCCTCCTCCTTCCCAGACTCCCCCTCCTCCTTCCCAGACTCCCCCTCCTCCTACCCCGAGACTCCTCCCCCTCCTCCCCCGAGACTCCTCCCCCTCCTCCCCCGAGACTCCTCCCCCTCCTACCCCCGAGACTCCCCCCCACACACCCCTACACACACACACACGCACAGCAAGCTTCAAACTCAGACACACACCTCCTCTTCCTCCACACTCCTCCTCACCCCAGACTCCTCCTCCCCCCAGACTCCTCCTCCCCCAGACTCCACCTCTCCAGACTCCACCTCCTCCAACAGACTCCTCCCCCTCTTCCTCCAACAGACTCCTCCCCCTCTTCCTCCAACAGACTCCTCCCCCTCTTCCTCCAACAGACTCCTCCCCCTCTTCCTCACAGACTCCTCCCCCTCCTCCTTCCAGACTCCCCCTCCTCCTCCCAGACTTCCCCTCCTCCTTCCAGACCCTTCCCAGACTCCCCCTCCTTCCTCCCAGACTCCCCCTCCTTCCTCCCAGACTCCCCCTCCTTCCTCCCAGACTCCTCCCCCTCTTCCTCCCAGACTCCTCCCCCTCTTCCTCCCAGACTCCTCCCCCTCTTCCTCCCAGACTCCTCCCCCTCTTCCTCCCAGACTCCTCCCCCTCTTCCTCCCAGACTCCTCCCCCTCTTCCTCCCAGACTCCCCCTCCTCCTTCCAGACTCCCCCTCCTCCTTCCAGATCCTCCCCAGGCTCCCCCTCCTCCTCCCCAGGCTCCCCCTCCTCCTCCCCAGGCTCCCCCTCCTCCTCCCCAGGCTCCCCCTCCTCCTTCCCAGGCTCCCCCTCCTCCTTCCCAGGCTCCTCCTCTTCCCCCAGGCTCCCCCTCCTCCTTCCCAGACTCCCCCTTCTCCTTCCCAGGCTCCTCCTCTTCCCCCAGACTCCTCCTCCCCCCTTCCTCCCAGACTCCTCTTACTCCTCCCAGACTCCTCCTCACCCCCAGAGTCGTCGTCCTCCTCCCCCCAGACTCCTTCCGCCCTCCCCTCAGACTCCTCCCCCTCCACCAGACTCCTTCCCCTTCACCACACTCCTCCACACACACTCCTCCTTCACACACACTCCTCTCAGATCTCTCCAGGGTTTTCCTGCTGCTAAGGTGAGTTGAACCATCAGTGTCAGTGGACTCTCAAGTTTAGTATCATTGATCATTGACTCTGGTCTCTGTGTTGAACTGATCAGGTTTTTTTTTTCTCTCCTTCATCTCCAGATGCCCCGCGCCAGGGGACATCGACGTGCCCAGGCCCTGAGACGCAGGACGGCGCAGCCCCAGGACTGGAGTCCTGCACCTGCCGTCCCGGAGTTCGTGGCCCGTAAGTGTCGGACTGTTTGGAGATGTTTCGACCTTTGACCCTGCTGTTGTGTTATGTAGCAGTGTTACCAGTCTGAGGAAGAGTTTAAGAGTGGTGTTGTTCAGCGTGATGTAATGACACACTCTGTCCCTTTCCTTTGTCCTCGACCTAAACAGGGCGTGGCACGGGCTTTCGGCACCGCGTGCGGAGATGGCCAACTTCCAACCTGACCGGGAAGCCCTGCAAGTTGGTCACTGCTGCCTGGGATGGACAGAAGAAGGTATGAGTTGTTGCTGTTGATCCAGACTGCGGCAGCCGGAAAGGCTCACGGCTGGTGTCTCTGACCTAAAGCAATGTCTCTGTGGATGCAGATGGTGTTCGTCGTGGGAGACTCGCAGCTGAGGGCCAACGTGGACGGGTATGTAGCCGTGCCCGAGGGAGATCTGCGTTTCTCTTTTCTTTGTGTTCCAGATGCAGTGGGCTCCCAGCTGAGGACAGAGCTCCTGCATGCTGACCTGCCCTGGACCCCGGACGCCGTGTGCGTGTGCGCCCCCAGCAACGACCTTGTGTCCCGGACCGTGGACAAGGCGGCACTCGACTTCGGTGCTCTCCTGATGACGGCCTGCAGCTCCTGCCCCAAGGTGGGTTGATTTTCCACTTGTTGTTGTTAGTAGTGATGGAGAGATGAGCTGTTTCTGTTGTGAAGCCATGAGGAAGCAGTCTTGGTTTGAAGACGGAGGCTGATGAAGGCTCTTTCAGCCTCCGTCTTCACACCAAGAGTGCCCTCTAGTGGCCTGAGGCAACAGACGGTGGCCGTCACTGGTTGCGTTGGTGCAGTTGTCTCTGCTGCTTCATGTGACTTCATGGCTCAATGTGTCTTTGTAGGTGTTCGTGCTGGACTTCCCTCCACGCCTGAACATCGAGCCGGGCCTTCAGGAGCTGCTGCGTCAGGAATACCGCCGTGTCGCAGCACGCATGGCTCCGTTGAGGTTTGGCTGGTGTGTCCAGTTGTAATGGACGCCACATGGCAGTCATCACAAACGGCTTCTCTGAATGTACATATGACAACTGAAGGTGTGTGTCCTCACTCTGCAGGTGTCCCGTACGTGCCTGTGGCAGAGCACCTCCCCCTGCATCGGTTGCAGCTGTGGTGCCCGGACCGGGTAAGTAAGGCTGCTTTGTAGTGACGAGACGCAGGGAGCAGTAGGTGGTCTTTCTTGTTGGTACACCGGTGGACTGAAACGTGTCCTGTGCTGCACTTCTACAGGTTCACCTCAGCGACTCTGATGGCATGACGGTTCTGGTTCAGCTGTTGTGGGATGCCGCTTCCCAGCAGCTGGCGCCTCCTCCGCCCCGGCCATCGGCGCCTCCCCGGGCGCCGCCGCGTGCCGGGGCCGCTCCCAGGCTGGTGGTGACAGGACACGCCCCCGTGCCCCGTCACTGCGACCCCTGGGAGTGGAGCGTGGTTGGACAGGGAGGCAAGGTAAGGTGTTTCTCTGAGTCGCTGTGTGATTGGAAGTTTGAGCCACGTTTCCTCAAGTCCCAAAGCAATTCTAATCACGTATGTCTGGTGTTGTTTTCAAAGGCTGCACTCCCGGTGCGACCCTCTGCCATTCCGTCCAACCCGGTGTGGTTCAGCGGGGCCATGTTGGACGCCATGGAGAAGGTGTCCCCTTCTTCTGGCTCTGACGGCGGCCCCGCTGTCCCGCCAGCTGGCCAGGTAACTTTCACACTTATTCCATGTTGGCACTGGTTAACCAAGCAGGAAGACAGCTGTTGGAAAGGACTGTTTTTCTGTCTTCAGACCTCCCGTGTGGTGCGTCGGCCAGCAGGTGTTGCCAGGAGGCGCAGAGGAGCAAAGCGGCAGGTTGGTAGAACGTTTTCTTTGATGTAGAATTCGATGTGACTTTGAAATTTCAGGGATGAAATGAGTTGGTGCTCAACTTGACTGTAAGCTGTTGTCCTTTGCTTCACAGGTGCTGGCAACACCGTCACCTGCCCCTGAGCCCATCTCTGCCTCCCGCCCCAGCCCACCAGTCCCCCCGGTTGGTTCTTGGTTTTATACTCTGCGTGTCTTATTTGTAGATGACCTGCATCATTTCTCTTTAGTTTGAACACGCTGTAAAACCTGCTGCTTCCTTTCTGTGTCAGGCGGAGGCAGCAACCCAGGAGGTGGTGGAGGTGTTGCCCCCGACCGCAGGCCCGGTTCCAGCGGCGGTCAGGGAGGAGGGTCCTGCTGCGTGCTCTGCCGTGCCGACGGAGCGACACCTCATCCCCGAAGCCAAGTGTCCCGTTCCCGAGCGTTCCCGGTCAGGCCAGTCAGGTGTTGGTGTGAGCGCAGCGAGGCCAGCGTCAGGACGGGGATCAGGCTCCAGAAGGTTGTGCAGGGATCCTTCCACCAGGGCAGCCAGAGGTTTAGCAACGCAGGGAAGCAGTGCATGTCTGTAGCTGCATTCAGCTTAGCCAGACACACGTTGAACAGTGTGTTCTCGTGGGGGAGGCAGGACCTTGACGATGTCTTGGTTTGTGGTGATGCACTGTACACCACGGCGATGAGCCGCGATGGCTTCCAGCCGAGCTCAGAGTTGCTGTGCGTGACTGAACTGCCAAAGCAGATCCAGGTGGATGAGCAGGTGCTGGAGTTTACTCCTGGCTCCACTGTGATGGGTGATCTGCATGTGTGTGAAGGTCAGCTCATCGATGCCGGTGTGTTCTACACACTGAGGAACGGCCTGCACACCATCTTCAGTCAGTACAGCATGTGTATGCTGACATTAGGCAGCAACACGACCGCCGTCATCGGTGAGAATGGACGGTTTGCTGTGGTGGACAGGCATTCACGTAGTCGTGTTGGCTTGTTGCACCACAGCGGCAGCAGCGTGCTTCTGCAGTTTGCGTGTCTGGACGACCTGCACCACTACATCCGACGGTTGGCCGACAGCCTGATTTCAGGCCAGCAGCTCTTTGAGCTGTGTGGCATTACTGTGGGTGGGGGTGCAGGTCCAGCGCCGTCTGGTGTTCCTCTGGAGAGTCACGTCTCAGACGAGTTCTGCTCCAGCACCAGAGTCCCCTGAGGACACTGAGAGCAGAACACTGTCTGAGGCTCCTGCAGGCTCTTGTGTGTCTGAGAGTGGTGTTGGTGTTGCTGCCAGTCCGGCGCTGTCTGGTGTTTCTGTGGAGACTCACGTCACTGAGATGAGTTCTGCTCCACCACCAGAGTCCCCTGAGGTCACTGAGTGCAGGACTGTGGTTCAGGCTCCTGTAGACACTGGTGTCTCTGAGAGTGGTTTTGGTGTTGTTGCCAGTCCAGCACTGTCTGGAGTTTCTCTTCAGACTCTTGCCAGTGAGGTGAGCAGTGGTTCAACTGCAGAAGCAGCCATTACTGGCAGCAGGAAGCGTAAGATTTCTTCTGAAACTCATTTGTCGAAGAGGTCAAAGCACTGCGATGCTGCTGAGGTTAATGCTGATGTGGAGTTTGTAACTGCTGTGAGGAACGAGGAGCTGGTCTTCTGTCCTCTTGATGTTGATGTTTGTAGGGCTTTGTACAGCAGGTTGTTTGTTGATTATGAGCGGGTCAGTGCTTCTGCGTCCAACCAGGTTGGTTTGTTAGGTGTGCCTTGCAGGAAGGAGAGGGTAGTGCCTGATGGGAACTGCTTCTTCAGAGCCATCTCTCAGGCTGTGAGTGGCTCTCAGAAGCACCATCGTAAGATCAGACTGGCTGTCTGTAAACAGCTGGAGAAAGAGGCAGCTCAGTACCAGGGCTTGTTGAGGACTGAGTTCTCCTCTGTCTCTCAATCAATCAATCAATTTATTTTTGTATAGCCCAGTATCACAACAACAGTTGCCTCAGAGGGCTTCAAGATGTTACATTTGTCGGTAAAAGTAAAAACAGTGAATAAGCATAATGGTAATATGTCAATATTTACAGTAACGAGACAGAACGAAGCAACCACCGCCTTCGACCCTCACATCCGGCAAGAAAAAACTCCAAAAACCCAGTGGGAAAAGAAGAAATCTTGGGGAGAACCACAGTATGGAGGGATCCCTCTCCCAGGGACGGACAGCTTTGGCAACAGCTAGCATGAGACAATAAGAAGTAAAGCCTAGGACTATGTTGAGGACAGTCCGTTGGACGGTCCAGCACAAGAACCACGGATCCCAGCAGTAGAACCGAAGCCAGTCCACGGGCAGGACCGACAGGGGTGTCCTCCCGGTCCGGACGGAGCTTGTTCATAGGCCTTCGTAATAGTGGAGTCAGCAATTGAAACTGGAGAAGACTCCCCCTCGAAGGGGGGGACAACAGGTGAAAAGCAATGAACGGACTAAAGGGAATAACATTCAGACATTAGAGGAGGACAGGGCTCAGTGCACCGTACTTCCCACAGCATTCTAGCTCCTGGGGCAGCTTTGTGGATACTTAACTGTTTAAACTAGTATTTAGTTAGTATAGTT
Organism: Salarias fasciatus; assembly: GCF_902148845.1. Lineage (NCBI taxonomy): Eukaryota > Metazoa > Chordata > Actinopteri > Blenniiformes > Blenniidae > Salarias > Salarias fasciatus. Next base: position 27,085,664 of record NC_043750.1, on the reverse strand, counting down.
TAGTTTAGCTTAATTTAGTTTGGTTTAGTTTAATTTTGTTTAGTGTAATTTGGTTTGGTTTGGTTTAGTTTAATTTAATTTAATTTAATTTAATTTAATTTAATTTAGTTTAGTTTAGTTTAGTTTAGTTTAGTTTAGTTTAGTTTGGTTTACTGTAGTTTGGTTTGGTTTGTTTTAGTTTAGTTTAGTTTAGTTTAGTTTAGTTTACTGTAGTTTGGTTTGGTTTGTTTTAGTTTAGTTTAGTTTAGTTTGGTTTACTTTAGTTTGGTTTGGTTTGTTTTAGTTTAGTTTAGTTTAGTTTAGTTTAGAATCCCTAGCTGACCTGATCATAGGCTGCATCGAAGAGAAACGTCTTGAGCCTAACCTTAAATGTGGAGACTGTGTCTGCCTCTTTGACACCACTTGGAAGCTGGTTCCATAAAAATGGTGCCTGATAGCTAAAGGCTCTTCCACCTAGTGTCCATTTAGAGACTCTAGGAGTCACCAGTAACCCTGCATTTTGAGAGCGAAGTGCTCTGATTGGTTGATAAGGCGTTAAAGCATCTTGGAGATAGGTTGGAGCCATCCCATTTAGGATTTTGTAAGTGAGGAGAAGGATTTTAAATCTAACTCTAAACTCGACTGGAAGCCAGTGAAGAGATTTTAGAACGGGAGTAATGTGTTCACGTCTTCTAGTTCCAGTTAATAATCTGGCGGCTGCATTTTGAACCAACTGAAAGTTTTTTAATACACTTTTTGGGCAGGCTGCGAGAAGGGAGTTGCAGTAGTCCAATCTCGCAGAAACAAATGCATGGATGAGTTTTTCTGCATCGCTTCTAGGTAAATGTTTCTTATTTTAGCTATGTTGCGCAAGTGGAAATATGCTGTTTTACAAGCCAGGTTGATGTGTGCTTTAAATGAGATATCCTGATCAAATAAGACCCCGAGGTTCCTCACAGTAGAGGAGGAGGATACACTGACGTTATCTAAGGTAATAATCTGTTTGGATAGACACTCTCTCAGTTTATGGGGGCCTAGTATAATGACCTCTGTTTTGCCAGGATTCAGACGGAGATAGTTCGTAGTCATCCAGGTTTTAATTTCTCTGATACAGTCACTGAGTCTGTCTATTTGATTAGTTTGATCAGGTTTCATAGATAAATACAGTTGTGTGTCATCTGCATAGCAATGAAAATTGATATCGTGACTTCTAATTATGTTCCCTAAAGGAAGCATATATAACAGAAATAAAATTGGCCCGAGCACGGACCCTTGAGGAACCCCATAACTGACCTGGGAGCACGGTGAGGACTGTTGGTTAACGTGAACAAATTGGTACCTATTAGATAAATAGGATTTGAACCAGCAGAGGGCTTTTCCTCTGATGCCAACCTCACATTCTAACCTCTGCAGGAGAATATTGTGGTCGATTGTATCAAAAGCTGCACTGAGGTCTAGGAGAACCAGGATTGAGACTAGACCTGCGTCAGCCGCCAATAGCAAGTCATTAGTGACTTTAACTAACGCAGTCTCAGTGCTGTGATAAGCTCTATATCCTGACTGAAATTTCTCAAATAAACTATTGTCCTGTAGGTGGCGGTAAAGCTGTTTAACCACAACTTTTTCCAGGACTTTTGAAATAAAAGGCAGATTTGATATCGGTCTGTAGTTAGCTAGAATATCAGGATCGAGATTAGGTTTTTTCAGCAGTGGTTTGATTACTGCGAATTTAAATGACTGTGGCACATAGCCATTTTCTAGAGAGGTATTTATTATAGTTATGATCGTATTTAAGATAACTGGAAGGATATCTTTGAAAAGCTTAGTTGGAATTGGATCTAGGAGACAGGTTGAGGTTTTAGAAGACATTACAATTGAAGTAATCTCAGCCCCATTTACTAATGAGAAACTATCTAGTATTTCAGGTATTTCAGGTGGAGGCAGTGGCTGGATTCCCTGAGCTTGATCTGAGGAAAGCGCTTCACTGATTTTACCTCTAGTGGTTATGATTTTATCATTAAAGAATTTAAGAAAGTCATGGCAGTTTAAAGATTCTGGGATTACTGGTTCCACTACAGTATGACTGGTTGTCAGTCTGGCTACAGTGTTGAATAGAAACCGAGGGTTATTTTTGTTTATTTCTATTAAACGAGAGTAATATAATGTCTTGGCTTTAAAGAGAATTTGTTTATAGCTTAGCAAGCTACATTTCCAGGCCTTCAGAGATTGTTCTGATTTAGATTTACGCCACAGTCTCTCAGTACATTCAGCAGTCTAGGATGAGGTCCGTGGGTAGTTGGGCCACGGAGGTGGAAATTCAGGTTACGGCTGACTGGTTCGGAGTTAGTGTGTGTACTTTCACCAATGGACGCTGGTTGAAGTACAGTTGTAACAGGAAGCAGTTGTCGCCTCAGTGCATTTATTTAGAGAATATTGGTGGGACTCATTTTGAAAATGTTGTCTGTGTTTGCGAGCCTGGACTGGAGAGCTGTTACAGTTTTTGTAAAGTGACTGAGGTGACCGGGTACAGCACCAGGTTGAGGATGACGGAGGCTGCAGTTGTGGATGTCGATAGATCCGTTGTTGGATGTGAGGTTGATGATGGAAGTATTGTGTTTGGTGAGGCTGCAGATTGTGTTCGTCAGAGTACACCTGATTTTTGGCATTTAAAGTCAAAGTATCTGAAGGATAAAAAATGGAGACAGGAGAAAATGAATGCGTTGCTCAGGGAGAAACGTAGGGAAAATTTCAGGAAGGCATATCATAAAAATAAGATTTTCAAGGACAAGGAAATGTGTCGGAGTGTCGAAAAATATGCTTACAACATTTTCATTGGGAGAGAGTTAAAACAATGAGTATCCATAAATATAGAGATATTATTGACCATAGAGAGCGGGTGAAAGAGAGTAGTGTGACTAAATACAGGAAAAACGTGCAACACAGGGAGAAGGTTAAGCAGAGGAAGGTTATTAAATATAGGACGGACCGGCAACACAGGGAGAAAATTAAGCAGACTAAGACGATTAAATATAGGACAGACCTGCAACATAGGGAAAAAATTAAGCAGACTAAGGCGATTAAATATAGGACAGACCTGTGTTGTGGAAATTCTATTAATAAATGCACCAACGATGAGTTCCTTATTGGTTCCTTTATTTCCAGTTGCAACAGAAGAGAAGTCACAGCTGCTCAGTCAGTGTGAGTTCTAAAGTTCTGTGATACAGACTGATATTTATACCCTGCCCTGAACCCCTGTGGCCAGGGGCAGACATGTTAATGTCATTAACATGTCTTAGAGGCTGCCCTCAGATAGGAAGGGACACATATTTAACATATGAAGTGACAAAGGAACAACTCCAACCACCCAACCTACTTCAACCCCCTGTGGCTGCCGATGCATCAGAGAAGAACAGCATACAGACCACAGATACCATTTGGAGATTACACCCGGTCAGGGGGAGACACATCTGCTTAAAATGCAACAGGACAAACAGGAGAGAACCCCCATTTGGGTTTCTTGGTGTCAGGAGTCCAGGGGGCCGTCTGCTAAGGAGTCTACTTAAAGTTGATAACCATCACTTGCATCAAATACATAAAATTTCCATTACACCTGCAACATAGGGAAAAAATTAAGCAGACTAAGGCGATTAAATATAGGACAGACCTGCAACATAGGGAGAAAATCAAGCAAACTAAGGCGATTAAATATAGGACAGACCTGCAACATAGGGAGAAAATCAAGCAGACTAAGGCGATTAAATATAGGACAGACCTGCAACATAGGGAGAAGGTTAAGCAGAGTCGTGTGATTAAGTATAGGAGAAACATCCGACATAGGGAGAGCACTAAAGCCGTGAGCATCAGAAAGTACCATGACAGCAGAGAGCACAGGCAGCGAGTGATTGATAGTGTGAGGTTGAGTAGGAAGCAGAAGCAAGACAAGTCGAAGGATTTTAGTTTTGTTATGGATCAGTTTGTAGAGAAGGTTAGAGACGGTCCTGATTTGTGTGTTGCGTTTGCCATCGGTTGTTGTTCAGGTATCAGGTGCTGAGTTGTCAGAGGGAAGTTTATAGTTCCAGGTCAGAATTGGCTCGTGTCGCGGACAGGTGCATCAGTGAGGATTATTTGCATCGTTGTAGTGAGGAGTGTGCTGAGCCCTGTCAACTGGTTCCTTCTAGAGGACACCTTTGGATTTGCTACACCTGCCATTCTAAGCTCAGTAAAGGTGAGACTCCAGCTGAGTGCTGGATCAATGACCTGCAGCTTGATCCCATTCCACCTGAACTGGGATGCTTGCATAGTTTAGAGCAGCACCTGATCGCGTTGCATATTCCGTTCATGAAAATGTTGGCACTGCCTAAGGGAGGGCAGAATGGAGTACATGGACCGGTCACCTGTGTTCCAGCCAACATTGTTCAGACCACCAACGTGTTGCCACGGTCGAGTATGGAAGGCTCTCTGTTACAGGTCAAGCTGAAGAGGAAGTTGACCTACAAGGGACGCTATGAGTACCAGTTTGTGGATACTCTACGTGTCAGGCAGGCGCTAGACTATTTAAAGAGAACCAATGTCTATTACAAAGACATTGAGTTCAATGAGGACTGGGTCAATGAGTTTTGTAGGCAGGAAGATGGAGAACAGGAAGAGGCTGAGTCAGACAGTGAGGATGAGGCAGTGAAGGAGAAGGGTGATGTTCAGGTTGTTGTAGAGGGCGAGGCGGCCCATCAGGAAGGTGGTGAGGTTCAGAAAAGGCCTGCAGTTGTTGTTGTTGAGGAGGAATCAGCAGACATAATTCAAGATGAAATGTTACATGACAGACAGCAACACTGCATGTTTCAGGACACTTGTCTTATGCCTGTTGATCTTGGTCAGGAGGCTCTAGACCAGTATTTTGAGGACATAGTCAATGTAGCGCCTGCAGAGGGGAACAGTCCAGTTCGGATGCTTTCTGATAATTCAAATGAAGCTAAGAGTTTCCCCGTGTTGTTTCCTTTAGGACAGAAGACCTTCCATCATGAGCAGAGTTATGCTTTGACGTTGTCACGTTATTTTAATAACCGGATCATGCACGCCGATGGCCGTTTTGCGCATAGCGTAGAGTATATCTTCTTTGCTCAGTTCATGTCGGAGATGGACAGGGTGGTGTGTAGTGTGTCTGTTGCGCTGCGTAAGGGGAAAGGCGGTCAGGGCTCTCGACAGATTAGCCAGAGGATGTTGCAGGACGAGGAGTCTCTGAAGCAGTTGTTGGAGTTTGATGAGGGTTTCCAGTTCTTGAGGCCTGTTAGAGGGACTCCTGCGTTCTGGCAGTCTGTTCAGAAGGACATCATGGCCTGTGTCCGTCAGTTAGGCATCCCGACGTGGTTCTGTTCGTTCTCGTCTGCAGATCTGCGCTGGCAGAATCTTCTGACCAGCATCCTGAAACAGGAAGGCAGAGTGCAGACGGTGGAGGATTTGGAGTGGGCAGACAGGTGTGAGTTGTTGCGGCGTAATCCGGTTACTGCAGCCAGGATGTTTGATTACAGGTGGCATTGTTTTCTGAAAGAGGTTCTCATGTCTCCCTCTGAGCCAATTGGCAGAATCATCGATCACTTCTACCGTGTTGAGTTTCAGCAGCGCGGTTCTCCTCATGTTCACTGCTTGTTCTGGATCGAGGGCGCTCCTAAAATTGACCAGAACACAGATGAGGAGGTGGTCGAGTTTATTGATAAGTATGTAACGTGTGAGCTGCCCTCAGATGACGACGCATTATTGGACATTGTGTCGTCGGTTCAAACACATTCCAAACGACACTCAAAGTCTTGTCGGAAGAACAAGACCACGTGTCGTTTCCATTTCCCAAAACCTGCTACTATGCGTACATTCCTTTGCAAGATGAAGGAATGTCGCTGTGACAAACAGAAGCTGAAGGAGGCTCAGAAGAATCCTGATTCAGAAAACAAGCTGGTCTGTAAGTGCTTTGAGAAGGATAACCCAATGAAGAAGGAGGTCGCAAAGAAGATTTTGAAGTCAGTCAATGATGCTATCAGGGAGGAGGAGCCGTTTGATAGTGTAGAGGAGTTGTTTGCCAGTCGACACATCAACCAGGATATCTTTGAAATGGCCTACAGGAGGTTAGAGAAGAAGACCAAGGTTGTGTATAGGAGAGGGTTGAAGGAGGTGTGGGTAAACCAGTATAGCAAGAAGTTGTTGAAGTGCTGGAACGCTAACATGGACCTTAGCTTTGTCACCGACGCCTACGCTGTAATTATTTACATCATTTCGTATATTACGAAAGCAGAGAGGGAAATTGGCCTACTATTGAGCAACACCCAAAAAGAAGCAAACAAAGAAGGAAACCTCTCTGCTCGAGAAGCCCTGAAGAAGCTGGGCAGTGTATATTTACACAACAGGGACGTTTGTGCCCAGGAGGCGGTGTATAGGCTAACCAACATGCACCTGAAGGAGTGTTCCAGGAAGGTGGTGTTTGTTCCAACAGGGGACAACATCGTGAGGATGAGTTTACCCCTCCATGTCCTGAAGGAGAGGGCGTCATCACATGATCTGAGCTCAGATGACATGTGGATGACCAGCATAGTGGACAGGTACAGGAACAGGCCTGATGGTGGTGTGTTTGATGACATGTGTATGGCCACCTTTGCCTCGGAGTATCGTGTTCTCTCCAAGAACGAATATTCTCCAAACAGAATCCAGTTGAAGAACGAATTGGGCTTCATATTGAGGAGAACACGATCTCAGTTTGCAGTTGTCCGCTACATGCGTTTCAACTTGGACAAACAACGGGAGGCTTATTTTCAGGGTGTGCTTCAGTTGTTCCTTCCTTATAGAAGTGACTCAGAGCTCAAGCCCGAGGGCTTCCAGCTCTTTGAACAGTTCTATAACGACGGTGAGGTGACGTTTGGCGATGGCTCCGTCCATAGAGTCAAGGTGGTGGTGGATGAGAACAGGGCCCGGTTTGAGATCGATCCTGAGAACCTGGAGCGTGCTGAGGAGATTGCTCAGCATGTCCACAGCAGTGAGGAGGACGCTTGGGGGGACCTGTGTCCTGAGCAGGAGCTGGAACGGGACGAGTGTGCTGATGAGTTTAGAGAGCAACAGGCAGCAGAGATAGCTGGTGAGCAGTTGGTGGAGGGTCTGGAGAACATTCCAGATCTGCAGGAACGTGGCCGACAGGTGGCCCAGTTAGAGAGGAACAGGCTGGTGTTGTCTCGTGCGGAGGGCTTAGCTCTAGTTAGGTCTCTGAATGAGACCACAGCAGGCTGTTTTCTACCAGGTGAGGCAGTGGTGTCTGCAGAAGGTGAGGGGTGAAAACCCACCGCCTCTGCATGTCTTTCTGACTGGGGGGGGCGGGTGTTGGTAAGAGTCATTCAATCAGGGCCATCCAGTACGAGGCAGGGAGGCTGCTGTCAACACTTTGTGATCAACCAGATGAGATCTGTGTTTTGTTAACGGCTCCAACTGGAATCGCTGCATACAATTTAAACGCAGCAACAATTCACCACACATTGAGCATCGGCAAACAGTGTAGTTTACCTTACATCCCTCTGGGTGAAGATAAACTAAACTCTCTACGCGCTAAATTCCTTCACCTCCAAATTCTAGTCATTGATGAGATCAGTATGGTGGATCACCTTCTGTTGGCGTATGTCCATGGCTGCTTGAGGCAGATCAAGCAGACTGGAGACTTTTCCCCGTTTGGTAACGTTAGTGTGATTGCTGTGGGAGACTTCTATCTGTTGCCTCCTGTTAAAGGGAAGCCTCTGTACAGCAGTCAGGTGGGTGTGGACCTGTGGTGCCACTTCAGTGTGGTGCAGCTGACCATGGTGGTGAGGCAGAAGGACGGCGTGTTTGCCGAGTTGCTCAACAGGTTGAGAGTGCGTTCCAGAGACACCCCCATGTTAGAGAGTGACGTCCACATCCTGAAGAGCTGTGAGACGGGCGAGGAGAGCTCAGCCTTGCACATTTTCCCCACCAACCGTAAAGTCAATGAGCACAACGTGAAGCAGCTGTGTCGGACGTGTCCCGATCCTGTGACCATTGAAGCTCAGGACTTCATGAACAACAGGAGCACGGGGAAGCTGGAGTTGATGGCGGGGCATCACAGTGCGGCGTTGGAGACTCTGAGTCTGGGTCCAGACGCCCGTGTGATGCTGTGTAAGAACGTGGACGTGGAAGACGGTCTGGTCAACGGAGCATGTGGCACAGTCACTCATATCCAGTTGAGACAGGGTGACAACTTTCCTCAGACAGTTTGTCAAATTTGACGATGAGAAAATTGGCTCCCAGAGGAGGAAGAAGCACTCACATGCTCCAGTGGCCTGCCGGCTCTCTACTGCCATCGATCCGGTGGAGGAGAAGGCCACCAAGCGTGGAGGTTTGCGTCGTCAGTTCCCTCTGAAGTTGGCCTGGGCGTGTACCGTCCATAAGGTGCAGGGCCTGACGGTGGACCGGGCCGTGGTGTGTTTGGAGAAGGTGTTTGCGCCTGGCCAGGCCTACGTAGCTCTGAGTCGTGTGAGGGATTTGTCTGGACTCATCATCATGAACTTTAAAGAGAAGTCCATTTACTGCAAGGACACCATCAAGGAGGCCTTGGACAGGATGCCTCCATTTTTGATTGAGCAGCCACGGCCTTCATTAGACATGCCCACTCTGTCGGTGTATCTAATGAACGTTCAAAATTTAAGTCGCCACCTGGTAGATTTGGTGTCCTGCACACAGCATTTGCAGCCTACCTGCATTGCTGTCACAGAGACGTGGCTCACTGCACAGTCCTCACTAGACGGCGTCCAGATTGGCGGATACTCTTTCCACAGCCGCCCTCGTGCTCTGTGTTACAGCAGCAGTCAGCCCAAACTGTTAGAGCTGCAGGCTTTAGAACATGGTGGAGTTGGTTTGTACAGGCCAGCAGATTCAGACTGTGACATCCTGCAGGCACCCGATTTGGATCTGGAGTGTTTGGTGTGCCTGTGGAACAAATTCAACATAGTGATGGCAGTAATTTATCGTCCACCACGTTACCCAAATTCCCTCTTCAAGCAGAACCTGCAGCGGTTGCTGCATTGGCTTAATCCAATCAGTGACACCATTGTAGTCATGGGAGATTTTAATGAGAACATTTTAACGGGGTCATCAATTTGCAAATTAATGGGAAGCAAAGGATTTGATCAGCTGGTGACACAAGCGAGCACAGAGAGGGGGACTCTGATTGATCACGTTTATGTGAGAAGCAGACAGTTTGATGTGGAATGTGCAGTGATGCCCACGTACTTCAGTGATCATGAAGGAATTCTGTGTAGTTTCAGAGCTAGAGGTGACCAGGGGCAGCTGGAGGAGCTGGACAGGTGGTTTGAGCTGGATGATGTGGAGTTTGAGGATGTTGAGGGGATGTTTGAGGACGACTTGGACTGATTGAGTCAAACTGAGCTACGTGGCAGTGGGCTGAAACAACTGTTGCCGTTTGTTGTTGTTGATCAGCTGGTTGATGGAGGGAACTGACTGTTAGTGCGGTGCTGCTGTTGATGTGTTAGAGCACTTTGTCTGCCACTCCAAATCCTGCTTTATGGTTTTTGTGATTCATATATTTAGGTTTTTATCAGTTTTCTATTTATGTGAAATAAAAATAATTATTGGGGATGAATTATGAGATCTTGTAGAGATTTTAAAGTTTAACTTATTGACGAGTTCTGGGTTCAACCTGTGGAGGATTTAGTTTGATCAGTGAAATCATGTATTTAGTGTCGACAGTGGAATCATGGCTCTGTGCTGTCTGCGGTTCTTGGTGTGTCTTTTTACTTGTAGATATCACTCTGTGGTTGTCGGTGTCTGTGGATGTAGGTGTAGCTCTGTAGTTCTATGCTTGGCTCTGTGGTTCTCGGTGTGACTCTGTGGCTCTAGGTGTAGTTGTAAATGCTGGTCTGTGGTTCCAGGAGCAGGTTCTCTGGTTCCAGATGTCGTTCTCTGTTTGCCAGTCCCAGCTGTGCTCTATTCCACCTTGTCTTCTTTTCTTCCTGATGTGTTGATTCAGAGCTCTTCAGTCTCACTGAGGTTCATTGAACTCCAGTCTTTTAAAGGATTTAGAATCAATCAGAGATGAGTTTTCATCTCCAACATGTTCTGAATGAACACATCAGGAAGAGTTTTAGTGGAACAACTGAACTGTAAATATATTATTGGAGACTATGTTTTTTTGACTGGCCTGACATGTCGATAGTTCTGTTCCAGATCACTGTTCATTATGTTTGTACATATGTTGCTGTGTTTTTCTCTCTCTCTCTCTGTGCCCCCCCCCCCAAACACACACACACACACACACACACACACACACACACAGGGATATATGGTTTATGAGACCAATTTGGCAGATTCTTGCATGGCGGTGGTTTACGGAACCACACCTAATGCAACATCCGGTGAACTTGAAAGACATATCAAAAATTTTCATTTCATCTGCTGAACACAAATCTGACTTGAAAATCATCATTTCTCTTTCAGAACAATATGTGACATTTCACAGGCTTATGAGACCAGACCAAATAGTGTTTTGTGAAACCAACAGTGTTTATGAGACCTGTTTACATATAACACACAAACACAAACCACATCGTGGTATACAAGGACCGACAAACATTACAGGGTCTGTTTACATGTAACACACAAACACAAACCATACAATGGTATACAAGGACCGACAAACATTACAGGGTCTGTTTACATGTAACACACAAACACAAACCATACAATGGTATACAAGGACCGACAAACATTACAAGGTCTACAAGAATACAATATTACATTTAACCTCTAAAAAAAACCTTTTAAACACCCACCTCAAGCTTTTTAGCCATTTTCCTTTCTCAATGGTCTTTAAATTGTGGGTATGAAGTTTATAGCCAAAATAAAAAGCTTTTTTCCTTTGCCTTTTTGCAAAATAAAGTCATTTTCCAGGACTCACTCTCTGCAGAGCGTCAGTAGCTTGTCAGCAATATGCCTCCGAGTCGTGGGCGGAGAAAGCACTGCTCTGCACCCTCCCCCTCAAACGCCACATCTCAATTGAGGAAAGCTTCTGCTAATTTAGAGCTTTGTAAGACATATAGAGCAAGGTTAGCATATTTTACAAGTCCAAATGATCCAAGCCCTGCATCCAATGCTCTCTGCTGCGTTCCCCCTTGCAGGAGAGCCGCCTGCTCTGTCTGCTGAGCAGCAAGAACCAATTCTGGGAGTGCGGAGTTTTTCCTCAGACTGCTGAGCAGCGACCAACCGAAACTGCAAGTTTTGATTGCTGCTGTAGAGTCAATACAAAGATTATATGCAAAATTGCAAGTTCTAAGCATCACATAAAAACCTTACTCGTCAGTTTAAGAGACTAACCAATTAAATCTGAGTTAGACTAATCAACACTGTTAAGACAGAGGTGTAGAGGCAGAGCACCTCACAAAATGGCAGCACAGACCTGAGACCAAAGTACTGATGCCCGAGTTTCCGATGCACTCAGCACAAAGAAAGGGGGAAAAATGCCTGCTGCACAGGAATAAAGAAAATCGTATCAAAAATTAATGAACAAATGACAACCATTACTTCTTTAACATGATGAAAATTCAGAGACGCTGTTGGTACGTGCACATCTCATCATGTGCCGATTGTTGCATTATTTTGATTGTAAGCTGAAGGCCATCCTGGGTGACCCCAACGGACAGAGGACCAGTTGCAGTAACAGACTCATCTCCCTGACCTGGAGACCAGAAAGATTAAAGACAACTTTCATTCCTGTTGCTATCAAGATGCACAATGCCATTTGTTAGGCTACACACTTTTACTTTATTACCTCCGCCAGGAGGTTATGTAATCATGTCGGTCTGTTGGTTTGTTGATTGGTTGGTTGGTCTGTTAGCAACATTACGGGAAAAGTAATGGACAGATTGCAATGAAACTTTGTGGAAAGGTGGGTCTTGGGCTAACTTAGAATCCATTAAATTTTTGTGATGATCCGGATCACTGTCTGGATCCAGGAATTTTTTTAAAGGATTCTTTATCATTGAGAGATAGGGCAGTCTTTGATATAGTTGGGCAGGCTCGCCGACAGGGGGGGACAAACACCTGGTTCACACAGGACGCGCTGCGCGTGGAGGCGGAAGCGCCGAGCACCAAGTTCAGATCGGTGCCCGTTTACCTATCTGACGATTCATACAGGAGTTGCGGGGAAGCGCTGCTCACGCCATGGACCGCGGGTGCTCTGCTCCTCTGTATTTTCTCCGCCAGCCGTGGAGCGCCAGTTGTAAAGCTGGACAGAGCAGATCGCACCAGACAGGAAGTCGGGAACGGAAAATACGAGGGAATCCGGTCAATTTTCTAATTAAAATAAAGTAAAATAACAAATTATGTTGCTTTTCGCTTTTCCTTTTCAGATGAACACACACACACACACACACACACACACACACGGGCGAGAGAGAGAGGCACCGCACGCCACAACGCTCTGCTCCGATCACACCCCGATCACAATGTTGTTTTATTATATATGGTGTTTTTATGGTTGTTGGTGACTTATTTGAGCTGTGGCGGAGGTCTGCGCTGTCTGAGTGCCAAATTCTAGTATTTATATTGTTTCAGGTGTGTGTTATCTATTTTGTCACATGTTCTTGTTAGCTGCTAACAACACAAAAAATGGATGTGCTTAGAGTTCAAATGCAACAGATATGGGGAGTGTTAAAGCCTTCTCACCCATAAAAATGGGGCATACATTTAGGATTTTTTGGGCTGATACCAATCACAGGGTCTACTTGAAGCCTTCAATTTTTGTATAGCATTACATATTGATGTAACTATTCTTAATAACACTTAAGTATCACAATTAGAAATGACAATAGTCAAGAATGGATCACACTTTATTACTTATAACAATGAACATCAATTAACGGCAAAGAATGTTCTGAACATCTGCCCTATATCAATTTTTTAAACATTAAGAATACTCAGGGCGAACCAAAATCCATCTTACATACAGGTCTGTGAGCCAACATTAGCTGCATGGAATGCATGAAGAAACACACGTGCATCGGCTTCTTCATGCGTGCACTGCAACTCTGCTACTTCCTCACACTTATTTTGGTCTTTCCTCTGTCTTCTTTCTGTCCCCTTTGTCCTCTCTTTTGCCACTGTCCCCTTTCTGTTCTCTCTTTCTCTCCTCTTTCTGTCCTATATCTGTCCTCTCTCCATCCTCTCTGTCCCCTCTCTTTCTTTTTTGTCCCCTCTCTTTCTAGTGTCGTAAACCAGCCCCGCCCACTCCCCATCCACATTTGGATTTTGGAGCTGGGCTCAGTCTGGGCATGAGCCCATAGAAACTTCGTGCAGGGGGTGTCAGTTACTGACAGCATACTTGAGTGCTTTAAAACAAATGTCATCAAACGCGTTAGCTTCTCTAAGGGTTAGCTTTAGCTCTTTAGCTCTAGCTTCTCTACACACAAAGGCATGCGAAAACTCACCAAGCGCAGACTCTGGCTCTTGCTTGATTGTTGTAATACTTGGTATTTTGGCTATAACTTTACTTATTGCAGCTTTCAGACGATGGTTAAAGTTTATCTCCGTAATCTCCGCGACGCGCAGTGATGGCGTCACTTCCGGTTTAGCCACTGGAATTCGCCCCAAAAATTGAAAACAAAAAGCAGCAACGCTGATTGGCTCGGCCACTTCACGGCTCCATCGCGTTCTCTTTCTATGGGCGCGTGCCCAGACTGAGCCAAGCGCCAAAATCCAAATGTGGATAAGGAGTGGGCGGGGCTGGTTTACGAGGCTACTCTCTTTCTATTCTGTCCTACTTCTGTCCTCTCTCCGTCTCCTCTCCATATAATCTCTGTCCTGTCTGTCTCCTCTGTGTCTCCTGTTTCCATATCCTCTCCCTGTTCTCTCTCTGTCTCCTCTTTGTCTCCTGTCTACACCTCCTCTCTGTCCTCTCTCCGTGCCATCTGTCTCCTCTGTCTCCCCTCTCTGATAGGGATATAATACATTCTTGCAGGCTGGATACAGCTGAAATGCAGGCCGGAAGTTTGATGTCTGCTCAAAATAGCGAAACTTTTCCACCTTGAGTGAATCCGACCAGTGAAATTTTGGCTTCTGGCCATATTCCTCTTCAGTGTGGATGAAACTTTTGGGGCTTAAAAGTCAGCCCCCCGTTTCTCAAGTAGTCTCTAATGTTCTGGCATATCTCTTCGGCTCTTCAGTGCTGGCTGTTCACATTCTATGCAAACCAAGCACTCCTTCTTCAATGTGGATTTCTTTATGTGAGACTCTCAGCACAGCATTTTTCTCCACTTTGGTCCATGGTCTTCTTGTTCTGCCTTTGCGTACTGAAAACAAACAAGATTACATCATTGTTAGTATGGCTGACTACGTTTTTATTTAAACTGGATATCAATGGCGAACCGTGAGAATTAATGGGAGTTTTGTTTGCCACTCAGTTGTGTACCAATTGCAATAAAAGATGACATACTTCCTGTACACATACATGTTATTCCATAAAACTGTTTGCACTGCAAAAGGTTGTATGTTTTGTTCATCGATATGTTGACTTTTCCACTTCTTCTCATTGTAAAAACTTTTAACTTTGTCTCTGTCCTTACATGTTGATCTGATGATGACTGGATAGTATAAACTTGATGAGTATTAGAATTCAACTTGACCATACCATTATGCACAGGGAGCAATCGATCTGCTTCAGGAGTGTCCATGTTTTCGTCAGCTTCAGGAGTGTCCAAGTTTCTGCCTGAAAAGTATGTAACGGAAGAGCATAGTACAGGCATTTTATTTGAATAGTACATGTTGTTCAATTGTGTAATGCAATATATTGATTGTTTAAAGCTCAATGAAAGCAGAAATAGATCAGAGGGGTTTAAATTGTATTGTAACACACAAATACACACACAGGTCTCTGTACTAAAGTATTGGTTCTCACTGTTGTCCTCATTTGCCAAAAACTGGTCTCGCACACCATGATCATGCAAACACACAAAAACACAAACACATGCCACACTGAATCTCAGTTACATACAGAAGCAGTAAGCTAGCATTGTTTCAGGTCATTTTAAAGCACTTCCTGTCTTTGAATCTGCACTGACACACCTCTGATTAGGAATGCGAGAGACACGCCTGCTGTGTGCAAAACCTGACCACACTTGACCAAAAACTACTGAAACTGACATGAAAACTGAACAAATACCAACCAACAGATTAAACACTGAACAAAAACTGATCCAAAAAACATGTTGAATTATCTTTCAAAATATGGTAAAATGCTGACATTCAAGAATCTGTTACAACATCTGAAATTATGACTTTTAAAAATGTCGATCTTGAGAAAAAAAATTTAATTGACAAGATCTGTTAACTCACTCATCAAATATTATCTCAACATTACTGGACAGATTCACAATATTTACTGTTTCTCCTCAATGACAAGAGGCATTACTTGATGAAAACAGTGATATTTGATCCTATATAACTGCTTCTGTCATAAACCAAGATTTTAAATCATGCAAAACTGATGTGACATACTGTATTTTACTGTATGGCCTTGTATGCCTCACTCCGTCCTTTTAAACCATTACTGCGCCACACACAGACACACACAGGTCTCTGTACTAAAGTATTGGTTCTCACTGTTGTCCTCATATGCCAAACACTGGTCTCGCACACCATGATCATGCAAACACACAAAAACACACACATGCCACACTGAATCTCAGTTATATACAGAAGCAGTAAGTTGGCATTGTTTCAGGTCACTTCAAAGCACTTCCTGTGTTTGAATTAGGAATGCACATGGTTAACCGATAACAGGAACTTTGACCGGTTAATACTATCGGTTATTTATTTATTTTTTTTAAGCTCCAGCTGGAGCGGAGCTCTCCACAGAGCCGTGCGTATTCATGCATGCTAGCATTATATTACAGGTATCAATGACGGCGCTGTAGATGACTCCTTAAGTCACTGATTCATTCCAGTTGCCTTCATGTTGTACAGTAGGGGAGAGTGTGCGTCTTTGTGCGCATTTACGCATGTGACACAAAACCGGCGTTACATTGAATCTAATTTTTTTATCTCCACACGCTGCGGGTCGTCCAGATTTACAGTGAAATGGTTCGGTGTGAAGCCGCATCGTCCAGATAAACATTCAGCTCCATCAGAACTGTTTAAAAAGTCGGATTTCTGAAGCTAAAACTTTATTTAGGAAATTAATCAGAACGCACAAAGAAATCACTGGCGTGCTCACTCTCGACATAATTTAAAAAGCAATAGGAGATGACTGAAGCCTAAAGTACTGTTAATTATGTCTAAATCTTTTAGCTTTTTTTTAGGGCTGCACGATATTGGAAAAAACTGACATTGCGATTTTTTGGGGGCTTGCGATATATTGCGATATATATTGCGATATTAAAAATAGAAGGATTTTCACCAGATGACCTGAATAGCTCTATTTGGGGAGATGGCCACTTGAGAGAAATACGTGGTGTTTCATACCGCTTGTCAAGCATGCGGATCATTTTTTAAAATCCCTCTTTAACGATCCACGGTGTTCAATGGCACCATGTCTTTCGCTAGGTAAAAAGTTATTGCATCCATGATTTGTCGATGCTGTTTGGAGTTCCTATCATATTGTGTTATGCCGGCAAAGGCTTCTGTAATTGTTTTTTGAGAAGATGAAATTTCACCTGGGGTCTTTGGTTTTGCACTGGAAATACAGGAGCTTGTGATGGCGTTTCAAATGGTCCAACAGGTTTGACGTATTACCTCGTGTTGAGGAAACCACGACGAGGCACTGTCGGCAGAGAACGTTTTTTTGTTCCGTATCGTCTTTTTTTATAGCCGAAATATGTCCAAATTTCACCTGTTGGCCTTCTTTTGGGGACTAAATCCTCCGTTGCTTCCTCCTGCATGTCGCCTGTGTTCAGAGTGTAGCCCGAACCCCCCCGCTGTGGAGGAGGGAGGGGGGCGGCGAGTACTGAGCAGGAGGGAGGGAGAGAGTGGCTTTGTGGAGCATGGAGCAGCATGCTGCAAAACAAAAGTTAAAAATAATAATAATAATAAAAATATTGCACATCCTGCGATGTGACTATTGCACATGCGCACATTGCGATGGCGATGTTCAAACGATATATTGTGCTGTCATTGTAAAACTGAAGTTAAGCACTGGACAGCGCCGAGTCAGCCACTCACCCGGAGCGCACATTTCCGTGTCGCAATGGTGGGACATTTGCGTGTCAGAATAGCGGTATTTCGGAATGGTGATATGTCTAAACGGTGGTGCGTCGGAATGTTGGAGCGGCAGCATGTAACCACTCAACAGGGCGTTTAAAGGTCGTCCATGCTTCGAGTCGCTTTGGAACCTCAGCGCTCCACCGATGCGCACGCTCTTTCAGTGCGCGTTCTGCAGGCGCAGTGTTCCACAAATTCTCGAGAAGCTTTTCCGGCACTACAGACTGTTTATCTGCTCCTTTATTACAGATTATTTAGAGAAAATTAAGCACATACATTGTCAGTACATTATCATTTAATATTAAAGTTTATTTAGCCTTTTTTTTTCTTATTTCTGAATCGCGGGGGCGGCGCCGGAGCGATTCTGTCGGCAGAACTTCTCCTCCCTCCAGACAGTCTGCTGTCTCCATCCACGAGATTTTCCACTCTGGTGTGTGGAGCGATCAGACTAGGGTTCTGTCTGCCTTCACTTCTACCGTCATGTTTTGTTTGCTGTGGCGCTCTGGCGATGCGTATACCAGCGCGACTTGCGCGCAACGCGGTCACAAATTCTGGCTGCTGTCCACGCAGACCAATGCGCAACGCACACCGACGCAGACGTGTGAAGCATGGACGGGCCTTAAATCTTATTGGTTAACGGTTATTAACCGGTTAAAGGGCGTCAGTGATCGGTCATAGAAAAAATATAAAATGTGCATCCCTAGTTTAAATCTACACTGACACACCTCTAGGGATGGGAATCGAGAACCGATTCTTTTGTAGAACCGGTTCCTCATGTCTCGATTCCAAGGAATCGTTTGGCTGTCTCCTTAACGATTCCACTATTGATTCCGCTGTGTGCGTGACGACGTATCATGCACGGCGCGCATGCACTCACACAGCGCAGCTGCGGTCTGCTCTGCTGCCGCTACAGAGCTGCGGACCAGAAACTCTCAGCAAGAATCTTATTTTTCCTCACTCCGGAGCCCTGCTGCTTCAATCTAAACAGAAACAAGTCGGTGCCAGATGTAAACTAGTTACGTGTTCCAAAATCTGTGATTTCAAAATAAAATCTGTGTCGCGTTTTTGCAGTAACATTTGTAATTCTTCTGGTAGAATATATAACAAACAACGCGATCTAATCATTATCTGCATTAGAAGAATGAACAATGTCGTACTTACTCACTGTAGGAAAGTCAAACGACACATAAAATTGCACAAAACAAAGCTCTATGACCGGAGCGGCTGTGTTGCCAGATTGGGCGGGTTTCTGCACAATCAAGCTTCTTTTGAACCCGAGGTGGGTTGATGAAATGGTTATGTATTTGTGACGTGCTTTTATAAATGAAAATCCGTTTTTTACGTTTTAACATGCATTTTGTACAGAGATGGAGGTTTGGACTGCTTTCTATTGTTGGACAGTTTTAATATATTTGGGGCAGATCTGGCAACCTCCGTCAGCTGACAGCAGACACACCGAGACTGTGTGAGTGACAGAGCTGTGGAGCTGGACCAGACATGCACAGGCATCCAGTGTAATTTAGTTTTGAGCTTTCCAGCCTGGCGTCAGGAAGAAGCTCCAGAGTTTGGCTGGATTTCACACGAAAAGATGAAACTGGGGCTACTTGCAGCTTGCAAAGTTTTCATGACATGGATATTTTTTTCTTCTGTTCAGGATGAGGATATTAAAGAGTTAATGCAAACACCCCATTTGTATTGTTTCAATTCTCACTCAATGAGAATCGATAAGAGAATTGATAAGGAATCGGATCGCTAAGCAGTATCGACAATGGAATCGAAATCGCTAAATTCTTAACAATTCCCATCCCTACACACCTCTGATTAGGAATGCGAGAGACACGCCTGCTGTGTGCAAAACCTGACCACACTTGACCAAAAACTACTGAAACTGACATGAAAACTGACCAATTACCAACCAACAGATTCAACACTGAGCAAAAACTGATCCAAAAAATGTGTTGCGACTAGCGGAAGTATTTGTAGTGTCTGCTCAGTCCCGCCCACCACCGGTCCGATCCCTGTCAGTCGCGAACCCCCCCCGGTTGAAAATCCCCCTCCACCTTCCAAAGCTCCCCCCCAGTCCGAGGCTCCGTGTCAGTCTCGCGCAACCCCCGCCCAACTCAGCTGAGCGGTCCTACTGGTGGTCCGACCGACACTCCGTCACGGTAGCCCCCCACCCCCGTCCGACAGTCCATGTCAGCAGCAACCACCGCTGGATTTGGACCTTTGCCCCGCTGGTAAGACAAATGCCCACCCACACCTGGCATCCTAATAACGTCACTGCTGTACTGACACACTTTTGATTAGAAATGCGAGAGACACGCCTGCTGTGTGCAAAACCTGACCACACTTGACCAAAAACTACTGAAGCTGACATGAAAACTGAACAAATACCAACCAACAGATTAAACACTGAATAAAAATTGATCCAAAAAAACATGTTGCATTATCTATTAAACAATGTTAAATGCTGACATTCAAGAATCTGTTAGAAAATGTATTATCTCAACATTACTGGACAGATTCACAATATTTACTGTTTCTCCTCAATGACAAGAGGCATTACTTGATGAAAACAGTGAAATTTGATCCTATATAACTGCTTCTGTCATAAACCAAGATTTTAAATCATGCAAAACTGATGTGACATACTGTATTTTACTGTATGGCCTTGTATGCCTCACTCCGTCCTTTTAAACCATTACTGCGCCACACACAGACACACACAGGTCTCTGTACTAAAGTATTGGTTCTCACTGTTGTCCTCATATGCCAAACACTGGTCTCGCACACCATGATCATGCAAACACACAAAAACACAAACACATGCCACACTGAATCTCAGTTACATACAGAAGCAGTAAGCTAGCATTGTTTCAGGTCACTTTAAAGCACTTCCTGTCTTTGAATCTGCACTGACACAGTGTACTGACACACCTCTGATTAGGAATGCGAGAGACATGCCTGCTGTGTGCAAAACCTGACCACACTTGACCAAAAACTACTGAAGCTGACATGAAAACTGAACAAATACCAACCAACAGATTAAACACTGAATAAAAATTGATCCAAAAAACATGTTGCATTATCTATCAAACAATGTTAAATGCTGACATTCAAGAATCTGTTAGAAAATGTATTATCTCAACATTACTGGACAGATTCACAATATTTACTGTTTCTCCTCAATGACAAGAGGCATTACTTGATGAAAACAGTGAAATTTGATCCTATATAATTGCTTCTGTCATAAACCAAGATTTTAAATCATGCAAAACTGATGTGACATACTGTATTTTACTGTATGGCCTTGTATGCCTCACTCCGTCCTTTTAAACCATTACTGCGCCACACACAGACACACACAGGTCTCTGTACTAAAGTATTGGTTCTCACTGTTGTCCTCATATGCCAAACACTGGTCTCGCACACCATGATCATGCAAACACACAAAAACACACACATGCCACACTGAATCTCAGTTATATACAGAAGCAGTAAGCTAGCATTGTTTCAGGTCACGTTAAAGCACTTCCTGTCTTTGAATCTGCACTGACACACTGTATTGACACACCTCTGATTAGGAATGCGAGAGACACGCCTGCTGTGTGCAAAACCTGACCACACTTGACCAAAAACTACTGAAACTGACATGAAAACTGAACAAAAACTACCAAAAACTGAAAAAGGAAATTAAAATGACTAAAGCTTAATGTGACTGGAGGGGGGGGCCTTTGAGACAAGACATCACAGACATCATCAAATCTCAAATTCAACACAGTACTTATGTATTGTGTTGAATTTGAGATTCAACAGGGTTTAAAGCAAACACTTACCTTTGGTTGGGGCAAAGATTCTCCATCCATAAGATGCCTTGTCATTCTTTTGTCTCATGTGATGTTGTGCATTACATCTGGGGTTTCGTTTGCTTTGACTCACTGCAAAACATAATGTCAAGTCAGTCCTTACAAATATACAGCATTATCTGAACTCATTTTATCAGTGGCCTAAAAAGGTATTATGTTAGGCACTGACACAGCTTCAGCTTGACGATGCTGAAGTGAGCTTACAGCTTCCATCAGGCAGTTCAGGGAAAAACAATGTCGACATTTACTTCCAGCTTAGACAAGAGGGATCTTCCAGACAGGAGGTTAAACAAACGTCTAACCCTGAACCCAAGTATGGTTCGAGAGCAGCTGATCTGAATTGGTTCAATCAACTCTAAGTATGTTAATCACCTGCAAAAAAGCCATCATCTATCCATATTAATTCAGTAGACATATTAATACATGATTATGATGACTGTGCACATTTAATTTTTGGTGGAATGTGACAGGCCAAAGATACATTACATTTAAATAAATCTTTTCATCTTTAACATGACAAGCATAGCTGAAGGTGAATATTTTAAAAATTATCAGACATTATTGTATTACAACAATCTGTTCCAGTGAGGGGATTAACACTTGAAATGAAGTTAAATAACAGTAAATTTTAAGTGTTAGATTACAAACATGTTTCATGTCTTTGATCTACACCTTATATATACATATATATGTCTTCATGTCTATGTTTCATCTTCAGTTGCTCCTGTGTCTCATCTCAGTCATTCCACCAATTTATCATCCAAATCTGGTAAATAATGAATTCACGGACAACACTGCATTAAAGTATTGTGTTAACCTGAAGGTCCCCCAACTGGAGGAGCAGAAAACAATTGGATTGTATTGGAACAACTCTACTAATAATATTAATTATTTATAATAGAATGTCATGATGCTGCCCATTAAATTCAACAGCCGAACCTGGCCTACACGAAAATATCAGCTTTTTTACACACCATGACTTATAAAACTATGGGTCAGCCAGCACACTAGCCTGTGGTGTGCCAAAACTTGATTTCTGCCAGAAAGTGATTTCCGGTCCGGGAATCAGCTTTTAGCAAGCAAAATAAGCTGATTTTGACATTGTAATGTCCCTTTACTCATTTTTTAAGTGGTATAAAGTATTGGTTTTACTCAAATGTTGTAAATTTGACTCTGCTGTGTTATATTAAATCATTTCGAGGCAAAACATCGATCCATATGCAATACTGGAGGCATGAATCAGCTTTTGGCAAGCAAAATAAGCTGATTTTGTTCCTTTTCTCAATTTTCAAACCGTACAACGCACTGCTTGGGATGAAATTACTCTGTTGAGCAATCTAGCAATTTTGATGCAAAAAAAAAAAAAAAAAAAGAAAACGTGTCACCTCCGTGACATATCTTAATTAGCATAACAACAAGCCACGTTAAAATCACCAACTAGCTTACCGGTATTTAACAGCGGTATAAGGCAACTGGACGTACAGGAGGCTATCAAACGCAAACATAAATAAACATTGTTGAATGATCAGAAACAAACTTGTTTGAGCCCGATTAAGACTGCCGCAGAGCCACAGAAGCTGTGCATTCAGCTGCCCGCGGACTGGAAATCACTTTATGGCAGGGAATCACTTTTTGGCACGACACTTGTCCACTGGCTAGCCCGGTGTTCCATATCAACCTGTGACCATTTTAACTGGTGACCGAACGCCTCTAGCGTCCGTTGTTACTGCTAGCAACAACAGATGCGGAGAGACCCGACTGAAGCCTATAGCTGTCCTGGTGAATGCCTTTCCACAAAATGTACAATGAAGTTCCAAAGCGTATTACCTTTTGTGACTGTTTATCCTTGTTTGATGAACTTGTTTCAGGTCGTGACTGTCATCCAGCTGCTTCTGCTGCTGCGTGCGCTCATATTAGCATGATTGAAACGGTAGCATCGGGGTCCTGACACGTCACCGAGGGGGCGGGGCCACACCTCGGTCACATCTTGACATGAAGGGTGCAGACAGACGGTCACAAGCCATTATAAGCTGGTATTATTGGCCTGGCATGGCTGCTGCACTCATGTACACACTGCCTCTTTCAATAAACATCGCTGTGACTCATATCTATTGGCAGTCGCTTGATTACTGAGCAGTGTGAGCATTGTTTTTAGCTGCGAAGCTAGCTAGCTTCGGGATCCCGTGACATCACCGAAGGGGCGGGGCCACACCTCGGTCACATCTTGACATGGAGTGCAGGCAGACAGTCACAAGCCTTTATAAGCTGGTATTATTGGCCTGGCATTTCAACAGCACTCATGTACGTACTGATTCTTTCAATAAACATCACTGTGACTCATATCCATTGTCATTCCTTTGGTTGTTGAGCAGATTCAGCATTGTTTGTAGCGACAAAGCTAGCTAGCATCGGGATCACGTGACGTCATTGAGGGGGCGGGGCCACACTTCGGTCACATCTTGACATGGAGTGTGCAGACAGTCACATCTGCCCTGAAGCTGGATCAACCTGTGACTACTGTCAGTGTGGTGATCTGTTAGTAGCTGTCACCTGAAGAGAAACGGCCCAAAGGATGAAGAACCTTTTGCCAGTAAAATGATGACAGAAATAATTCATCAAATGTCTTTATTTTGTAGTTTGATCCCCCCCTACTGTCCAACTTGTGCTACCGATGTGGGGGAGAGTGACATTCTAAGGGGTCCTATGGCTGACTGGGCGTGTAAATTTGATTACAACTTCTTGAAATGTATGACTCCAACTATCTGTATTTCTCTCCTGAGGCTGAATGCTCAAATTGCAGCAAATGGTGCCACTGCCCCTGTTGGGGAACCTCACACAGGACTGGACTTCTTCTGTCCTGTGTTATTTCATATTTCAGTTTTTCATATGTCATGTTTTTTTTTTTTTTTCATTTTGTCAGTCCTGTTCTTATCCCCTCACCCAGACCAGAATGGCAGAAAGTCACCCTCTCTGAGCCTGGTTCTGCAAAGGCTTCTTCCTGTAAAAAGGGAGTTTTTCCTTTCCAGAGTCACCTATGTTTGCACATGTGGATCTGTTGGGTTTTTTGTCCATAACAGTGCCAATACATTTTTTTGGTGTGAATAAACTTTTTCTTTTTTGAACAACATCGTGCTGTATGATATTTGTGGGTGTTACATCGACCAACATGATGTCTTGTTACTTCGACATGACTTCCCATTGATGCTGGATCTCACAAAGTGGTTCTCACATGGGGTCATTGTACCCCTGGGGGTACAATGGTATGCCAGTGGCTATAAAACTAGCAACAATTTAAAAATACATTTATTAAATAATACTGAAATAAGCTATGAACGTAATTTCATCGACTGAATTTCATAACAAGTAAGTGCTTCTACAAACTCAGACCTTCCTCCCATCCCATGATGGCTTGACCCTACCTGGCACATTCCACATGTTCATAATTAGGTTCATGAATCCTGATGGTTCTCTATTATCATCCAAAACAGGGCACTTCAATTTGACGATTACTTTCTATGTGTAGAAATTTTCTCAAATATAATTGAATCACTTAATTAAAGTTTTATTTTTCATCTTTTTTTCTAAAGAGTTCGAGAAACACCTCTTCAAATGATTGATATTTTGCACTATTATAAAATTCTATAAGTCAGAAACTCATGATGTAGTGCTGTATATCTCTTTTGTTCAACCAATAATGCACAGTTCTAATCAGGGGGTGCTTGAATGAATGAATGGGTAATGGGGGTACATGGCAGAAAACAGTCTGAGAACCACTTATCTAACAGATCACCACACTGACAGTAGTCACAGGTTGATCCAGCTTCAGGGCAGATGTGACTGTCTGCACACTCCATGTCAAGATGTGACCGAAGTGTGGCCCCGCCCCCTCAATGACGTCACGTGATCCCGATGCTAGCTAGCTTTGTCGCTACAAACAATGCTGAATCTGCTCAACAACCAAAGGAATGACAATGGATATGAGTCACAGTGATGTTTATTGAAAGAATCAGTACGTACATGAGTGCTGTTGAAATGCCAGGCCAATAATACCAGCTTATAAAGGCTTGTGACTGTCTGCCTGCACTCCATGTCAAGATGTGACCGAGGTGTGGCCCCGCCCCTTCGGTGACGTCACGGGATCCCGAAGCTAGCTAGCTTCGCAGCTAAAAACAATGCTCACACTGCTCAGTAATCAAGCGACTGCCAATAGATATGAGTCACAGCGATGTTTATTGAAAGAGGCAGTGTGTACATGAGTGCAGCAGCCATGCCAGGCCAATAATACCAGCTTATAATGGCTTGTGACCGTCTGTCTGCACCCTTCATGTCAAGATGTGACCGAGGTGTGGCCCCGCCCCCTCGGTGACGTGTCAGGACCCCGATGCTACCGTTTCAATCATGCTAATATGAGCGCACGCAGCAGCAGAAGCAGCTGGATGACAGTCACGACCTGAAACAAGTTCATCAAACAAGGATAAACAGTCACAAAAGGTAATACGCTTTGGAACTTCATTGTACATTTTGTGGAAAGGCATTCACCAGGACAGCTATAGGCTTCAGTCGGGTCTCTCCGCATCTGCTGTTGCTCGCAGTAACAACGGACGCTAGAGGCGTTCGGTCACCAGTTAAAATGGTCACAGGTTGATATGGAACACCGGTTAGCAATCTGCACGTAAGGCACCTCAAAACAAAGCCGCGACTTCCATCACTACCGAGCAAAGCCGACGACAATCAAGCGTCCGAAAACAAGCAGCCAAACACAACAAAAACAGTAATGGCTTCGCCAAATGATGGTTGAGCCCCTGTGTTACTTTGACGACAGGATTAGCTTACCAGCTAGCTGCAGTGCTAAAGCCTTTTACACGAGCTCCGGTCCGGCTTTAACAGGCGTGATGCAGACAACGGGAGACACGCTCTGGCATGACACAAAAAGGACATTTCGGTTGTACAAAATAAAAATAAAACGTCCTCTCTCCCACAAATCCAGCCTCACAGAAGAAGGTTAAAACAGAAGATGCAACCTTCTTCAAAGGAGGACACTTACTCCTCCCAGACGTCAAATGTTGTGTTCAAGAGCGCTTTGTTAAACTGTTTAAAAACACCCAGAAAGGATTTCAAGCCTATTTCAGTCTCAAATTGAGTCTCAAAGAGCGTGACAATTGTTATTTTCCAACATAATAATAGAGAGCTTAAAAAAATAAAAGGAACTAGTGAATGACACAGCACAGTGAATTTAATGTAATAATATAACATAAAATACGTAATATATGTAAAATAATTAAAAAATATTAAAGTCTTACTTTTCATCGTTCATCCCAGTGCTGATCCGTTCCAAACCTGCTGAAGCTCCCGCCTTTACACAACCTGTGTATAAATTGGCGGGTAATTGTGTATATTTTCCCGCAAATGTGTATAACTTGCAATGCGTCCTGCTGCCTCTGGGGGCGCTGTTGGACACAAACGCGTTACACAACGTCTTGGTCTCACAAGCCCATCCTGGCATATGAGCCCAATATGTGTGAACCTCAGAATGGCAGGGGGTGGGCCAGGGCCGGCTCTGGGCATAGGCGAACTAGGCGGCCGCCTAGGGCGCCACACCCTGGGGGTGGGGGGGGGGGGGGGGGGCGCCGCGGTCGTACAAGGGGCACCACGATGCTCTGTGTTCCGTGTGCCCAGCGGTGCAGCGGTCCGACGCACCGCCCTCCTCGGTGCTCGGCACTGATCGGTATCGTTCGGTGTCGCCCCCCCCCCCGCTCAACAACTCTCGGGACCGCTCGAAAAACACGCTCCCAAGGGGTGATCGTTCCCAGCTCGCCTAGGGCGCCTCCGAAGCCCGGGCCGGCCCTGGGGTGGGCCATAACAGTACATCAACTATATTAACTAATAACACAAGAAGTTATGTAATCATACATATAGTAATTATGACATACACCATTATATTTCAGTAATTATAACATTATAAAGTTTTATGTTTATGAGACCATCAAAATTGGTTCCGTAACCCGAGTGGTCTTGTAATGCTGGTGAGTAAACCTGAAAATTGGTTTTATAAACCATTTATCCCTACTCTCTCACTCACACACACACACACACACACACACACGCGCGCAGTCTTGTATTTCTATCCTTGTGGGGACCGTCGATTGACTCCCATTCATGTCTAGCCCCTAACCCTGACCCTTACCCTAACCCTAACCCACACCACAACAAAGTCTAACCCTAAAGAAATGTTTTTGCATTTTTACTTTTTTCAGTAACAACAACATGGTCAAGAAAACACTGTTTCTCCTACTTAGGACCGGAAAAAGGTCCCCACAAGGCACGTCGTTCCATGTTTTGCTATCCTTGTGGGGACATTTGGCCCCGACAAGGATAGAAATACAAGAACACACACACACACACACACACACACACACACACACACACACACACACACACACACACAGGGATATATGGTTTATGAGACCAATTTGGCAGATTCTTGCATGGCGGTGGTTTACGGAACCACACCTAACGCAACATCCGGTGAACTTGAAAGACATATCAAAAATTTTCATTTCATCTGCTGAACACAAATCTGACTTGAAAATCATCATTTCTCTTTCAGAACAATATGTGACATTTCACAGGCTTATGAGACTAGACCAAATAGTGTTTTGTTAAACCAACAGTGTTTATGAGACCTGTTTACATATAACACACAAACACAAACCACATAGTGGTATACAAGGACCGACAAACATTACAGGGTCTGTTTACATGTAACACACAAACACAAACCATACAATGGTATACAAGGACCGACAAACATTACAGGGTCTGTTTACATGTAACACACAAACACAAACCATACAATGGTATACAAGGACCGACAAACATTACAAGGTCTACAAGAATATAATATTACATTTAACCTCTAAAAAAACCCTTTTAAACACCCACCCCAAGCTTTTTAGCCATTTTCCTTCTCAATGGTCTTTAAATTGTGGGTATGAAGTTTATAGCCAAAATAAAAAGCTTTTTTCCTTTGCCTTTTTGCAAAATAAAGTCATTTTCCAGGACTCACTCTCTGCAGAGCATCAGTAGCTTGTCAGCAATATGCCTCCGAGTCGTGGGCGGAGACAGCACTGCTCTGCACCCTCCCCCTCAAACGCCACATCTCAATCGAGGAAAGCTTCTACTAATTTAGAGCTTTGTAGGACATATACAGCAAGGTTAGCATATTTTACAAGTCCAAATGATCCAAGACCTGCATCTAATGCTCTCTGCTGCTTTCCCCCTTGCAGGAGAGCCGCCTGCTCTGTCTGCCGAGCAGCAAGAACCAATTCTGGGAGTGCTGAGTTTTTCCTCAGACTGCTGAGCAATGGAAATGTAATGGAAATTTCTCATGTATGCATGCTTTTTCTCACTTGTAGTGCTCACAGAGGTATTTTTGTAAACAACCGTAGCTCACACACTCAGATGTGTGGGGAACCATGAATGCTTTGTCTAGAATTTACTTTTCCTGATAATCTTAGCGTAGCAGCTGCGGGCACTCGTGGGAGTCTTCCTGTGTCCAGCCTACGGCTGGGTGCAGTCAAGGCCCCTGGGAGTGAACGTAGCAGATAGTTATTAGAGGCTTGCACGCCCCTGCGAGGGCAGAACTCACTCTGTTACTCTGTTGACTGTGTGACTTCTCCTGCTGTACAGCATAATAAAAGATACCAAAACGAACTCACCGGCGGAAGCCCTTTATTAAATAAAATTGCCATAACAGTTGGCGTCACGAACAGGATCCTACGAGTGGAATCCGGCGGAGGACAGAGACCTGGTGATTGGCCATCCTGCGGACAAATTGCTGCAGCCCCGCCGCCATTGACGGACTCTATGGGGACTGGGTCTGAGCCTACCGTCCGGACCACCGCTAGGATCCACGAACTGGTTTCCCTCCTTTTCGGGGAAACTCCTACAAGCACCCGGTGAGTTCTTTCCATATTGGACTGGTTGGAGGGCGAGTGACTGATGTAGTGCCGGTCACTATAATACACAGCATAAAACTTCAATCCTCCCAGAGTGTTTAGTGTTTGGAGTGGGAGAGAGATTGGAGAGGGTTTTTTTAGCACTTTTGCACCCTCGGGTCTGGGCTGGGACCGTAGAGGCGAAAAGGCCGTTGGAGACGTCCAATTGAAAATGGATAACAGATCTGTTGACCACTGGGAGACCGGAAAGGGGTCATTTGTCCCCTGTACCGGTGTCGGACGGGAGAGGAGTCATTTTGCCCAGGCTCATCTGTTTGTCAGAGTACGTCTGATAGACAGGTTGGAGGGACCTGGTCTCCTAGTGGAGAGTCCTCCAGACACCCCAATATGTAATGACATGTCAGGAAAGTATGGGCCCGAGTGTGTGGGACGTGTGAGAGAATTGAGTGAATGGTTTGGGTTCCCCAAAGGGGGGAAGTTTGAGCATGAGACAGTGACTGGTTCTGCTAAAATGTTCACTGGGAAACAGGAAAACCAGGGATAAAAAGAAGATTAAGAAGTCACTTTGGATGAGTGAAGCTGGAAGCAGAGATAGAAAGCAGAGGGACATCCGCTTAGGGAGAGAACAGGGAGAGAAAACATCATGAGGGACATGAAAGGGTTTTACTACAGATACAGGTGTCTCCGTGCCATCTGCTCTCTTTTGAGGTTGATTCGTACTGGACGTCGGATGTGTGAGGAAAGTGACTGGACTCCTCCCCTTCAAACATCCATCCAACCACCGTGGCCTCTGCTCTACTCTACTCCCACCCTCTCTGACGTGTCGAACTCCACCTCTGCATCGGCTTCCTACTGAAGGAGTGGTCTAGTCTGTCAGACACTCCCAACACATCGGCGCTGGAAAGCACCACCTCCTGGATGAATGATGGAAGTAAAAACCGAGCCAACAGCACAACATCATTCATGGTTCTTCCGAAGCAACTCTCCTCAGGGCTCAAGCTACATGAACCACCCTGACGGGGACGGAGGACGCCAGGGTGAAGCTGGTGGACAGACTGGACACTGGGTCCGTAATTGCCCACATAAGAACTGTGGACATGGACGATGGTGTGGAGAACCAGGCAGAGGAGCACAAGAAGGGGGGACACCGGGTCACGCTGAATTCTCATCCGACTGACGGAGGAAATTCGGACTGAGAAGATGAAAATCACCACTCACTGATGGCATGGGTGACGTACGCAAAACAACACACAACCCGCTAACCGCAATGAAGAAGCACTTTGCACTGATACACAGCTTGCACAGGGTCAGGATAGAGTAGCAGAGCTTGAAAAGAATACAAAAAACAACACATTGATTAATTGTATTTCATGCACAATTACTGATGTACATCTGAGGTTTCCCATGCTCACGCTCAAGATAACACGGAAACCTGTGGGATTTTTATTTTAGTTTATTTTTATAAACTTGGTTGATTCTGGGACGGTGAATTGGATGTTGACTCCTGGTAATAGAAGAAAGGAAGAAAGCTTTCCATGTCCACTGAGATGCGACATGTTCTTATTGTCTAAACTTTGCCCGATGACTCTGATTGACTGACAGTCGATGATCAAACTGGAGATGGTGCTCACATCAACCGCAAATTTAAAACTTCAGACAAACCCCAGTGCATATTATATGCACTGTGCATACAGGACGTGATGTTGACTATGAACAATGTTTTTTTTTCCAGGACTTTGACAGTGATTTGACTATATCAACATTTTTTTGACAGGACTCAGTGCGCAGCGTCTGTATGTCTGTCTACTGTCCAGATGTCTTTGTTTAATGTTTCAGGTTCTCACAAATATTTCCAAAGTTCCCTTGCCAAATCCCGCGATGTGCAATGGGATGATTTGGGACGGTTCGTGCGACAATGCGTGATTTCAGCCGACTGCTGATCCAACCCTCCAATATTCGCCATCTCTCTCAGCATATCGTAAGACCTCCGCTGAAGTACATGTTCTGCAATTTGTACTATTGACATGATATGCCAATGAGCATGCTCGAATAACCACGTATGCAATTGTGTTTTCAAGAACAAACGGAACAAAAGTTCACTTTGTTAGGAACAGAATGTAAAACCTTATTAATTTAATCTTGAGAGGGTTTTTTTTTTTTATTTCAGACCCTCCAAAGCGAACTGTAAAACAAACAGTTCATTCAGTAGCTGCATCTTTATCAGCTGAGGAGCTGAGGACAGTTGAATATAAAACAATTGCAGAGGCCTGAGAGACAGCATCACACACACAGCCTAGTGAGCTGATGATGTGAGGTTGAAGATGCA
The DNA here is from genome assembly GCF_902148845.1 of Salarias fasciatus. NCBI lineage: Eukaryota > Metazoa > Chordata > Actinopteri > Blenniiformes > Blenniidae > Salarias > Salarias fasciatus. Next base: position 27,054,294 of record NC_043750.1, on the reverse strand, counting down.
CCGATCAGATAGTTTAGTACAAAATAATATACTAATGTGTTTTTGTTTTGTTTTTTGTCTGGGAAGCATTTGTTTGTTTTGTTAGAAAATTCCTGCAGGTACCCCCATCGCTCCGATCCACAATCCCGATCCTCCATTGCCAGCCGCACCGCGCTGACCTGAGGGGAGCAGCTTCACAGCAGCGGGGAGTACAGACACACACACACACAACTAGAGGGACTCAGATTGACACAGATTTAGGGAGAAATTGTTTTTTCCTGAGCCTGTGAGGACATGTGCGGTGATTCTGTTTTTCTCTTTCTGCTGAGACTTTTTTTAATGCAGGAGAGAAGGAGAAACTGTTGTGGCTGTGGAAGCAGTGGACACAATAATGGAGGGAGCTGCTCCAGAGGCTGGAGGCGGGGCGGCTGGCGGTTGAGGAGGTTGTGGAGGCGATGGGGTTTTGACTACGAACGTGGAAACTTCCGACGTAGTGACGACATGTCGACTGCTGGCTGATCGCCGAGGTCAGAGCATGAACACACACACACGCGCACACACACACACACACACACACACACACACACACACACACACACACACACACGGACACTTACAAAACCACACAGACAGAGAAAAAGAAAGGTAATTGGAATTCCCAAAGTTATTTTATCAACTTTCAAATGGTGATGCATTTATTATATCTGGTCACTCTCAAGGGAGAAATATTAGTGGGTCAACAGAACTGATCAATCCTGATAAAGGGAGAAAGAAGAGGCAGCAGGCTGCCTCCCTTATGGGTCACTTCTCCCCCCACAGCACTGTGGCTCTGACCACAGGCTGTGAGGCTCATCGTCTTAGTGAAATTATTTAAGATGTCATGCTTTAATATTGTGAACTTTATGTTTATCTGTACGTATTATGGAGAAAATATACCAATGCTAAACACACAAGAGAACTTATTTAAAGGTATAATACATGACTTTGATTTCTGGGTGGATCACCTAAATAATTGGTGGGTCCTTTTGTCAATCATTCTGACGAGCTGCTTTCGTAAGGCGGTTCTACGTGCTTGCGCCCAATCAGCTTCTCCCTTTTGCGCATTCAGAGTGTTTATGTAGCCGTGAGCTTCTGAGCTCGTACTTACCGATGGCGAGTCTGACATAATGAAACTGTAACTGTTTCGGGAAAAAAGCTTTATTTATGAGCGAGGCGGATCGCAGAAACTGTAAACAGAGCCGTGCACGCCGGAGAAGAGGAGATCGCGCTCGTACACTTCCGCGTTTCCTGGGAAAAGCAGGAGAGCCGGGCGGATGGTCTGGCGCATGCGCGTTGTTCAAAAAGTGAGTAACAGACTTGGGGCTTCGTCTTTTGGAGAAAATCGTGTATTACACCTTTAAGTGAAGGTTTGTTTATGATTGGCTACAAGAACCCTCAATCAAATGTCAGTTTCAAGATCCACTGACACAGATGGAACTTCCATCTCCATCTGTTTTAGCTGGAATATTTGTGGACTAAACAAAGATTATGTAGCTTAATAAGCTCGGCGAAACCTTGCTGAGTAACACTGAGTCCAAGTGTCACATTAACACGTCCTGGATGATGACAGTGGTTACAGGTATTGGATGTGTTATGGCGTGAATAACTGCTGAAGGTGTTTAGTTGAGACGGACGGTCCATATGATACACCTGATTTCACACCAAAACCGCTCACCAGGAAGCAGGTTGTCTCTTTCCTGGGAATGTATTCCTGCTGCCGACAGTTTATTCCAAATGATTTTGATTTTATTGCTCCCATTAGGTCTCTGACTGCATGTTTGCAGGTTTCCTGGACTCCAGATGCACTGGAAGCGTCCCAGGCCCTGCAGTCTTTCTTCACTTTTCTGTCTCGACCTGTCATTTCGTTGTTTCTGATATTGAACAAACTGTGATGTTATGGTTCTGATAGTTCTGGTAAAATGATAATGTTCCTTCTATATTAGCAGCCTGCTTCACGATGCGCTGTTTTGACCGCCAGGCTCAGGTTGTTTGGGATTCACGCCGGGGGAATGGACGGCGTTGAAGGACATGTTGATAACATGCAGCTTGTGTTTGAGGTTGTTTTCATTGAGCTGTCTCTTCAGACTGCTCAGCCCCTCCTTTACACTCTCACCAACTTTCTGGGGAATGAGGACAGTTTTTTTCTCGCTCGGAGCTTCGATTAACAGACTAACCCATTCTGATGTGATATATTCTTGGTGTACATGGTGGTTCTGAGGGGGGAATGGTACATCAGGCCTTATCATTCCCACCAGGTTACATCATTGTGGTTTTCTGGGAAGTTGAGTGTTTGCAAGTATAGAGTGTTTGGTGAGTGCAGCTCACAAGGCAAGGCGAGGAGAACGCCATGGGGAATGCTGCTCACCGCCACCTGAGTACCCTGTGACCACCTGATGGTGGACTTCGTGGAGCTGACTCTGTTTCAGATCAGACAGACCATCACAGGGCCCTTCCCCTCCTGGCTGAAGGGCCTCTCCACTCTTCACTGGCTGAACCCAGGTGACTGGATCCAGGTGAAGGACTTCTGCAGGAAACACTGGAAGGCCAGGCAGTGGCCAGGTCCAGGTCCTGCTGGACTCATGCTGCCTTTAAGGTAGCAAAGCGAGCTACCTGGAGCCAGGCGAGTCACTGTAAGCCTTTCCCAGCACCACCCTGACTCCAACAGCTGATCTCCCAGCCACAGGGCAGAATAATCCCTGAGATCAGCTCCTGTGTGAGGTAGTCCACCCTCCACCAGGCAACGGTGAAGATGTTCCTGCTCCTGAGGGTGCTGCTGCCCCAAACCGCAGTGGCCCCCCTGCTTCGTTGCAGACGTATGGTGGACCTCACAGGACTCCAGGACAGCCTGTGGTGGAGAGCTGCCCCTGCGGTAGCTCCAGAGTCACATGATGCCAACTGTACTGTTTGTGCTTTAAGCCTTATGCTGCCTCCGCTAACACTTTACCATTCCTTGTTCCTGTTCCTCTCCAGGATTCTCTCTACACATTTTTGCATGCAGGCAGGAATAGCACTGGCTCAGAGCTGCGACATCCTAATGCTTCTCACTCTAACCCTTACCCTTAGTCTTAGTCTTTCCCTTACCCTTTCCCTTTCCCTCTCCTTTTCAGCAGCATTCTAAGGAGGTGTCTTCCCTTAGCATGGCACCATTCATAACCAGCATGAGAGCCTCACTAGTCTTGTTACTGATGGATTTGACCTCCTCATGGAGGAGCAGAAGGCTGTGTGTCCTGGGCCTGCTGAACAGAGTGGCCCTGGACCTCCTTCTTGAAAAGAAAGGGGGGTTTGCCCTCTCATAGGTGATCAGCACTGCTCCTGGGTTCCTGACATCTCAGAGAACATGACTAACGTAGACACCCAGCTGTCTTCTCTGCTTGCTGAATTGAGCTCTCAGGAAACGGGTGTCCCCTTGTCTGGATGGGACTTCTGGGATGGCTGACTGAGGGCAGCTGGCGAGCTTGGCTTACTAAGGTTGCTGGCATGCTTGCTATTTTCCTGTCGATTCTGGGGGTTTTCTCCTGCTGCATTATTCCCCTGGTCCATTGTCTGGTTGCTCGCATGTTCACAGCTACTTTGGCTCATTATACTTTGCTTCATTCCACTGAACTGTTTGCATCCTTGTTCGCTCACCTTTCTGATGATTCTGATGATGATGATGCTGATGATTTGGGGTTGATTGACTGATGTGGGGTGTCTGTTGGCATCTCCCATGTGTTGAAGTTGATTAAACCGTGGTTGATTTAATCAAAAGGGGGGAATGTAATGGAAATTTCTCATGTATGCATGCTTTTTCTCACTTGTAGTGCTCACAGAGGTATTTTTGTAAACAACCGTAGCTCACACACTCAGATGTGTGGGGAACCATGAATGCTTTGTCTAGAATTTACTTTTCCTGATAATCTTAGCGTAGCAGCTGCGGGCACTCGTGGGAGTCTTCCTGTGTCCAGCCTACGGCTGGGTGCAGTCAAGGCCCCTGGGAGTGAACGTAGCAGATAGTTATTAGAGGCTTGCACGCCCCTGCGAGGGCAGAACTCACTCTGTTACTCTGTTGACTGCGTGACTTCTCCTGCTGTACAGCATAATAAAAGATACCAAAACGAACTCACCGGCGGAAGCCCTTTATTAAATAAAATTGCCATAACAGTGACCAACCAAAACCGCAAGTTTTGATTGCTGCTGTAGAGTCAATACAAAGATTATATGCAAAATTGCAAGTTCTAAGCATCACATAAAAACCTTACTCGTCAGTTTAAGAGAATATCCAATTAAATCTGAGTTAGACTAATCAACACTGTTAAGACAGAGGTGTAGAGGCAGAGCACCTCACAAAATGGCAGCACAGACCTGAGACCAAAGTACTGATGCCCGAGTTTCCGATGCACTCAGCACAAAGAAAGGGGGAAAAATGCCTGCTGCACAGGAATGAAGAAAATCGTATCAAAAATTAATGAACAAATGACAACCATTACTTCTTTAACATGATGAGAATTCAGAGACGCTGTTGGTACGTGCACATCTCATCATGTGCCGATTGTTGCATTATTTTGATTGTAAGCTGAAGGCCATCCTGGGTGACCCCACCGGACAGAGGACTAGTTGCAGTAACAGACTCATCTCACTTACCTGGAGACCAGAAAGATTAAAGACAACTTTCATTCCTGTTGCTATCAAGATGCACAGGATTCTTTATCATTGAGAGATAGGGCAGTCTTTGATATAGTTGGGCAGGCTCGCCGACAGGGGGGGACAAACACCTGGTTCACACAGGACGCGCTGCACGTGGAGGCGGAAGCGCCGAGCACCGAGTTCAGATCGGTGCCCGTTTACCTATCTGACGGTTCATACAGGAGGTGCGGGGAAGCGCTGCTCGCGCCATGGACCGCGGGTGCTCTGCTCCTCTGTATTTTCTCCGCCAGCCGTGGAGCGCCAGTTGTAAAGCTGGACAGAGCAGATCGCACCAGACAGGAAGTCGGAAACGGAAAATACGAGAGAATCCGGTCAATTTTCTAATTAAAATAAAGTAAAATAACATAAATTATGTCGCTTTTCGCTTTTCCTTTTCAGATAAACACACACACACACACACACACACAGGGGAGAGGGCACAAGGGCGAGAGAGAGAGGCACCGCACGCCGCAACGCTCTGCTCCGATCACAATGTTGTTTTATTATATATGGTGTTCTTATGGTTGTTGGTGACTTATTTGAGCTGTGGCGGAGGTCTGCGCTCTGAGTGCCAAATTCTAGTATTTATATTATTTCAGGTGTGTGTTATCTATTTTGTCACATGTTCTTGTAAGCTGCTAACAACACAAAAAATGGATGTGCTTAGAGTTCAAATGCAACAGATATTGGGAGTGTTGAAGCCTTCTCACCCATACAAATGGGGCATACATTTAGGATTTTTTGGGCTGATACCAATCACAGGGTCTACTTGAAGCCTTCAATTTTTGTATAGCATTACATATTGATGTAACTATTCTTAACCCCTTAAGCTCAGACTGGCCGTCAACTTCTCACGATGCAATTATCAATTATCCAGACGCATTTTGCATATTCCACAGACGTACTATGTACGGTTAGAAAGCTGATATTCTCATGAATCCGCTGGTATAAACCACTTTCAGATGTGATTACCACAGCGGGTAACATAAACACATTTGTCCAACATACAGCAAATTAAGTAAACAGCGCAACTCACCTTTGGAGGCTCATAACTGATCACAGATTATCCATAATCCAGATAATCCAGCAAAAACTGCCACAGTACAAACGTATGCATCCAGGCAAAGCTAGAAAGTATAGCCTTTGTCCAAAACATGTCTTGAAATAAGCAAATAATCCAGAATTAGACGCGCCACCGCGCGCGCACGCGGCGCGTCTCTCCGCGTGCGCGTCCGATAATAATCAATTTTTTTATCAGATAAAAACATCCGGTGCTCTCTCACTCTCGCTGAGGATATCCAATATGGCGACTGATCGGTTTCCGTTGTTTATTCGTCATATTTCAACCAATCAAGTGACTCATCCCTCCCTCCGATGGCTAACCAGCCAACCGCTGCCGAAACTGATGGACCCACGTCATCGGTCGTCATTACTCGTCATCAATGTATTCTGAGCCAATCACGTCGGTGGAAACATTTGACTGACAGGGCTGGTAGCCAATGAGCTTGCTGAATGGCTGGCTGGCCCGCGAGCGGGGTTTTGTGACTTCTCAGACATCTGCTGAGGGATGCACCTGCTGTCTATCCCTGCTCCTCTCAATATGAGTGCCTTATCCCACACTGAAGCCTATCTGAAGTGATTTTTTGAGTACTTTATGAGTTTTTGGAGTGAAAATAATGTAAAAATGGGCCAAAAACCAACATATACCATTGTACAGAGGGCATCCAGAGGGTATACAGAGGATGTCCAAAATTGACCCCGCCGGGGCATAGCAGTACAAATACATGTGTGAAACACTCATTTCTTGTATTACTGCTCTGACATTTTGACCTGAACTATGTAAGACCCCAGGCTTTAGCAAAATTGTGTTTTCAAGCTCACACAGTGCTTCCACACTTATTTCCAGGTGTTTTATGAGGGAAAAAATTCAGGCGAGAATGAAATTCATCCTAATTCAGTGTGCTGCAACATGAATAAATCTGTGCCAGTAGCACCTAGAGTAATTCTGACTGCACTGGGGGAAAATACAGGTTGTCAGCTTTCAAATGAGACCCCAACCATGCATGTACTCCAAACAGTTCAAGAACAGCATTCAGTTTACTTTGGGTACGTCTTTAGTTGAACTTTTAGGCGAAAATGGCCCCGAGCTTAAAGGGTTAAGAACACTTAAGTATCACAATTAGAAATGACAATAGTCAAGAATGGATCACACTTTATTACTTATAACAATGAACATCAATTAACAGCAAAGAATGTTTTGAACATCTGCCCTATATCAATTTTTTAAACATTAAGAATACTCAGGGCGAACCAAAATCCATCTTACATACAGGTCTGTGAGCCAACATTAGCTGCATGGAATGCATGAAGAAACACACGTGCATCGGCTTCTTCATGCGTGCACTGCAACTCTGCTACTTCCTCACACTTATTTTGGTCTTTCCTCTGTCTTCTTTCTGTCCCCTTTGTCCTCTCTTTTGCCACTGTCCCCTTTCTGTTCTCTCTCTCTCTCCCCTTTCTGTCCTATATCTGTCCTCTCTCCATCCTCTCTGTCTCCTTTCTGTCCCCTCTCTTTCTTTTTTGTCCCCTCTCTTTCTAGTGTCGTAAACCAGCCCCGCCCACTCCCCATCCACATTTGGATTTTGGAGCTGGGCTCAGTCTGGGCATGAGCCCATAGAAACTTCGTGCAGGGGGTGTCAATTACTGACAGCATACTTGAGTGCTTTAAAACAAATGTCATCAAAACGCGTTAGCTTCTCTAAGGGTTAGCTTTAGCTCTTTAGCTTTTTAGCTCTAGCTTCTCTACATGCAAAGACATGTGAAAACTCACCAAGCGCAGACTCTCGCTCTTGCTTGATTGTTGTAATACTTGGTATTTTGGCTATAACTTTACTTATTGCAGCTTTCAGACGATGGTTAAAGTTTATCTCCGTAATCTCCGCGACGCACAGTGATGGCGTCACTTCCGGTTTAGCCACTGGAATTCGCCCCAAAAAATTGAAAACAAAAAGCAGCAACGCTGATTGGCTCGGCCACTTCACGGCTCGGTCGCGTTCTCTTTCTATGGGCGCGTGCCCAGACTGAGCCTAGCGCCAAAATCCAAATGTGGATAAGGAGTGGGCGGGGCTGGTTTACGAGGCTACTCTCTTTCTATTCTGTCCTACTTCTGTCCTCTCTCTGTCTCCTCTCCATATAATCTCTGTCCTGTCTGTCTCCTCTGTGTCTCATGTTTCCATATCCTCTCCCTGTTCTCTGTCTCCTCTTTGTCTCCTGTCTACACCTCCTCTCTGTCCTCTCTCCGTGCCATCTGTCTCCTCTGTCTCCCCTCTCTGATAGGGATATAATATGTTCTTGCAGGCTGGATACAGCTGAAATGCGGGCCGGAAGTTTGATGTCTGCTCAAAATAGCGAAACTTTTCCACCTTGAGTGATTCCGACCAGTGAAATTTTGGCTTCTGGCCATATTCCTCTTCAGTGTGGATGAAACTTTTGGGGCTTAAAAGTCAGCCCCCCGTTTCTCAAGTAGTCTCTAATGTTCTGGCATATCTCTTCAGCTCTTCAGTGCTGGCTGTTCACATTCTATGCAAACCAAGCACTCCTTCTTCAATGTGGATTTCTTTATGTGAGACTCTCAGCACAGCATTTTTCTCCACTTTGGTCCATGGTCTTCTTGTTCTGCCTTTGCGTACTGAAAACAAACAAGATTACATCATTGTTAGTATGGCTGACTACGTTTTTATTTAAACTGGATATCAATGGCGAACCGTGAGAATTAATGGGAGTTCTGTTTGCCACTCAGTTGTGTACCAATTGCAATAAAAGATGATATACTTCCTGTACACATACATCTGTTATTCCATAAAACTGTTTGCACTGCAAAAGGTTGTATGTTTTGTTCATCGATATGTTGACTTTTCCACTTCTTCTCATTGTAAAAACTTTTAACTTTGTCTCTGTCCTTACATGTTGATCTGATGATGATGACTGGATAGTATAAACTTGAAGAGAATTAGAATTCAACTTGACCATACCATTATGCACAGGGAGCAATCGATCTGCTTCAGGAGTGTCCATGTTTTCGTCAGCTTCAGGAGTGTCCAAGTTTCTGCCTGAAAAGTGTGTAACAGAAGAGCATAGTACAGGCATTTTATTTGAATAGTATATGTTGTTCAATTGTGTAATGCAATATATTGATTGTTTAAAGCTCAATGAAAGCAGAAATAGATCAGAGGGGTTTAAATTGTATTGTAACACACAAATACACACACAGGTCTCTGTACTAAAGTATTGGTTCTCACTGGTGGGGCATACATATTCAAGTAAGAAACCCTATCACCATAAAGAGATCCTTAGATCATTACATAACGACCTAATTGATCACCCCTGACCTTCACCTCTGTGAGAGGTAAGGCTTTATGAATCAGAATAGCCACACCTCTACTCCTCGATGTAAAGGAAGAGTAAAATATTTGGCCAACCCAATCCCTCTTTAAGCTGTGGTGGTCTAAGTTATCCAGATGAGTCTCTTGAATGAAAGCAATTTGTACCTTTTCCCTCTTTAAAAAATTAAGAACTTTCTTCTGTTTAACAGGGCTCTGCATCCCATGCACGTTCCATGAGCAGAGTTTAATTACTGAACCATCAACCATAATCAAACAGGGTTTGAAAAACTGGATACATCCCTAAGATAGCAAAAAAGAAAGAAAAAAAACACACACGTGTGGGAAATGGACACCAAACACAAATAATATTAATAAAGTGCTTCCCCAAACATAGCACCAAAAACCCAAACTGTTGTGCATCTAAACTGTGCACTAGACCAGTACTCCAAAAGGATATAAGCGTTAGCATAACTACAAAGAAGAAATTACAAATATGAAATTAAACTGAGAGAGATGAAAGAAAAAAAAAGAGGCACAAGAGAGAGAAATTGTAACCAACCCCAGTCATAAACATAATATAGTATTATTTTGTATAGTTTGTGGGGCCAGATTGTTTTACAGCTCAAATCTTCAAAGTCTGCGACTCACCCCGAAGCAGGAGGCAGTATTACCGAGCTGACAGTCCAAAATAATATGTCCAAGTCCGCCTGGTTGACCGGGTGCATAGATCCTGGGTGAGGAGATAATGAACCCCGGAGAAGAGTTAAACATCCAGGTCAGGAGACGCAGGATCCGGCCGCTGTGGTCGAACTGGTGCTATGTTCTCCTCATAAAAAATGTCTGCAGCGCCTGGAGTATTGAAAATATGCTTCTCGCCATTAAATGTGAGCTGCAAAAATGCGGGGAACAGGAGGCCGTATCTGACCTCAGTGGCTCGGAGCTTCTGCTTAATGCTGCCGAATGCAGCTCTCTGTTTAGCGACGTCCACGGTGAAATCCGGGAAGATGCGCACTTGCTGTCCACGGTACATCAGCGGAGCTTTCTCTCTTGCGAGCCCGAGGATCCGTTGTTTAACCTGTGATGGTGCGGGGGACCGCCGTGTGCGTAACAGCTCGCGCTGTGGACCGCGGCCGCTCCGCTCCTCTCTATTTTCTCCGCGAGCTGCGCGCACCGTGCACCGCCAGTTCTGAAGCTGGACAGAGCAGATTGCACCACACAGGCAGTCGGGAACGGAAAATACGACAGAATCTGGTCTATTTTCAAATTAAAACAAGTAAAATAACATGAATTGTTGCTTTTCGGTTTTCCTTTTCACATAAACACACACACAGGGAGAGAGGGCGACACACCGCAGCGCTCCGCTCTGATCACACCCCCGATCACAATGTGGTTTCATTATATATATGGTGTTCTATGCTTTTTGGTCACTGATTTGAGCTGTGGCGGAGGTATGCGCTCTCCGGGTGCTATTCTAGTTTTTATTGTTTTATTGCTTGCACATTTATCTTTAAGGATTTGATGGCTCCTTATGTACCGGACTTTGTTGTAGCGGTTCTTTTCAAAGTACCTGAATTCAGCTGAGCTGAGTTTAATCTCCAGCAATGATTATCAGTGTTCATAGTTTCTCTGAAATGACTTGGCACACTGTCAACATTTGTGGGAAATGGGAGTGGTGTCCGGTGAAGGACACAGGGGTAGACATTAAGGGAGATTTACTACTGGCCCACCGGGCCAGTGGATTTTGATGTTCAGTGGCCCTGACACGCACGCTAAGCGTGCATCCTCTATACAGGCAACTAGGGCTGAACGATATGGGGAAAATATTGAATTGCGATATTTCCCCTCAATATTGCGATTGCGATATAGAATGTGATATTTAATTTAGTCTATTTTTTTTATTTGTTTCAAAGTTTAAACATTTCTTTCCCATAGGTTAGTTCTATTTGTTAGAATTAAATAAAAAGATATATGACTTGCAACAAACTGAACTTTATTAGAACACTCATTAAAAAATAGAACAAAATCTGTAAATTCAAAATTTAAAAGTCACTAAAGAAACAACTTAAGATACGTGGAATAAGCACCTGCGAAACGGCTTCGGCCTGTTCCAGCACTCTAGAGACCATTTTCTCTTTTGATCCCCATCTTGTTGGGCACTCTGTAATGAGGTTCTGCTCAGGGATGCTGATCCCTCTGTGCCTCAGTCAGAGCTGTCATCTTTTTCCAACTGTGGGAAAAGTGTCCCACCAGCTTCCTGCACATCCTGTTGCTGAGACTCCTTCATCTTTCAGTACATTTTCTAAAATATAAATGTGAATAACACATTTTTTGTCATAGGAGGCTACATCAACATAAAACCCTCACATTTTGTCCTGACCACACTGGCTATGTTTACATGCAGTTTACATGCAGGGTTCAGGTCAATATTCTGGTTTCTGAAATATTTAAACCCGTTTACCTGCTTAAACAGACAGTTATTCCTGTTTACATGATCAGGATCTCCCCATTCAAACCACGGCCACAGACGACGCCATGACTGCGTTTGCCCTTCATGCCACTAGGTGTGCTGTTTGCATGTTCAACCTTATTTTACACAGACACCACAGAAGAAGGGCTGCAGGCTGTGCAGGCTCTTTCTGCATGTTGTTAGAATAAAAAAGTGTGAGCCGACAAGACGTGGTAAAATGTTCAATGATGCCATGCAACGTTTTTTCAATAAAAGAGAAGAACTGAACGATCGTTTCCGCACATTTTATTTACTTAGTAGCAGCTAAACTGTATCACAAGTTGTTCATGTACTCAAAAGACCAAGATTCCTTGCAGATAGAACATGCGCAGAACAGTATTTAACGTGCCTTTCGACAGCTATATTCCTCTCTGTCTCCCTCCCTCTCTCCCTTGCTCTCTCTCACACGCGCGCGCACACGGAGAACGGCATTCCTTGCAGAGTGTTGCTGTTCCACATCTTCTTTTTTAAATCCGCTGCCATTGTGCAAAGCGAGGCTCGGTGGTCACGCTGCTCCAGTCAGCGGTACTTTGTTAAACGAGCAGTCTGCACGGCGCCCCTCCATGTAAATTTGCGTCACGTGACTGTAGTATCGCGCACCTTGCGATGTGCAAATCACGTTTTGTAATATCGCGAGATTATCGCAAATGCAATATATCGTTCAGCCCTACAGGCAACTATATATTTTTATTAGAAAATTCGCTAAGATGGTTATAGTTATCTATCATTATGATTTTGATAACTATATTTTACCATTGTATCCACTGTATTTTTTAATAGTTGGTATCAACATTACCACCCACTTGACTTAAAACAATACTTTTTATAGTTAGTGCTCAGTGTGAATGTCACTATGAAAATGTAAATAAAATACATCTATGATATTCTAATATCATAGGTAATCTTGATCCATTCTGCTGCAGCTTATACAGAGGACAGGACAGGCTGATATAGACTGAAGTGTATGATAACAGACTGTAATGCTCAGATGCTGAAAGCGCAGATCTAAAAGATCACTGTGTCACAAACGCCACACGTTGTGTGCTTGCAAATCTGCACCATCATATGACAGACTACTTTTTCCCCATAGTACCCGAACAATGTGTTATCATACACTTCTAATCATGCACATTAGCCTTTCTGTAACTTACTTGTCGGCTAAATTGGGCATTGATCGACAGAGTTCACAAAAGACCTTATTTGTGGTCTCGTCGAACCCAAGCCAGTTCCACCGGTCTCGCCATTGAGGCTGAAACCTTCTGACTCTTTTCTCCTCATACTCCCTGTGGTACACTGAGTTAGAATAGTTGTTTTAAATATTGAATAATTGTAAGTTGCTTGTGTCTGAGGTTGAATATACTAATTATTCAGAGTTGTCATGTTATTTAGGAGTTTGCCCATTAGGGGGCACACAAGTTTGAGTGTTGTATAATAAAAGAGATGATATAGAATGATCAGAAGAAGCTGTTTGTAACAGACTGTGCAACTGAAGTAGACTGTGCAACTGAAGTAAAGTGGTCAGTAAACTTGGAGATGTTGTATGGAGTTCTTTCGGCCACAATGCAACACTCCCTCTCTTTCTCTCTCTCCTCCGACTTTCTTTTCTTTGGCTTTTTTGCCAGGCACTTGGCTGGGACCTGGGGGTTTAGTGTTTCCTGCAGGAAAAGTTTGGCCAGGGGGGAGCGTGTGACGGGGGGTCGCGGCACGGTGCTCACTTGTAGCTCAATCAATTGAGCGCAACTGCTAATTAACCGCGAGCGCGGCGCTGTTATTTTTTTTCCTGTCCGTTGTCCGGGTGCTGCAGAATTTAGCGCAGGCGAGGCGCCCCGACTGAAAAGGTCTGGCGGAAACCCTGGAATAACATTTTTTTTTTTTTTTTTTTTTTATCGTTATAAGGTGGAACTTGTGTCGTCGTCTCCTGCTCTTCTTCTCCTCCTGCAATGCACCGCTGACTGTGAACGCGAGGCGAGCGAGTGACGCATGTTCACATACCACGGGAGCGAGTCGGCTCTGCTGTGTACGACAGCAGCTGCTTTCTGCGCTGCTGCGCACAGAAGGAATAATACCTCGTCTTTGACTGGAATCACGTAACGCTATGTTTATGTCACAGTACCATTTGGAATTAATGTGAAATGACTGATTTATTTATTTTCAAGGCATTATTTTTCACTGGCCCAACGGGCCAGCGCATTGTGCAATCTACTGGCCCGGATGGTTTTAAAAGCGCTCCCGGGCCACCAGGCCATTTATAATGTCGAGCCTTGACATGATCTGGTCACATGACCAGACAGCCGCTCGCGCTGCGCGCTCGTAGCTAATCTACTCGGTTCAAACAGAACATCAAACATGAAGCTCCAGGTACATGATCCACCTCTAACTATGTCAGTCACCATAATCACACAGTTTGTCCTCCAGTACCCCGCCTGCCACATGAAGAGAAGTGGCGCAGCCGGCACGAAAAAAACTGTGCAAATCGTCACGCTGCAGCCTGTATCATCGCACTATGATTCCCAGAATGCCTTGGGGACCGGTCACATGACCAGACAACCGCTAAGCGCTCGTAGCTAAGCTACTCGATTCAAACAGATTGGGGGGCGACAGTAGCTCAGTTGGTAGAGCAGGTCGTCTTATAACCGGAAGGTTGGCGGTTCGATCCTTGCTCCCGCAGGCGTAAAACTGTCGTTGTGTCCTTGGGCCACTTCACCCACCTTGCCTGGTATGAAAGTTGTGAGAGTGAATGATTGGTGGTGGTCGGAGGGGCCGATGGCGCAGATTGGCAGCCTCGCTTCCGTCAGTCTGCCCCAGGGCAGCTGTGGCTACAGTAGTAGCTTGCCACCACCTGGTATGGTGTGAATGAATAATGCTATGTAAAGCGTCTTTGAGAGTCCTGAAAAGCGCTATATAAAACCAATGCATTATTATTATTATTATTATTATTATTATAAAAAACTGTGCAAATCGTCGCGCTGCAGTCGGATCATGATTAAAAAAAAAAAGACGCTTTTGGCTGAGTTGGTAAGCAGCTTACAGTCAAGTCGGCCACTTGAGAGCCCCCTCCCCCCATGAGGCCGACATGGTTTGATGCCGACTTGGCTTGATGCCGACTTGACTGTATCCAGGGGGCAGTGCCGAGTTGACCAGGGCTGACTTTATTGGTGCCGACCTGACTGTATCCCGATTGTGACCCATTGGCTCTGCTATGTCTCAATAGGAATAATGGTATCTATAATCAATGATTTCAAACTAATTTTGCTTAGAATGCCCTATAGCTGCAGAACACAACTCCCAAGGAGCAATAAGACTTCAAAAAAAGGTGTAAATTTCAGTACCTCAGTATCCATTCCAACACGTGTGCATGGACTTTAATAAACTACCCAAATGTAAAGGTAAGAATATTGTTTAATGATCATTGATTCTTTCTCTAACTGGATTGGAGCATTTTTAACAAGCACACCCAATGCACTAATAGTAACAAAAGTCTCAGTAAATGAAATAATACCATTAAATGGCATTACAACTAACTCAAATCAGCTGTTCTGGAAGCAAATACTCAGTTTTCTATCTCAGAGTAGATCAACTCACATTTGAGGGTTATTCTCAAAGTTTCTTAAACCTGTTTTTGGAAGTAACCCCTGGTTTTATTGTTACTGTTTTATTGATGTTATTGTTTTATTGTATTTTTATTGTTTCACGCACTTCAATCTTTTACGTTTTTATGACTATGAACAGCACTTTGCTGTGGCAGTGCTTTTTTTCTAAGAACTTTATGAATGAAGTTGAGTTCAGTTGAGTTTAATCACCAGCAATGATTGCGTTCATGTCAGTGTTTATAGTTTCTCTGAACTGACTTGGCACCCTGTGAAAATGTGTGGGAAATGGGAGTGGCATGCGGTGAAGGACAGTCAAAAACCAACACCACTAAAAAACACTAATAGGTATCTTTCATTATACTATAAACTAAAATTTACTCAATGCAGATTCGGACAGTCAATTAGACAATGGCCATGGTTACATGGTGTTTTTAGTTCACTGTAACGCTTAGCAGGGGGTGTAACAATGGAATTAAAGTAAATAAACGTTAGGGCGGAGTTATGGCAATGGAGAGGTGTATCTGACTTAAAAGAAACCAGGTTCGCTATGGGAGCTCGGTACATGAATGAAAAACCAGTAGAAACAGAAATTAAGTTTTTGGTAAATTGTATTAAATGAAAAATGTATTGACAGACATAAACAATAATAAACAACAAAGGGCCCAACACAACAGAAAATTCACAGATGGGAAAAAAAAACCCAAAGGGAGAGGAAAAAAAGCCTTCAACCTTATTCACAGTTAGAGTGTTGGTTGTTACTCAGCTCACAGTCCACACAATCCTTGGTTGGTTTGCAAGGTTTAGTTCAGTTCGTATGATTCTTGGGTTGGTTCGCAGTTTAGTTCAGTTCGTACGATCCTTAGTTTGTTCGCAAGGTTCAGTTCAGTTTATATAATCCAGGCTAACTGGACAAGGAAGCAGGTCCTACCAGGCTCGGGCAGCTCGCCACCTCCCAGAGGAGGAATCTTGTTCACTGGTTTTTTGTAGGGGGGGGGGAACCTGACCTTAAATGAAGGCCAGAGAGGAGACGCAAAACAAAAAAACACAATCAGCATCAAAGTTCAGTTACTAGTAACAAATCACTTTTTCATAAATAAAATGGCCATTTAAATCAATATCCATAAATAAATCAGTTGTACAACATTACATTCACAATCTGTGTCAATGGCACTGTATTGAGCCTAAGGCTAACAAAATCCCATTCATTTCAATGGTCCGCTAGCTTAGAATTAGCACTCGGGCCAAAAAAACGTAAACCAAGAAATAACAAAGAGAGTTAACAGCAAACGGCCGTCATACCACATAGTATGGTGTCACTACTACAGATACAGCTGGTTTTTACAGATGTTTGGGGCCCTGGAGTGGTCACAGAGACTCAAACAGACAGGAAAAAACACTCGAAACGGTCCGGTGTCGTGCCAAAAAGTGATTCCCTGCCATAAAGTGATTTCCGGTCCGCGGGCAGCTGAAAACAGCAGCTTCTGTGGCTCTGCAGCAGTCTTAATTGGGCTCAAACAAGTTTGTTTCTGATCATCCAACAATGTTTATTTGTGTTTGCGTTTGATAGTCTCCTGTACATCCAGTTGCCTTATATCGCTGTTAAATACCGGTAAGCTAGTTAACGATTTTAACCTGGCTTGTTGTGATGCTAATAAAGATGTGTACAGAGCTGACACGTTTTCTTTTCTTTTTTGCACTAAAACTGCTAGATTGCTCTACAGAGTAATTTCATCCCAAGCAGTGCGTCGTACGGAAATCACTTTCTGGCAGAAATCAAGTTTTGGCTGATTCCAGTCTGCGGAATCAGCTTTTAGCAAGCATAAGCTGATTTTGGCATTGTAATGTCCCTTTACTCATTTTTTAAGTGGTATAAAGTATTGGTTTTACTCAAATGTTGTAAATGTGACTCTGCTGTGTTATGTTAAATCATTTTGAGGCAAAATATCGATCCATATGCAATACCGGAGGCATGAATCAGCTTTTGGCAAGTAAAATAAGCTGATTTTGACATTGTAATGTCCCTTTTCTCAATTTTCAAACCGTACAATGCACTCTGTCAAGCAATCTAGCAATTTTGGTGCAAAAAAAAATAGAAAAGAAAACGTGTCACCTCCGTGACATATCTTTATTAGTATAACAACGAGCCAGGTTAAAATCGCCAACTAGCTTACCGGTATTTAACAGCAATATAAGGCAACTGGACGTACAGGAGGCTATCAAACACAAACACAAATAAACATCATTGGATGATCAGAAACAAACTTGTTTGAGCCCAATTAAGACTGCTGCAGAGCCACAGAAGTTGCACTTTTCAGCTGCCCGCCGACCTGAAATCACTTTATGGCAGGGAATCACTTTTTGGCACAATAATATTTTGAGATGGTGGCACATAGGAAGAATGGGGTAACTTACCATTACCGGGTGGGATTCCTGATCTCAGAGTTTAAGCTTGATTTTGCAGCAGAGCGGGCAATTTCTCAGCAGAGAGGGTTCGCCGCGGCAGCACAGTCACAGCCGGAGAAACCGGAAGTGAGCTTGGCTCGGCCATTTTTGTTTAGTGTTCTCTAGTGGCCTGGGCCAATCAGTGCCAAAGGTGGGATGACTTGATGTGGTGCATTCATGGGCTGTCAGGTGAGATGGGTTACATCACAGTTAGTTTATTCTGAAGAAGTACTTTCAATGACATTCATTCTCCTTCTTGTTTGCATGGAAAAAACAAAGGATTAAAACCTCTTTAATACAGGGGCTTTTGAAGCACTAACAAAGCCTGATGCTGGAGTTTTTTTTTTCTTTTTCTTTCCCGATTAACTTTGATGCTACCATTTTGGAATTTTACATTATAAAGAGGGAATGAGCATGCCAGAATGACTGAAATAAAGCTAAGGAAGGAATAGAAGTTTTACATGTCAAATTTACAGTTCCACTTCAAAATGACAATAAATGGCCCACTTTGTTTGGATTTAAGATTAATTCGGAATAAAGATTTCATTTGGCATTAGGTTTTTACATGGTCATTTTACAGTGGAATTACCTTTTATTCAGAATTAAAGAGGAATTACAAGTCCCAAGTACACCCATCCAGTGTCCAAAAAAACCCTCCATATTCTGACAATGCAATACATGTTTAGTGAAATTAGTATTGATTTTCTTTCTTTCTTCTTCCTTTATTTTCTTTATCTCTTTATTCATATGCCTAAAAGACTGACTTACGTAACTGCTGCTCTGCTGGATTTCCAACATTTTCCTCTTCACTGATGCCGATGCAAGAGATAAAAATCTGAGAAACACCACAGCACTGACAGAGAGAACAAAGTCTGTGATAAGTCCTTCATTAACTTATTTCATCGATAAAATAACAGCAGTCCAATTGAAGTGTGTGTGTGTGTGTGTGTGTGTGTGTGTGTGTGTGTGTGTGTGATTTGTCCACTGAAGACAATGAAAATGCAAGTTTTGTCATTGACCGCCACCTTTGTAGAAAGAGTCTGAATCGAGGACAACACTTCAAACAGCACTTCTGCAAACAGACGTCACAGCTTCTAAGCTAAAATGCTTGCATGGAAGCGTCATTAGATTTTTTTTTATTTATTTATTTATTTTTTTTACAGAGGTTGAAATCTTTCAAGCTTTAAATAAGCAGGTGCATTTCAAAGCATCTTTGTGTTTGCTGTTGCAACAATAACTACTGATGTCATGCCAAACACTGATATCCAGAACTAAACAGCTGATTTCAGAAAGAGGCAGTTACTTTATTGCCCTGCAGAAACCTTTGTAGGATCAGGTGCTCAAAGTTAAAAGGGGGAACATGGACCATAAACTTGAAACACCACACGGAAACATACTTTACAAACCTGGTTAAGTTGTAGCAATTCATATCCATAAACAATGTCACATGGAATCATAACATACCACATCATGTCCACACCTCTTATTCTTGTAAGAGTAAGAGGTAGTAACTGATTAAACAGGTGTTATGTAATCATGACAAGTTGCAAAGTTAACAAATATTGAAAATGTGTGACTTTGAACTGCCAGACAGCTGATTATTTGTAGTGGACTTGTTGCTGAGAGGCTGAAGCCATGGCTGCGTGTTTGAATTGAACAGGACAGGTTGCTCATTTGTAATCTGAAAGAGGAACATTAATGGAAGGGCAAGAATAAAAGAGAGGTGGAGGAACAGCCTCTATTCACAAAGACATATTTCAAGCTGTGCATTCATTAAGACCCAGGAAGATCATGTATTAAACTGAATTTAGAACACCATTATACACTGGACTGTGTGACAGTGGCTACTCTTCCTATTTCACATTTAAATCAGTCTGGAGGACAAAAATGGAACAGTCGTGACACCTGTTTATTTTAATTTCACACATTTATTTTTGTTTTCCAACCTCAGTAAAACCGAATGCAACAATAGTTTTGACACAAACATGACTTCCACATGAAATGTTCCATCCTGTATTTATTAACGGACATGTACTAACTGAAAGAAGTTACATTAATAATGTGAGAAAGAGAATAAAAGAGGGGTGTGTGTGTGAATGTATACAGCCATGAATTTGCTCCGTGGTGCTGGTCTGTTCTTTATCACTTGTGGTGTTATTAGTAAAGTAATAAAGTAATAAAACAATTAAGAAATTATGCGTTTAAATGGGCTGGTGTTTTTATTCAGTTTGAGTAGTCACTTTGCACAAGCAAGGCATATCATATATTGTATTTGTGAGTAGATATACAAATGCCATAAATAGATATACAAATGCCATAAATAAGTACTGCTATGTTTAAATGAGAGGTTGGAAAATTCCATCCATCCATCCATCCATTTTCTACCGCTAGGTTGGAAAATTAACAATTGTAATTATTCTATCTATTGTCACACACCATGCACGTGCCTGGAGGGAAATAACACTTTTCCAGTAAGGCACTTTGGGCATCACTGAGTAAAGGGTCAGCTGCTCCAGCACACTCCGCCCCTGCAAGTCAGTTTAAAAACACCCAAGCCTGTCAGTTACAGTTACTCAGGAGACATCAGGTGCACATTGAAGACTGCAAATTAAAAAAAATTGACTCTTACTACCTGAATGAGACTGAGCCAAAGACACAAACTACAGCATACAGAGGTGAGGTGCATAATTGTTTTTTGCAAAGATTTAATTAAATTTACGTCACTTTTACACATGCAATTTTATTAATTGAACAGTGTTTCAAGTAATATAAGTGCCACAATAAATTTGATTGTGCTATAATTTTGACTTGTATACATCTGTCTTTCAACAGCAATGCACTGCATCTGTAATATAATCAATATTACTGCATACATATCTCACATTTGGGATTCATGTTATTTGAATTGATTACATCGATGTTCACTGCCATTCGAACGATTCTCACATTTACCAGATTTAATATTAGGGTTAGAGTTTATAGATACAGTATATGTACAGTATATATGTATTGCAAAGGCTTGGGGATAGTTCTGTGTATATCAGTAAAATCTCCCTTGACAAAAAGAAATATCAAGCAGAACCAGACTAAGCAGTGGTAACAAGTTTTCTCTAGTGTGTATCGTGAAAAGAGTGGGGAGAAAGCATAGAAAGAGAAGAGAAAACTTTGATTACAAAAGTTCACATGATCACATTTAAAATAGTTTAAATGGGAAAGAAATCATTTCTTTTACAAAGTGTACTATTACTTATTTTCTCATTGACTTTCTTTTGTGAGATTTTTCTTTTGTTAATTTACCACTCAAGCTAATTTTGAAATCTTCATAAGGTCTTGACTCATCAGACAAAAGGAAACCTTCTTCCTAAGTATTCACCAGTATAATTTATACATACACATAATTAATGTGCTAGGCTGGCTGTACAAGAAAACTTTGGTGTGAAGTATTGTGGAAGGAAAGTGAGCATGCCGTATCTTATCTTTTGCTCTTTTTTTATAGCTGCAATCTCATGCTAACAATTTGGTTGTTACTTTTATCTGAGATACTCTTATTTACTGTAAGTAGATTGCTTTGTCGGTGCTCAGCGCACTTGGCAATTGCGTCTTGGTTTTCAGGGTTTTCAGTAAATTTATTTTGTTCAAGTGAATCAGATGAATCAAACAGGTACAACAAGATAAAATTGGAGCAGGGACAAGATTGTTGTCTTTAAAAAAAAGGAAAAGAAAAGGATTTTTCATTGAAAATAAAATTTGTGAGTAAAACAATATTTGTCAAAAAAATATGTTTTTTATTGAAACAAAAAAATTGCCATTGAAAGATTTGTCATCGCTTTTACAGACAAATCCTTTTTCTAAAGACAGATTTTTTTTTCAAATATGATTTTTATTTTTTTTTTCAAATAAACTTATTTTTTAATGACAGCATGTGTTCCCTTTGAGGGGTGGAGTCTGAGGGGAGGAGCAGAGAATGCCTCATTTCATATCATTTCCATATGGCTGCCATCTTGGTCCAGGGGTCATACCTGTAAACACAACCTGAAGCAGCGGACAGTTCAAGATGCCAGAGCACTGTGCGATGCATTCCTATGCAAATATGTGGACTGTTGAAAACAGAGTATTATGATTATGATTATTATTATTATTTTTGTTTGTTTTTTTTTACGTTAATCTATCCTGTCCAGCACCAAAGCAGCAGAATGGAAGTCTGGCTGCTGTTTTGTGCCTGACAGATTTATTCTTCCAAAAGCAGTTTAAGTATAAAACACCTCTTGATAATATCATTTCCTTCTTTATTTTATCTTTTGAATGCTGATAAGTGATATTGCTGGACCTGACAGGGACAGAAAGACAGGAAGAGAGACAGAGTGCAAAGGTGGTCTTACACCAGGCTCGCACTGGATGCGGTGCGTGTCCGGTCCGGCTCCGGTATGGAATTATTGCAGCACTGTCACTCACACTGCCTCCGTGCGTCTGCTGTCCACTGAAGGAGGTTGCCAGATCTGTCACTGTTTCAGCCCAAACACAATGTTAAACCCATCCAATAACAGAAAGCAGCCCAAACCTCCACCTCTGTAGAAAATGCATGTTAAAACAATAAAAACTGTATTTGTATAATAAAAAAACACATTACAAGCACATCAACATTTCATTAAACCGCCAGATGTATTCACAAGAATCCTGATTTGGCAGAAATCCGCCCAAGCTGGAAACTCAGAGTCACTCCAATCTTAGAGCTATTTTTTGTGCAATATTCGTGTCGTTTGACTTTCCTACAATGACTAAGTACAAAATTGTTAATTCTTCTTATGCGTATAATGATTATATTGCGTTGTTTGTTATGTATTCTACCAGAAGAATTAAAAAAAAGAATGTTAAGGCAAAAACACAATACTTTTTTTATTTTGAAATAACTTATTTTGGAACATGCATCTACTTTCCTTCCCGGACCCAACTTGCTTCTGTTTAGATAGATGCGATAGGGGTCCAGCGTGCATAAAAAAAATGGAATCCTTGCAGAAAGTTTCCAGACCACCCAATGGGCTCCGTAGCGGCGCCAGATCTGGACCGCAGCTGCACTGTGGCTGGTGTGAGCTGCCACATTGATTTTAAAGAACATTAGAAAGATTTTGGACCCACGCCCTTTCCCTATCATTTACAAAGTGAGATAAGCTCATAAATACCTTTTTTGTGTCTCTTGATCCAGTGGCTGGATCCCAGCTGTTAGCATCGTAGTTAGCTTAGCTCAATTGCTGGAGGTGAAGATACACATAGACCTGCGCATGTGCAGTGCTCCGCGGAAGGATATACTGGAGCACAGCCGCTGTGCGCTGGTATATCCTTCCACGGAG
The DNA here is from genome assembly GCF_902148845.1 of Salarias fasciatus. NCBI lineage: Eukaryota > Metazoa > Chordata > Actinopteri > Blenniiformes > Blenniidae > Salarias > Salarias fasciatus. Next base: position 27,031,349 of record NC_043750.1, on the reverse strand, counting down.
CACTATGCTTGTGCAGATCTGTGTGTATCAAAACGTTATTTTAACAGATTGAAAAGAAAACACATCTTTTAAAATGTTTTACAACCATTCAGATTTACTTCACGTGCTAATATGCCATCCCCTGGACCACTGCAAGGAGTATTTTGTCCACTTTCGTAAGTCCGGCTCTGTCTCCTCTTCACCTCCAGCAATTGATTAGTTGCGGTGTCCGGACTGGAGCTGGACAGGATCCACACCGCATCCAGTGTGAGCCCAGCGTTACTGCCCTGCCATTGAGAGTGTACCTTTACTGGGTTGTTGGAGAATGTTGTACTTATTCTCCTGGCTTCCGCTTCTCTTGTATATCTCTTCAGGCGGGTAGCTAGGGCTGTGAGTCTTTGCTTAGCAGTGTCCACTGCCTCGGCTGTGGACAGCTTGCTGTATTTCTTGGACAGTTCCTTGTTAAGCTTCACACCTCTGCACAGCTCTGCCAGGAGGCTAACTTCTTTCTGTGTTACCTTGATTGTTACCTCTCGCCTTCTTTTCCATGGAGGCTCTGACTTCTGGCTCCTCATGCTGTTCATCTTGTAGTTAAGCATCCCTACGATAACTGATGGCATACTGTAGATCATCTGATTGGTCTTTGTGATGTTCTGGGTCGGGATACTTAGCAGTGCTGTGTTTACATCTTCCAGTAGAGATCTTTCTGGTTCTTTAACCTTGGCAAACAGGAGGTAGTTATGTTCCCCCAGGACTTCATGATCGTCCCTGCTATTGGGGCTTGGGTGATGCTGTAATCATTCCCATACTGACCTGGCGTCCTGACTTCTCCTTGCCGTAACATATTTGCACTGTGGATGAAGCACACTGTGCTCCATCAATCTCCAATTGCGACAGTAATTTCCTCCTTCACATATTTGAACACTGAGCAAGTATTTGTTTCTTACTCAGTTTCAGTGGGGTTTCTGACCAACCATTCATCTCACACTCTCTGCATACCTGCATACACCCCCTTTTGCTATGATAGTAGCACTCCACCAATGCCATGTTGTCTGATCTTATCCATACTCGTCTTTTTGTTCCAGTAGCCAACTTCGCATTAGGGTGCCCTGGTTCCACCCTTGTTAACCCGGGCGACAATCGAGCCGGTATGACTCTATCGGTCTGTGTAGGGCTCATTGCTGAGGTATAGGCAGTCAGTGCAAAGGTCCGTGCTTAATGACAAATTCCTTGTTTCAATGTCAAATCCTTTTTTTTTTTTTTTTCAGTGACAACAATATTGTCCTTGTTATAGCTCAAGAGAAAATCATTCAAATGATAAAATTCATAAATACTTGTTTTATTTCTGTTTTTCCTGCTGCTAGGCACTCCATCATGATGCTAAGACAGGTGGTCACATTGCTGGTGGTGCTGTTACTGCCAGGCCTCAGTCACAGTTTTAATCCAAATTATGGGACATCAGTCACACATCGAAGCATCACTGTGAGGGCAATCCTCAGAAAGACTGCCGAGGTCTGCCGAGGCCTTGCTATTGCGACGAGAGGGGATTTCACATTTACCGTAAGATCTTAACAACCTTTTATCAGCATTGTTTTCCAGACAATTATGTTCCAACCCCATTTAAGCTATTTATGGTAACTGTATGGTGTAACATGACAAAGTGGGATTACAAATCATCAAGCATTCAATTTTAATACACAAATGCTGTTTTAATGTCTCTACTTGTGTTAATGACAAGCAACTCGTTACTATTCTGCTATAAGAAATAATAGTTACATCCACTTTCAGCCAGCATCAGACTGTGCCTCGTTGTCCTCTTCACTGTGTGACTAGCCCAGTTTACAGGGTTGTTTTTTTGTTCAATCCACTTGAAAATAATCATGTTAAATACATTTGTATACATGAACAGCATACAAAGCAACCCACGATCAATCCTCGTTTACAAGGGCCCTCGGTAAAGCGGATTATAAGGCGTCCAAAAGTCTCTCACGGAATTTTCAGGTCTTTAGCTTTGCAGCCAGCAGTCCTCAGTGCCGAGCAATGTGTTTTTATCTGCTGGATATCTGCTCAAATAATGTTCCAACATCTCCATGATACGCTGCTCAAAGAGCAAACACTCCCCTGGCCGGAGTACTGCCCCACCTAGCAGCACATCACAGTGTGTGCACTGGGGCTCCGCATCGCCTTCCAAAGTTTCGGATGAACTGATTTCCATGTTAACTTGTGACCAACCGATGTTAAAAACCCGACGGAAACTTGTAGTTGTTCTGATGTGAGCCCTGGTGGCTCACATCACTCTAACAGTCTCCCTATCAAAATAAGACAGACCGCTAACTATTTGAGCTTTAAATCTAACCTCAAGAGTTGGCTCAAAACAAACCAAACATGTAATCATGGATAAGTACAAGCCAAATTCTGTCACTAGTTTTACCCAAACGTCCCTAAAATCTTCTGTATTGTATTTTATTGTATTGTACTGTATTGTGGATTAGATGTTTTGTATGAATTAGGGCTGAACGATATGGGCAAAATTTCATATCTCGATATCCATGCCAGATATCTCGATATCGATACGATATATTACAATGGATTCAGTGAAAGTTAAGCATTTTTCAGAAAAATAAAAACATCATAATACAAAAGGATGTAAAAAAAAATGCAGTTTTATTTATGAGAACTCACTGCCACGACCACCAAACTCGTTTGTACAGATTCTGCAACCACCCTCTGCCATCAGCTGTCAACCAGCAAACGAGGTTTGTGGTTAGCTGGCCTTATCTGTGCATGGGCAAGCTTACATGCAGGGCAAGCAGGGGAAATCTTGATATCGTTAATTTTGAGAAACTAATGTCCTGAATGTTCATATCGCGATAACGATATGATAACGATATATCGTTCAGCCCTAGTATGAATGGTTTTTATTTTCCATTTTTAAGAACCTGCTCAGAGACTACAGGTGTAAATTAGCCTATGGCTAATTCTGGCATATTTACACTCTTTTTGGAAAAGAAGTGTTGATCAATATGCACTGTCCCTGATAAATAAATAAATAAATAAATAAATAAATAAATAAATAAATACCATTGATTATCTACAGTTACAGTAAATGTATAAGTTTAGTGCCTTTTGTGAGACTTATTTTAACATCTGCTGTTACCAGCATGTTTTCATAGAAATCCGTTACTTAATAATAATAATAATGCATTGGTTTTATATAGCACTTTTCTGGACACTCAAAGACGCTTTACATTGCATTATTAATTCACTCCATACTGGGTGGTGGTAAGCTACTATTGTAACCACAGCTGCCCTGGGGTAGACTGACGGAAGCAAGGCTGCCAGTCTGCGCCATCAGCCCCTCCGACCACCACCACCAACCATTCACTCTCACAACTTTCATACCAGGCAAGGTGGGTGAAGTGTCTTGCCCAAGGATACAATGACAGTTTTACGCCTGCGGGAGCGGGGATCGAACTGCCAACGTTCCGGTTATAAGACGACCCGCTCTACCACCTGAGCTACTGTCGCCCCACTTGTTAACATTGGAACCAGTTAATCCAAAACACCGGCCAGGTGGTAAGCTGGTCTACCATCAGGGTTGGGAGGGTTACTTTTAAATTGTAATCCGGTACAATTACAAGTTACTTGTCAAAAAATGTAATCAGTAACTTACTCTAATTATTTCAGTTAAAAAGTAACGTACCAGATTACTTTTAGTTACTTTTAGATTACTTCACCAGCAAACATAAAAAATAAAGACAAATACATTGTGTCATCCTCACGGTGTACTGACAACTCTAAACACTAATAAATGCTCTGAGTGTTCTGAACTCTGTGTTCAGCCCCAATTAATACCAACAACATGACATTCTCTAAACCTACTGAGAATCTGACTTTGTTTCTTTCTGACTCAGGATCAGAACCATCAGTTCAGACTGTGTTCCTCCAGTAGTTCTACAGTCCAGCAGCAGCACCAGGAGCCGCGTTGAAAGTGTTAACACACATTTATATTATATACTCAATCTGCTGTGTAGCTGTACTGCTGCAGTGAGGAGCAGTGTTCTGTGTTCAGGTAGGCCATGTAAAGTATTTTTTCAAGAGTTCAGAGTTGATTCATTCCTCACTGACCGAAGGAAACATGCAGTCTCCAATAAATCCTCCATACAGGCTGAAGATATTATTGTCTCCATCAGATTCTTCTGAGTTCAGCCTGGTGAGGCTGTGGTTCTCAGCAGCAGGTTACTGACAGGTTAGCAGGCTAATAACACTTTAGCTTCACTGTGAGTTCAGGTGTGTTTCATACCTGTAGATGTGTTTTCAGGTTTGATGAGTCCCTGGATGTTGAGAGCGTTTTCACAGCTGGAGGCAGAGTTTACATTGTACAGAGAAGTTCTGGCCTCTTCTGCCTAAAATACAAAATGTCTACGTTTCCATCCAAAGAAAGAGTTTCTCTACCTGGAGCAGCCATGACTCCAGCAGCAGGTGGTAAAGTCCATGGCAGCGCGGGTTGTTTCATTCACGGTTAAACATATCAGTAGAGCGGGAGACTGCTCCAAGACAGCGGTCGATGCGGCGTCCATCATTTATATATCTACGGCGTCTATTGTTTATAGATCTACGATGTGGCGGTTTGTGCCGTAAAGTGCTGTAAAGTGTCGTAAAGTGTCACAGTGTCTGTATACGGCACGGATGTGTGTTGTTGCTGCTATATTCCGTCTGATTTTCAAAAGTAATCCCGCTCAGTAATCCGTGTTTTTATCAGAAGTACCTGTAATGAGATTGCATATTTTTTGCGTGTACTGTAACGAATTACAGTTACAATTTTTTTGTATCCTGATTACGTAACGCCGTTACATGTAATCTGTTACTCCCCAACCCTGTCTACCATGGAGCTCTTTGAGCAACTCGCTGTTGCGAAATTTGCGGCCATCTTGCCTCTCCATGGTTTGCTCTCTCTGGGTTGTTATTAAAAAAGTGTTTCTCAACCACCGTCGAGTCTGCTTGTTTTTGACTTTCCTGCTTCCGTTTAACTGTGCATGTCATCACGTCACTATGTGCGAGAGAATGCATTGTGGAACGAATAATCCCCTGTTTAATCCGCTCTGCTGTGAAGCACTGTTTATATAAGACACGGAGCGAATTATAGATCAGACTACATTATACAGTCAGATCCAAAATATAATCCACTCCGACTGAAGCGGATCTACCGAGGTGTTTATATGGCACATTTACAATTTGCTTCACCTTGCAATCCAATTATACAGAGGATTTTTGGACCCATGTAGACATGGCCACTGTTACCTAGAACATATCGGTAGCTACTGCCTCGATCCATATTACAAAAGATCTTTTACTGGAGGACAAATACCTCAATGGCTCAGTTTACATGGGTGTTTCTTTCATCAGATTGAAAACAATCGTATTAAACACAAAAGTGCTCCACATTTAATCCTCGTATACAAGGGCCCCAACTGAAGCGGATTATACAGTGTCCTCCCAAATGGGCAACATATCTGTGACATGTGCACAAGGTCTCTCACAGAATTTTCAGGTTCTGATCACTAGCTTTGCAGTCAGCAGCCTTCAGTGCCAGGAGTTTGTTTTTCATCTGCTGGATATCTGCTCAAATAATGGTCAAACATCTCCATGATATGCTGTCCAAAAGCGAGTGCTCTCAGAGTTGGCCGGAGATCCGGCCCATAACTCGGCACAACACCAACTGGCCTCTGCCCTGTGGGGCTCTGCTCCATAGATATATATATGCAAACACTAGATGGCTTAAGCGCGCTGTAACCCAATGGGGACTAACGTCGTCACATGGCAGCCATCTTGGTACAGGGCCGCTCACTCACTCATCACATTAATGTCAATTGAGCGTCAACTTTGAAATAGCTATTGATTGCTCGATTTTCAATCGATTTTCAAACGACTTGGTTTGTTATAAATGTCAGACATGTAGCTATTTAACTGCATGCAAAAAGAAAAGTTGTGATTTTAACATTTAATCTGAATCATAGCAACATAACGTTAGTAATAAATCAAACTGTCTGTAAATCCGTCAAGATTTCAATGAGTTGAGTATTTTAGTTAGTGTAAATCACTGACCTTCCCTTAGATTACACAGAGAGCCCCAGAGTGGTCCACTGTCCTGAGATGACCGCCAGTGAACAACATTGTTGACCCTGCCTTAAGGCATCGAGTTCTTATATGATATCCATGCTCTGCTCTGCTCTTCTGACAGGCATCCTGGTGTTGTGCCAAGTAACCGTATTTGCCCAAATACAAGACGATATTTTTCTCCAGAAATGGTATTCTCAAAAATGGGGTCTTGCTATAATTGAGGACTTAGATGGAGCCAAAGTACCGGTGACCTGTACTGCCTCTGCTTGCATGCAGTGACTCAGCCGCCACGTTAGGGGGAGGTAGTGAGTTGGACAAAGTGTAACGGTCCGAACGCACTGGACGTGGAAACCGCCCATGGCGCTTCTGATCACCTCCCATGTTAACCTATCTGACTGGCCACACACAACGCGCAAGGGGGGCACGGCGCGCGGCGCAGCTCGCGTTCTGCAGCGCGCCCGCTCCGCTTTGTTCTATTTTTTACGCGAACCGCGAGCGGTGAGAGCACCAATTGTCAAGCTGGATCAAGCAGATCGGACCAGACAGGAAGTCGGAAACAGAAAAGGCAAGAGAATCTGGTCAATTTTCAAAATAAAATAAATAAAATGATGATTAGTTACGGTGTTGCTCGTCCGTCTGTCACTTGGGTCTAATCACAAGAGAGATGGACACACACAAACAGACATACGCACGTACGCACCCAATCAAACACATCACACACACACACACACACACACACACACACACACACACACACACACACACACACAGCGACAGAGATTCGCGTGATGCAGGAAAAAAAGAGGACAGGAGGAGAAAAAGTCTCCAGAGGTCACCAAAACACACACATCCATCCTGGCAGAGTGAGACAGAGGGAACAAATTTGAAAACCGAGAGCAGACGGATCCCGTCGAGTGCAGTCGATGTGTGACCAGCGCGGAGAGCGCAGGCAGCAGATACGCCTCCAGTGCAAACAGCCAAGCGCTGTCGCGGAGACGTTCGTGGCGTGCGCCTCCGCTACGCTTCCGCGTCCAGTGCATTCCCAGCGTAAGCCTACAGCAGTGTGAGAAGAAGACTGAGCAAGTGTGGCTGATGTTTGTTTTTCTAAGGTTCATTTCAAACAGCGCATCGAAAATATCTGCCTGTAAGTACTCGAATATACTTAGTTAATGTTCAGGATAGAGTTGAAATTTATACTTGTGAGTTTGGCCGTTTGTTTTGAAGTTTCAACGCAGACGCTAATTCTATTAGCATGTTAATGGTGTTTCCATTAATAATTAAAATTGAGCTAGCGGCTTTGATTTTAAATACTGACTTGTTTTGTTTTTAGACAGTGTTGTATGCTGTGATACATCTTGTGTATATGTTCACTTATATTTATATATCTGGTTTGTTTCAGTTTTACAGTGCCTTTAGGAGAAAGTAATAAAAGCTCAGACCAGCTGAAATCTCATGCTGTCTTTCTGAAGAACTGTTATCTACATGCCAAACTGAATCCAACATTCACGGAGGGCTGAATTGTTTATGTTCATGAGGTTGAATAGAACTTGAATTTGGTTATAAAGTTATTTACATCATTAATGCAGTTATTGAACCTTTGAGGGTACTTAATTGTTGCTTATTTTGAGAAAGAGAATATAATTTTTATTTAATACTGCAGTATTTTTTTTATCTTAAATCACGTTAAATGTTATCTCTATTTTGAGTTTTTGAGAGTAAATAATTGTACAATAAAAAGTTCTCTTATGAGTAACCTTATTGTTTTCAACACATTTTTATTTTCACAAAATGATATTTGAAAAATAGGGGTCAACTTATAATCAGAGTCGTCTTTTATTCGGGCCAATACGGTATATGCCGGTGGCTGGCTTCTGCTCGGCCTGTCCATTGGTATTCTACTCTTTGAACAACTGGCTGTTGAGCAATTTGTGGCCATCTCGCCTCTCCAGTGTTTTTTCTTAAAAAGTTGTCTCAACCACCATGCATTTCCTCGATATGTGTTTGACTTTCACAATGCCTGCTTCCTGTTTACTGCGCACATCATTATATCAGTACGCATAAGGAAACATATGCGCAGAAGGAATAATTTGCCTGTACAATCTGCAGTCATCTACAGTCATGGTTTATACGAGGCACAAGCGGGTTATCGATCTTTGTAGACTACCTCGTACAATCGGATCCAAAATATAATCTGCTTTGAGTGAAGCGGATCCACCCAGGTGTTTATTTGACACATTTACAATCCACGCCACCTTACAAGCCAATTATAAAGAGGAGTTTTTTTGTGGCCCATGTAAACATGCCAACTGACATAATACACACCCCATGATTTGTACATTGTATTAACTCTCATGCATTTGTAGGTCTTAAATATTTGTCTTCATTTTAACCCTTAGATGACTGACCATATCCTGCAACTTTCTTATTTGGTCATTTGGATCACAGTAGGAATAAGCTAATAAAATACAATAATAATAATAATAATAATAATAATAATAATACACAGTCAAAACATTTTAGTCACATTCTGCTGAAGTGTCTACAACTTTCTCCTACAAACTGGAATGAAATGAAAATAACAAGGTACAGGACAAAATATGGTCTTCACCTGAAATAATAGTTTCTGTACAGACTATTGAGTTATCCTTTGTCCTTTTTCTATTAACATATGTCTTTTGTCTTTAGATTGATGACAGCTTGTCAGTGAACGCCGTCCTAAGGGCTTGTTCCAGTGATCCAAGCTCCACTTCTCCTTTCTCTTCTGACGACTTCCAAACTGCCATTAACAAAATTCACAGACATAATTCAAAGGTGGATCTCCGCTATGCCTTTACAGCAGCACGTCATTTTGACAATGAAGCCTTCCAGGAAGGTCGGAATATCATCACAGCAGGTACTCTTTAGATGTTGCGAGGACGAGAACGTTTGTGATGGAATTACAAAAGGCAAAGACACCATCTAAGCCAATTGTATTAAATTAATTTTATGCTTTTTGCTGTTGAGGTTTGGCAAACGTGAAGACTAATGTGAACAGTGGAAATTTTGCCACTGGACGGAAAATTCTTGGAGAAATCTGTCACACCCTTCAGGTCAGGCCATTGATTTGCTGTTATCATTATGGAGAATAGAAGCAGTAATAATTTGGTAAATGACTTATGTTCATGCAGGATTTCTACAGCCACAGTAACTGGGTGGAGCTTGGAAAAACCACTCCTTATAGCACACTCATCAGACAAGATCAACCTCTGGAAAACTTGGCAGGTAAGATTCTCTTGCCTGGAAAGTAAGCACACACGCACAGGCATAGCTTTTGTGAAACATGTACATGAAAGCCAATCATCAAGAAAAGTACAATGATGACAAAAAACTAATCAAATAATATTTGTATCATAACGTGACTGGAATCCAGTGGCGGACCGTGCATTTCACACTAAGGCCTTCAGAACAGATCCGCCTGAACCAATCCACCTCTCAATAACTATTTTGTCTACAAAAAAAAATTTATTATGCAGATATGCACATAAAGAGTTGTTGCACAGCAGATAGATACTTGTGCAGCCAGAATAAATGCCTTTGCTAAAGTGCACAAGTCTCCTACTACATCTGTGCACATACAATGAGCATCAACAACTTAATAAAACAGCAATATTATTTAGGAAAAGAGGAACATTTTACTCACCAAAATCCCGATTATTTGTAAACAAAATCCGTCCTCCTTTCCTTCCTCAAAAAGAGTTCAATTGCTCTGTCATATAGATTATCCGTGCGTTTCAGTTCCATAAAGCCAGGGCTTAAAGTCCAGCTTGCCCTGTGGTATTTCTGGCACAAGTTTTATTCCTTTTCAGGTCTTCTTCTTCTTCTTCTTTGGAATAATTGAGGTAGGCGACCAACAACTTAGGTGCATACCGCCCCCTACTGTATCTCTTGGTGAATGTAAATCAGAGGGCCTGGATCTGCTGTTGTTAGAAGCTAGAAGGCGCTGAGTCGCCAACTCGAAATCTGATTGGTTGAAGCAACTGTCTGATTGGTTGAAGCAACTGTCTGATTGGTTGAAGCAGCTGTCTGTTTGACGCTTCACTTTACTTCACTGCGCCATCGGAACGGATAGTGAAGGCCTCGGGCAGATTTCTTTGACCCTAGCAACAGATGATGCCTGAAATCTGATTGGTTAAATGGTTTAATATGAAAAAAAAAACATGTCTGGAAGCAGCGCAACCACGGGAAAACTATGAAAGGAACTGGAACATACCGTTTGGAATCATTTATTAATTATTTATGGACAAAATATAATTTACATCAGTCTGTAATTCAGATAATTTTTAGGCCAGCAGAGAAGGCTTTGCAGGCCCTGACGGCCCACCACTGCTGGAATCTAATTTCTGAATCACTCAATCATCAACAACATTTAAATATTGTTTTTGGTCTTGAAATTTGGTAAAATTGTGTGCTTTCTCTTCAAAGTGAGGGAAATTATCAATTGAGGCAAACCGAACTGAGCCTCACATCAGATGGTACTCAAAGTGTTCCTTTCATGCCCTGACAAAATATTTATGCTAGATTAAATGGTCTTGTTGAGACTAGTGTCGTGGATTTAAAAACAAAAAAACAAAAAAACAAAAAAACCCCACAAACATATTTTCCAGAAAATCTTCAATTATATCCACTCTTGGTTCTCTTCGGAAAAACAGACACGGAGTCAGAGTCAGAATGCAACTCCCGGCAGCCAGCTTGACCAGAGGAGACAGGTGCAAAGACACCCTCATTCCTGCCCCTTCTATACCATTTCTAGAGGCACAGCTGCATCTAATTTTTTTTCTACTTAACTATACTTAACAGGTTCGCAGGTGTCTTGGCACAGCTGCGAACCTGTTGGTTCCCTTTTTCCTTTTTTCGTAATGGTGCCCGGTCCTTGACCCCATTCCAGTCCTCCTTATCAGGACCTTCAAACTCTCCATACATCTCACACACGTGCCAGATACTTTCCAACATTACATATGTTTTACACTGCTTGCCAAGTGGGTGTCGTTTGTGAAAAACCAAAGAGAGCAGGCAGGTGGCTCTTGCTTTTGAAAAAAAGAAAAGAGGCATGCAGGAAAAAAAGGAAAGGAGACAGGCAGACTAATACTTGATTTTTTTTGTCACACATAATACCGTAAATCCTCTAATAATGACCTGTATCCATTAAAAGCCCATCTCCTTTAATGCCCGGGTGCGTCTTTGAAGAAATCTCATACAAGCCGCCTCCAAATATTTTCCAAAAATTTATTTTTCTTTTCTTTTTCTCTGTGAAGCGCTACAGCGCTGTACTGACAGTAGTTTGTGCTACTGCACCAGTTCTTCTGGTGGCGACTCTGTGTATTACATGCGTCCGCTAAAAATGGCGGAGGGACATAAAACATTGAACTCGATGTTGAGATTTACTTTTTTCATATCGATTGAAAAAATAAATGAGCTCAGTACATTTTACTGGGTTCAAATTGACACAAAAGATCTTCCTGCTCTTTTTGAAAATTTTAAAATACAAGCCTCTCTCTTATACATGCCTCCTTCCATTAAAAGCCTAGCGCCAGCTACAGTTGAGAGAAATAAAAGCCCCGGCTACTATAAGAGGATTTACGGTCCATCTTTTCCACATCTGTTTACACAAACACACTATACCTAAACCTAACCTAACTCTTTGTCTGTAAGCATGTAACAGCAGTATCAGACTGCGGCTCATCTTGCACCTTTCAAAAAGGTTATGTGGTTACTGCACACATGTATGAATATACTAAATTACCTACTCAAGAAGGTTAATAATATGGTTCACACACTAATAAATGATTAATATTGTGATAATACTACTAACGGTATCAACTACTAATCAACCATGTGACTGTAACTACCAAACAGAGGGATACAAGCAGTGGTACACTACGCAGTGTGGTTTTGGGGTATTGTTAGGTGCAGCGGAAACAGCTTCCTGTAGGGAGCGGAAATGCTGAAGAGCAAGTCGGTATAGCTCCACTCTCGTCTCAAGGGACTCTATTTAGGGCTTTATGATACGGTTTTCTGACATTATGGTGCGGAAGGCCACACAGCATTCACAATGCCAATGCTACGGAGCCCCGGACATGACATGGTAAAAAAAAAAAATTTAATTGTGGCCACGAATTACTAATTCGTTCCCTCGAATTAATAAATCGTGCGCACGAATTACTAATTCGTTCTCACGAATTAGTTATATCATTCATATACTGAACAGTTCAGTAAAGTTGGCAGCATATTGACAGATACGGACTTTCAGTCTCAATAACTCTTTAACAAAATGTCAGTAACATACAAAGGGCGCCTGCATCCCATCGTTGTGAGGTGGACGATATGCTACAAGTTCATTTTTATTAAAAATATCTGTCTATCAAGCAGCAGAAACAATATTGATTTCAATCAGCACCCAGTAGTGCTGTGGGCTTCAGGGACCGTCTACAATTTACAAGACGCAGCAACAGTGAAGACAAATAGCTCAAAAAAACAACAAAAAAACCCCAACACCTAAAACAACAACAACAAAAAAAACGTAATACCACCACTGGGATTTACTACAGTGTCACCATAATCGCTACAACCTTCATTTGTCTCCTATCAAATTTATTGGATATGGTATTTGTCTTCACTGTTGCTGCGTCTTGTAAATTGTAGACGGTCCCTGAAGCCCGCAGCACTACCGGGTGCTGATTGAAATCAATATTGTCTCTGCTGCTTGATAGACAGATATTTTTAATAAAAATGAGCTTATAGCATATCGTCCATCTCACAACGATGGGATGCAGGCGCCCTTTGTATGTTACTGACATTTTGTTAAAGAGTTATTGAGACTGAAAGTCCGTATCTGTCAATATGCTGCCAACTTTACTGAACTGTTCAGTATATGAATGATATAACTAATTTGTGGGAACGAATTAGTAATTCGTGCGCACGATTTAATTATTTCGAGGGAACGAATTAGTAATTCGTGCGCACGATTTAATTATTTCGAGGGAACGAATTAGTAATTCGTGGGAACGAATTAGTAATTCGTGCGCACGATTTATTAATTCGTGGGAACGAATTAGTAATTCGTGGCCACAATTTAATTTTTTTTTTACCATGTCATGTCCGGGGCTCCGTACAATGCCGATTATCGTGATGTCATTTATATTTTTTTGCGGGCGGCGAGTATTGAATCACACAGGCTACGAGGTGCATCTTCCAACACCCCCTGAATGTCTTTCAAGTTCATGTTGGCAAGGTCACTCAGAGTATAAACATGACCTTTCAGAAACCAGGATCCTGCGCCAGCATTCAGTACGTTTACATGCAGCCAATAACCCTTTTCAAACCCTTTTCAAACTCGAATGGTGGCAATAACCCAATAGCGTTTGGCAATGTAAACACCCGCCAAAACCCGAAAAAGCTCATTTTCGAGATTTGTAAAACCCGATAAAGACCGCTGGGTTACTCCTTTTCAAACTCGAAAGTGCCACCGTGTGAACAGATATCCAGTTAAGGGACATTGTTTTTGGTTCTGCGCATGCTCTCATCTGCAATGAATCATGGTCTTTTGAGTCCAGCAACGAATAGGCGCGAAACTCACCACACTTTTGTCCGTGTGAGGCTCCCGTAACGCACGATACGAACTGTTATTCTGAGCGCGCACGTCGCACATGCTTCCTTCTGAAAGTCAGCGATTTGTATGGCCTGCAGAACAATCATGCACAACAGAACAACCGTTCTGTCTGCGTTCCGTCTACAGAACGGAGACATCGCAGCAGCGTCTGCCTCTGCAGTTCAGTGGAGGAGGTTGCCAGATCTGTCTATCGAACCCGTAAAAAAATCTGAAACTCGTAGAAAGCAGCCCAAACCTCCATCTCGGTTGAAAATGCACGTTAAAACCGTATTTGTATAATAAAAAAAACACGTCATAAACACATAATCATTTAATCACCCCATCCAACGTGTTCAAAAAAGAAGCTTGCATTGGCGGAAACCCCACCCAATCTGGCAACACAAAGCCGCTCCGGTCAGAGCTGTTTTGTTTTGAGAACAGCATGACGTGCGCTGTGGTTTGGAAAGGGATATCCCGATTGAATTCGCTGACTTGTAAACAGGGTAACTCTCTGTCTGTTACAGCATGTAAACGGGGTGTTCCTAATGTTTCAGAAACCCAGATATTGACCTGAACCCGAATTTTAGCTGCATGTAAATGTAGTCATTGTTGTGACTGTTGCTGTCACTGTTGCTGTCAATGCTGTTGCTGCTCTCAGGTGATACTGGAGCAAAGGTTGGGGAGAGAGGTGTCTCCCGGGGCTCCTCAGGGGCTCAAGGACCTGTGTGTGTAATCGGTTCCCCTTGCGCCTGCACTGGAGTGTATTATTGCGTTGGCATGATGGGAGGGGACATGAGGAGAGTGTCAAGGGAACTGATGAAAAAGCTTGGAGGGCAGATGGTAATTGGTCATTGGAGGGTGATAGCGGCGTGGAGGCGGAGCCCCATATATGACAGTGGACTCTCGTGGGCGAAGTCTGCTGGGTCCCGGTTGTGGATCTCTGACCGTCACGTGCCATGGCGCAGGCTCCTGCTGGGTGACGCTGCCTGATGTCCTAGCCCAATATGGTTCCCCAGCCATCGGTGGCATGGTGTCATATAGGAAGGTGCTCCAGTCAAAGTCGCTGTCCTCAGCCATGGTTTTTCAGTAGAGACAAATAACCAGTTAAGTATTCTTCTAATGGTTTCCACCATTGGCACAATGTTAGCTTCTTTTCTTTTTTTCCCAAGAAACATTTTCTTCATTATTTGCTATATTACCCCTATCCACAGTTCTCTGGAACTATCTAGCATTCCACCTACAGTGGGGTGAGGTAGCACATCAACCTTTCGGTCACAAAAACCTATTGATTGTGTTAAACGTTCTCATAATCTATAGTGCAACTTACCCCTTTTTTTAATGTTCAATCCATGGTTTCGTAGAGCTTTTACACCACCATGCCTTCCTATTCAAACTCATAGTAGATCGGAGGTTCTGGCTTTATTTCATATTCGTTTTCATAGATATATTCACTTCCTCCCCTGTCCATTTTTATCTCAACCTCATTGCGTACTTGTTGATGGATTAATTATGTTGTCGCTTCGTGTCATGCAGCTAGTAGTCCAGCCGCTGTTGCACATTTTTGAATTGGAACTTTGAACTAGTCTATTTCCTGGTGTTTTCCTCCTCTCACCAACAGGGATAGTATTAATAGCAGCATTGTCTCCATGGGCTACGATGTTAATGGTCCTTCTCGTGACTCTAGATCTCAAGAGTCTATTTGTTCCTGACTTTATGTTAAATCACTGTCTGAATCACTCCCTTGTCTATTTGGTAACAACCTTCTAGTTTCTTTGCTGGTTTGTCTGGAGATCAGTCTTTGGAATTTTCTTGTTTCTGGCTGCACCGTATCTACAGGGAAGACGTCATCTTCCCCTTCCTGTGGCCAACCTAGTCCCTGTGGAGAGGTATCACAGTCCCCTTCTGGCTCAGGCGGTGTCTCCTGATGCTCCGAGGGCGGTCTATCAGCCCTACAGCAGTGGTTTAAATGGAACCAAACAGTCTTACCCTCAACTTTCATTGCAGAGGGTGTGGTCAGGACAACTGTGAATGGGCCTTCTCATCTTGGTTGGTTCCACTTTCTTTTATCAAAACCCGCTCTCCAGGTCACACTCCTTCTAGAGATGGTGGAATTTCAGCTTCCCAGTCCTCTGTGGCCCCTTTCACCTGTTGAAAAATCACCTTACAAATACAGGACAATTGCTGAACATAACTCCTCAGCTGTTCAAGAGATGGACCTTTGTAAAGCCCCTCAGAAAAGGTACAGGCATGGGCCTCCCTGTGCACATTTCATGCGGTGTTAGATGGGTTCGTCTGTCAGTTTAGTTAGTTTGACAGCACACGGCAAAGCATCCACACAGTTTATTTTGTTCTCACTGTCAGCTACGATCTTCATTAGTCTTGATCTCAAAATTCCATTTGCTTGTTCAACTGCTCCCTGTGACTGTGGGTTATACTGTATACACATCCAAACTTCTGCTTGATCCCAAGCATTTTCATGATGCGTTTTATTACCGCTGCCACAAAGTGAGATCCATTGTCTGTGCTGATAGTGTCAGGGAAACCAAAACCTTGGGAAAACCTCTCAACACAGAAACTTCACTGCAGATCTGTCTGGTGCACGGGTTGGTACCGCTTCCACCCATCTGCTGAAACAACATATTACCACAAGAGTATATCGCATCTGTCCTATTCTTTGAGTCATATCTACAAAATCTATCATCAGATAATGAAATGCACCATCTGGTAGTGATTTTCAGCTTGTCAGTGTCATGAAAGATACACAAAATCACTCTTGAAGCATATTTCTATATTTTTTATTTAAATTATCTTTTTTAATGATTATGGAGGATGTCTCTGAATGCAGCACAGACAGAGGAGTCTGTCAGAAATTTTAAATTGTACAGTACAGAAGAGGTGTTCATTTGATTGGTCAAATTATGCTCCGCTGGGTTAAACCCACTTTCTCTCCCTCTTGCAACACCTGCACCAGTGGGTGGGATGGAGAAGTGACTGTGCTGTTCTGCGCCCGTTCACGAATATCGCAAAAAGTTCTGAACATGCCCCGTTGACTTCTTGTGCTGACAGTCTGCTGACAGTCGCCGAAACTGCACTTAGACCGGGCGCAGTCTACGAAAATAGGTCTTATTAAGTAAATAAGAGTTACTCTTTTTTCTTTTAAATGTTCCTACACTTATTAAACCTGGGTTAGTCAATACCAATATGAGTGCTGAAGTTGTCCAGCAGAACTCTTGAGTCTGTTGGCTGTGATTTTTCCAAAACCTCACTCGACTGCTCCAAGAAGGGTAAATATTCTGAACTGCTGATGTATGAACATGAACAACAGTTCAAGTTTTCCTCCCTGTAACATTAAGTTTCCAGGGATCCACTTGTCCACCAAGACAAACTTGTCATTTATATATGCCAACCTGGAGATTGTGAGTATCCTTATTCTAGTCCAGTAACTCACTCCGCATAATACCAAAAAGAAAATTGGTCATTGCCAATGAAAGAGTTCAGCTTCAGAACCAATACTGTGAGCTCAAATCTACCTCAGCAGTGCCTCTCAATCCCAAACCAGCAAAGGTTCTTTACCTCCAGTTAGGTAATATGCCATGTCCCAAGAGCCAGTTTCGGCTACAGATGCCCACAATACTAAATGGCGTGCTGCTCTCTTACACTACATGATCAATGCAGCGCTCCCCATTTCACAGGTGGAATATCATCGTAAAATCGTAAAATCCACTACATAACTTGTTTGCCTCGTACATGACCACAGCATGTGGGTTACCCAACGACAAGGTGATCACTGGTGAGTACCACCCCAGAGATGACCCAGATCAGGGATGGGCAACTGGCGGCCCATGGGCATGCCCCCCCGGTCAATTCTCGGCTGCTCCACGGGCATTGGCAGCCCGATTTGATCAATGTCATACCAAGTTTCAATGTCTGAGAGTTTTTAAGTTTGATTATAATTTCTTTAAACTTCTGTGCTGGTTTTGTTTTTGTTTTTTTTTTCTTCTAGGTGTCAATGTTCCAACCTGCAGGAGCTGCACAGGAGATAACTGTCAAAACAACATATTGCCTGAAGTGATAACACAACAGCTTATAACTTCAGGTTACTTTGAAATCTTCTCTAATGACAAACCTGCAGGTATATATTTTTGTTCTGGGTCATTTTGCTAATGTTGTGGTTAGTCATTTAATTTGAAGGTAAACACTGGTTGTTTAGGTAGCTGATTAATAAGTATGTCTCGATGCATTTTATTGGCTCTTTGTTGGGAAATTTTGCAAATCAGAGTCACACCAATTGCTCTAATGTTACATTCCAGTCATCATGTAAAAAAAGATATTCATAGCAAAACAACCATAGAAGTCACGGACCTGAGATTTAAAAACAGTTTTGTCTTTTATCCTTGATGTATTTTTTGTCATAATGTCAGTGTTCTTAGTTAAACAATTGCCATTTACCTGACTGAACTGTAATTTACCAGAACTGTCAATATGGTTTATTTTGTCTTTGTTCTAAGGTAAATGCAGCCATGGCGGTTTTTTTGATATAACAAGTTATGAGGATCCTGTGGGAGGTATTAATAAGGATAAACAAGATTCCAGCCATGGTTTCCTTCACCAGGAAGCAGCAGATCTGGCACTTGATGCCACATTGGAGCTACTGGAAGACATCAGAGTAGCGGTTGGAGAAAAGAACTTTCTGCGGTACTGAAACTGCTCAGACAAGTTTTACACTCATACAGTCATTTACATCATGAAGCTACAATGACCGGCCAAGTGTAGATAGTATGAAATAAAGCAGTGTGTACAATGGGTTATCCAGCAAGTGTTGAAGATGGAAACTGGCTGCATACAGGTTGAATGTACATTCACTCCATGCCATTGCTAAAAAAAATGCAGAGATTTCATTACTTTGAATATTCCAGCAAGACTTTCATGTTGTTGCAGTTATTCAAAATGTGAGGTGTTCAGATCTTAAATAACCATTTCAAATATTTTGTCCCTCTTGTTCCTTCAGATTCATGGGTCTGTCCCAGTCCTCTGCACTATGTTTTGTGATTGACACCACTGGCAGTATGAGAGATGACATCGCTGCAGTCAGGGAGGTTTCCTTTCACATTATTGATAGCAGGAAGGGGACACCAGAGGAGCCATCTCTATACATTCTGGTACCTTTCCATGACCCAGGTGTGTAACCAAGAACTCTGTACCATATCATATTATTGGTAAATATACTTTGTGAAGAATGTACTATATTTGTGGAGAAATGCAAATATTAAGCAACTTTCATTATTTCGTATGCCCTATCCAGGTTTTGGACCTGTGATGAGTACAACTGACCCAGATGACTTCAAAGCCAGTATTAACAGACTCACTGCAAGTGGAGGAGCTGGTGACATCAGAGAAAAGAGTCTGTCTGGACTACAGGTAAGTGTACTATTAGTTTGAATTCTTGAATCTGTCTTAGTAAAAAAAAAAAAAAAACCCTGTTATGAAATTGATTCAAAAGCAACATAAAGATCAGATGTAAAATTGGTTTAACCCAAAGTAAGAGGGTTGGTGGTGGCTCTGGGGTGCTGGCTGGAGCGTTCTGGCTGTGTTTTGGGGGACTGGGCATCCTGGGTGTAGATTTCATGGAGAAGTGAAGCTCAACTGGATAAAAATGAACTCATTTGAACTTGAACTAATTGGACAATGGAACTAATTTTGTGAGTGGACAGTGGATCATTTCTTCAATTTGACTTCCTGAAATGCTTGAGTGTATTGTTGGCCTCTCCTTGAAATCTACACCTGGCACATGGGGGCATCCAGAATGGTAAAAATTATAAAGGTGTCGTAGGACTAAAAATGACACATCATTGGAAAGGACTTGATCAGGGAAGTAAGATGATGTCATTCTGGAAATCTGAATTTGCTCCTGCTCAGAAATGCTGACCTTTGAACTCTTACTGTGGTGTCTCGTTTAAAGCTTTTAGGCTAAAATCATGGAACCAACTGTTATCCACAGCTCTTGACTTATGCCGTGTACGCTGTGACTTGATGTTTTCACCAGCAGCAGCATCACAAAATCAAAATTTCATTGTAAAAACTAAATTTCACTTATATCAATTTAATTTGTAAATTACATGCAAATAAGCATGTTTCTCATTACTTGAAACCCCTAAATGTACTGAAAGTTATACATTTCACTCTGATTTTAAGAAAAAAATGCTATTTGAAGAAAGATCCAAAGCTCCCAATTAGGGTCACATACTATATGATTGTATACGTGATCAGGCCCGCCGACAGGGAGGGACAAACGGGTCTGTTGTCCTGCGCCCAGGGTTGGGGGGGGCCCAATTTAAAGCTGGGGGGGCCATTCAGCACCCCACTCACGGCTCCCGACGCAGCATGCAGGCACCGCGCTGCACCACATCGCGCTGCACCACATCGCGCTGCACCACATCGCACCGCTCCGCACTGCTCCGCGCCTCCCCACCCCCCAGTCCAACACCGCATGAAGGCAGTCTATTAGTTAAGCTTTTCATGGTACGGATCAACTGTGTTTTTTTTTTTTTTTTTTTTGCCTTGTCTATTCTGTGTTATTTTGGTCTGTAATTTGATTTTCTTTTCGTTCACCATAGCAGTTAGTACTGGCCGGTAGGAAAAGGTTAACTCGTTAGTTAATGTTATTTTGTCCCATAATAAACCCCATTATACTTTAAATTTAGATCACATCAAGCAATCTTGGCTTTGCTTGTAGCTCGTGTTGATTGTTGATGGAGTCAGTCATAACAAGTCGAAAGTAACAACGAACATGTAGCCCACTGTAAAAGTAAATGCACAAATATTTCATCACAAATTAAAAGTGCTGTAGGCAGGATTACATTCGCAAGATAGCGATTTGACCCATCCAAGATGGCGATTTTAAAACTGGAGGCGTGCCCACCTAGAGGTGCCGAGTGGGGCCGGCAGTGTCACGGCCGCCTGCGCCAGTGGGTTGATTCACCTGTGACCTTTTCACGGCGGGCCTGGGGTCAAAGCCTTGTTTTTAAGAATTACAGTAGAAACAGACAGTGTCCTCCGTGGTGTTTTGATGATGCTATGTCTGATGAGGCAGGTAAATATGCAGGCCTGAACTTCCTCATGTGCGTTCACGAGAAGCAGAGCTTTGAAGTGTCGCCCCTCGACCAATCAGGATAGAGCCTCAGGGGCTCTTCTGATTGGTCAGACATACCGGGAGCGGTCGAGAATCCTTTTCAGCTCAGAACAGAGACAGATGGAAATGCTGCGCCCTCGTGGTAGTGCAATTATACTACATTCCTAAAGGATTATCAATGGATACTCTAACATTTACTCCAAAGAAAACACAGAAAAATTAGCATTGACGAGCAAAATCCTGCCTACAGCACCTTTAACAACAGCTATGAAGGATATTGTTGGGATCACTTTCAGATCGATCTCAGGATAGCATCTGCCCGACAGGCAGTGGCACAGCAATGGAGAGAAGCTGAGGTGATTTTTGTGTTTTCTTGTTTTTCAAATGGTCTACTAATGTATACATACTCAAAAAGTATATAGCACATACGAGTGTTATGATTATAATGCAAACTATATGCTTAAGTATACAAATCAAATGCGTCCCAGATTGCAGACTGTGTTCAGAGCTGCTCTTCTCAGCCAACAACAAAAGTTGGTTCATTAGAATCATGGACTAAATATTTAAAGATGGGCATATTACGCAACATTACCCACAGCATTTTGAAGCTTTGAGCAGGACGTTAGCATATTGAACACTTGTAGAGATGTTCACAAATCTTTTTTTTCTCCAAGTCCACGTCAAATCTCAAGTCTCTAAAAAATAAATTTATCATGTCTGCACGCTTTTATTCAAGCAAGCCCTCGACTAAAACTATACCAAGTTACTTGAGCAGGACAGCTCTGACCTTTTTTTTTTCTTGTATTTTTCTGGCTGCTGTAATGTGCCAAATGTATTTGCTCTTTCAAGAGGAGCATTTAGATATGAGGCTCCTCTTGATGATTTGATTTCTTACTTCATTTAGTTAGAATACTGGTATCATTTGCACAGAGATACGGACTTTTGTTAGGAAACGTAGCTGGTAATTATCCAGGACATGCAAGCTGAGGGTGATGGTCATGGCGCTGCACGTCATGCCCACACTACATTTGACACACACAGTTGCACACACAGGCTCGTGTGTGTGTGTGTGTGTGTGTGTGTGTGTGTACCACTGATTGTTTTTATTGTTTATCCAGTTGAGAGAATATTCAAATGTCACTCAACAGAATACTTAAAGAGACATTTAAAATAACACTTTTTCTCACTTATGACTGGAAGCTTGCTCTAACTGCTGCTCCACCGGCATCCGACATTTTCCTCTTCACTGATGCTCCTGCAAATGATGGCCATCTGAAAAACGCCGTTACAGCACTGATAGAGAGTACAAAGTCTGTGGTAAGTCCTCTATGAACTTGTTATATCAATAAAATGAATGAAGAATAAATACAATAAAAGAATCTTTGAGAGAGTAACACTTTTTGTGTTTTCTTTTTATGTAAATCGCAATGGAAATACAGACTGATTAAGAATACCCCAATACAAAACCACATAACAGTGTGTGTGTGTGTGTGTGTGTGTGTGTGTGTGTGTGTGTGTGTGTGTGTGTGTGTGTGTGTGTGTGTGTGTGTGTGTGTGTGTGTGTGTCAGAAGCATTAACTAACTTCACTAATCCTCTCTCTTTGTAATTTCAGGTAACTTTCATGTTGACAAATGTGTTTGCTACGCGGCGAGGCCAAAGTGATGGTCAAAATCCATTGACACGTAGCATGACACAGGCACAGACTGAGCTATACCGGGACTTAGCCCGGGCCTCTGGGGGTCAGACCATCGAGGTCAGCAAGTTAGATCTTACTCAGGCCACTGCTGTTATAGAAGACCTATCAGCCAACGCTGTGGTGAGACATCAAAGAAAATCTTTAGGAGATCACTGGACTCACATGCTTACAAAACATCAAATCAGTTTTATGCAAATATGATTATCTAAATCCCAGACCTCACCATTTTTTTTACCTTGTTATTGCTGTTCTCTTTTTTCCAGGTGACAGTTTTCCAAGCAGCAGTTGATCCAGGACGTCCTATGAATTTCTCTTTTGTTATTGATGCATCGGTCAGAAACATTATCATTTACATAACAGGAGTGCAAAGATCTCTCGCCTTCAGACTCACCAGCTCAACAGGTTCAGTCCAAATACATCTTCCACATTATGTATTTATTCAACTTTTTTTGAAAGTAATTGTCCAATTGCGGATATTTGCTAGAGATGGAAAGCAAAAGAGTGTGTGTGTGAGAGAGAGAGAGCGAGAGGGAGAGAGAGAGAGAGAGAGAGAGAGAGAGAGAGAGAGAGAGAGAGAGAGGGAGAACCCAGGCCTGAGAATTAATTTAAATAAAAAAATGACAAACCCATCTGAATTAACAAAAGCAAACCTAGGATATAATGAATGTCATTAAAAAAATCTATTAAATAAATGAACAAATCCCCCCAAAAATTGTACCTTTGACAAATACTGTACATAACCTGGGGAGAAACACACGTTTTCAAATTTTTTCTGTGATACAATAAGTTTGCTGTGAATATTTTTTACCCGCCTGGACCAATGGAGAATAAATTGAGTTTGAGTCTGTACAAAGATCTGCATGAAGAAACACCAGAATATGTAAAAGAAGGATTTCATAAGGTACGGTCAAAGCTATTCATGTTCATCCTGAAAGACGAGGGCGCAGCAGCTCTTAGCTCTCCAGTTTCGTACCTGTTTTTGTTTTTACTATTCTATCTGACCTTTTCGTACATCGGGTCAACAGCACAGGTCACACAAAACCAGGATAAAGAGGTTATTTCCATAACCAATAGTAACAAAACTAAAGAAACAAGTCCCTCTGAATCACACAGATACTGACCACACTGATCAAATGAGAAATAGTGAAGGAATCCTCTTGTGCAATAACCTATGCACTCAAGGTGCAATAAACTCTTATCTTATTTCTGGAATCTCAACTGCACATGCACTGACTCATGCTGCTATTGTGTTTTTATTTGCTGTTATTTTACTTGAACTTTCATTACGTTTTTATTGTGCTCTTGCACCAAAGGGAGTTTGCACTCCAATTGTGTTGTACCATGCATGACAATGAAAATTCTATTCTATTCTATTCTATTCTATTCTATTCTATTCTATTCTATTCTATATTTTCATGGCCATCTTGTGATTCATTTAGGAGTATCGCAGGATTCATCTGAGCCCAGTGGTCCTTTGGCAACTTTCTCCACTGTGGGAAACCTTCGCCGGATAAGCCTGAACAGCACTACCGACACCGGGATGTGGGAAATCAGTGTTAACTCTAATAGTCCATACATTGTTAAGGTCACAGGTCAGTAGTATAAGATTTTGGTCAGTAAGAGAGCATTTTAATTTTATTCTGTTAAACTAAAATTAAAATATCTTTTCTGCACATTAGGTCAAAGTTCAGTGAATTTTGTTTATGACATTGTGGAAGAACGAGAGGGAGCCCACGGTGGTCTGGACTTTTTGGATGGACGTCCTCCTGGTTGGAACTAACAATATGTTTATCATCATGATGAAAACAAAAAGATGAAAAAATAAAAAGATAATTTGTCCATTGTCCTCAATGGGGCTGAAAGACTAAAAGAAGCAGCATATTAAATGATGACAGATTTGTGTATCCAACATAAGTTTTCATCACAATCAATTTAACATCTCTTTCAGGAGGAAATGTGACTCTCCTGGTCACTGTGACGGGAAGTGACACAGCAACAATCACACATGTGACTCTCTTTGACAGCTCAAGTATGTCAGAGATCTACGGGTCAGTGCAGGTATGCAGCAGCAACACATTGAAGTCGATTATTCTAAAAGATGCTCTTATGTTGGAAACTACACCTCTGTTGTTACACAGCAAGCTTGAAAAATGTTTATGCACCTGCTTGATGCTTTTCTTGCGAGTTTGACGTTAACATGGTGTAACTGAGTGTGAATGAAACTGTTGAAATCAATGAAAACCTGGATGAAAGAATGGTAAGCTTCAACCTTTTGTGAGCTATTGTAGTTTAATTATAGCATGCTGTTAAATAATAGATATATTGTTGAATCTGGATTTCCCAAAATAGAGTCAGTTGTTGTTGGCTCCATTTATCTCGAAAGATTAATGGGACGGGGATGGGGGGGGGTTGTTGTGCCATGGGTCTTCGGTCAGGGAGCAGCAGCGTCGGGCGTGACTGTGGAGGCCGATATGGGATCTGCAGATAATGCCGCAGTCACTGCAGATGAACTCTTCGCAGTGTGGTCGGGATGTCAACAGTCTCCACTGTCTGTGGAGTCTCTTCTCTCCCCAGTGGGTGTCTGTTCTCTTCTCTGCTGTTCTGATGACATCCTGGGTGGTGGTCTTCCAATCGGAGCAGTCGGAGGCGGCTGACTTCGGAGGGGTTGAAGCCGCCAGCCTTGAGGTCACGCTTCCAAACATTCTTGAACCTGAGAGCTGGACGTCCCTTTGACCTGTTTCCAGTAGCAAGCTCCCCGTACAGTAAGCCTTTGGGGATGCAGCCGTCGTCCATTCAGGTGACGTGGCCTAGCCATTGCAAGCGTCTCTGGGTCAAGATTGGCAAACATACTGGACACATCTGCTCTTCCCAGGATGATTTTGGAGACACGGTCCTGTAAAGTGATGCCCAGTAGTCTGCGAAGGCAACGTTGGTAGAAAGCGTTCAGCCGACGTTCCTGACAGTGGTAGAGGATCCATGCTTCACTGCCGTATAGGAGAGTGCTCAGTACACAGGCCTGGTAGACTTTTATCTTGGTGTTGGTGGTTAGCATGGACTTGTCCCAAACACACTTCGCCAGGCGGGCCATCACTATCAATGCCTTGTCGATACGGGCGTTCATTTCGCCCTCTAGGGTGAGGTTGCTGGAAATGATCGAACTGAGGTAGGTGAACTTGTATACCACCTCAAGGGTCTGGTTGCCGAAGTTAATACTGGGAGCACTACTGACATCCTGGCCCATGACCTTGGTCTTTTTAAGGCTGATGGTGAGGCCAAACTCAGGCACCAGAGAGCAGGCACCAGCAAAGCAGTTGATAAGACTTTGGGGCGCTTTCTCAGTGTGGGCAACAAGATCAGCATCATAAGCGAAGAGCAGCTCCCTGATGAGAACGCTCCACACCTTGGTCTTTGCTCTGAGGCGTGCTAAGTTAAAGAGGCCTCCGTCGTTCTTGGTGTTGAGAAAGACGCCGTCTTCAGGGTCTCAAGAGGTGTAGCGCAGAAGCATAGAGAAAAAAGATGCCAAAAAGGGCTGGAGCAGGGCACAGCCCTGCTTCACACCATTCTTGATTGGCAAAGGGTCTGAGGATGATCCCTCAAAGTGGACAATGCGATTCATGTCCTGGTGGAATGATTTGATCATGCTCAAAAGCTTGGGGGCATCCGGTTCGCTGGAGGAGGGCAAACAGTCCATTCCTGCTGACCAAGTCAAAAGCCTTGGTCAGGTCAATGAAGGCCAAATATAGGGGTTGTCTCAGCTCATGGGCACTTCTCTTGCAGCTGCCTCATAGAGAACACCATATCTATGGTTGACCCGGCTGCTCTGAATCTGCACTGCACCTCCGGATACACACTTTCAGCAAGTAGTTGCAGTAGGACGACACGGGCAAAGGCTGTGCCAACTGTGGTTTGTAGTGAGATGCCACGGGAGTTGTTATTATTATTATATGTCCTGTATTTCATATTCCATTGTTCAAGAAGACTTGAACATTAGGCACGTTTACATGGACCATGTATAAGCGGATTGTACGTGGAGCGGATTGTAAAATGTGTCATGTAAACGACAGAGTGGATCCGCCTCACTCGGAGCGGATTGTAATTTGGAGCCGATTGTATGAGGTGGTCTCCGCCGATCGACAATCCGCTCCGTGTCCCTTATAAACGAGCCTGACAGCGGAGCGGATTGAACTGGGGGAGTGTTTGTTCTGCGCATGCCTGTGACGTGCCAGTAAACGGGAAGCAGCACAGTCAAAAAACCAGCAGAGAAAGCCACGGTGGTTGAAAAACACTTTTTTAGTAAAAAACCCCGACTGAAAAAACATTGGAGAGGCGAGATGGAACCAAATCGCGCAATAGCGAGTTGTATAAAGAGCTGTATAGCAGAATACAAGCGATCGCCGGCTGGTGTTATGGATTAACTGGTTTCCGTGTTAACGAATGACGGCGGAGGTCTGTGTAAACACAGGCTGATTACAGCAGTTGTTAAAGTAAGACTCACAAATTACTTTAAACGTATACACTCACTGTAACTGTCGATAACCGACGTTCGCCAGAACGACTACATTTTTCAATCATGTACTGGTCACAAGTTAACACGGGCACCAGTTAATTCGAAACATCGACACGCGGAGCAGAGCTCACAACGAGACGTGCTGCTCGGTGCAGCGGTGCAGCAGCTAGGGGAGCAGCCGCTCCTTCAGCAGCGTTTCAAGGACTTTTGGGACATTATTTGAGCAGATATCAGCAGATAAAAACACTCTGCTCAGCGCTGAGGACTGCTGCTGCGGAGCTAAAGACCTACAAGTTCCTCGTGAGACTTTGTGCGCATGTCACAGGACGCTGTATAATCCGCTTCACCCAGGGTCCTTGTAAACGAGGATTCATCGTGGATCGCTTTGTATGCCGTACATGTATACACTCCGTTTAATACGATTGTTTACAATCGGATTGAAAAAAACACCCATGTAAACTGGGCCATTGAGCTATGAAATGCTGCATAAAACAAATGTATTTGTTTGTTTGTTTCTTTATTTATTCATTATTTATTTATTCATAAGAAAATAAGTATCTCAAGGCAGACAAGTTTCTTTGAAATCGTGAAAACTACCCTGTCATACTCGTAGGATTGCAGGAAGTGGACACATTGGGGTGAAATGATAACACAGTTTTGGCAATAATGCACCTATTGACTGGTGCCATTTGCTATTAACACGAAAACAATGTCATTCATCACAAGAAAACATGAGTCAGCATTCTTTTTCTTCTTTTTGTTTTCCTCAGTCGTTAGGGGGCAACGACTACCTGGTAAGATTCAGAGAAGTCCCTGCGAAAGAATTTGTGGTTCGCCTCCGAGGTGAGGACAGCAGCACCACTTCCAAGACCACATCTGACAAATTCCAGAGACAAGCCTCCACTCAGCTTAAGACTTCCAGTATTTCTGTTACTGTGGGTATTTTTTTTTTTAATTCATGTTCACTGACTGCTGCACAGTGTTCCACCCGTTTTGTGGCATTAGACAAAACACTTGGTGAATTTTATCTCCTGTCCTCTTCCACTTCAATCTCCACCTTTGCAGGCTCAAGCTAACAGCAACAATATCGAGCCAGGTTCCTCTCTCTCCATCCCTTTCACTGTGTCCTCCAGTATAAGTGGGAAATTCTCATTGCAAGTCAGCAATGACCGCAGCTATGACACCACTGCACCCAAAAGTGTCACCATTGCATCAAGCAGCGGAGGTGAGGCCAACGGCACGGTGACCCTAACCGTGCCAGCCAGCGCCAAATCAGGAACAGACGTGACCGTCACCATCGAGGTGGAAAATGCAGCTGCCACCGAAATGAACTTTGCTGTGCTCAGGTTTTCAGTGGTAACGCCGGTAAGAAAAATATGCACACAGTATGTTTGGAAGTGAAACAGGTTTTTTTCAAAATTAAAAAGTCTAACATATGAAGTGTTTCAGGATAAATGTCATGCATAGGCTCTATCCCTGACATTTCTATCAACTATTTTTCATGGGAACATGTTAATTTTCAGCATCTCACCCCAAAAGAATCCTATCGTATCTGTAAGGATTATAATTTTTCCTGTGAATTAAAAACTGCATTTTTGAGGGCTTTTGCCTCCATGAAAACTCACCAAATTTTGTGGAAAAATCAAGCCTGGCAAAAAATTTCCAATTTTATTAATGTCGACATGAGCAGGGCAAAAAGGCTCCACAGCGCCACCTAGACATGCTAAAAAATCATGAAAAATCAGTGGCTTGACCTAGAATAATGAATTGTGGTGGGCCTATAGAGCATGTCGAGATGATAAGGTATGCCAATGGAACTTTTTTTGTTGGATGGACAGGAAAACCACAGTTTTCAGTTGAATTGACTTTTCAGAGTTACGAAAATTGTGAGTTTTCATGGAATGGTGTGGTTTCAGCATGGCGACAGATTTTGGGGTTTTGCAAAAATCAGGAAGCGAAACCAAACGGCTGTAACTTCACTGTACATTGTCCAATCGTCACCAAACCCACTAGGATTCATGAAGGTCCAGCTCTGAATGCATCCATTTTAAAATATGTTTAGATTATGATAGTACCACCTATTGGCAAAATGAAATGTCTTGTTTAAAATTTAGGTCGTAAATCCAAGATGGTTGATCCAAGCAGCCTCACAGTTGGCAAGAAAAAACATTAGGGATTTTGTGATGACATCCTGAGAACATTCTATAATTCCATTTAGCAGAAGCTTTTGTCCACAGCGATGTACAACAGCGGGGGCATTTCAGGGTTCAGTGTCTTCCCCAAGGACACTTCAACATGCAGAGAGGGGGAGACGGGAATCGAACTCACAACATCCCAATTGTGGGACAACTGCTCTCCCCACTGAACCACACCCACCCCGAGAACATGGCTGGTGTGTGTTCCAGGGCGTGTCTCTGAGGCTGTGGCAAACTTCAATGTCTACATTGCCTTTTGGGGGGCTGATCATGTTTTAAAGGACCTATATCATGCAAAATCCACTTTTTTAAGGTTTTTAGCATGCCCCAAAGTTGAATTCCCTTAAAAACCACCCCCAAAAGGTTATTTGCCTTCTTCCATGCATGTCTGAGTAATCTCTTTCAGTCTGCTGCTCTCTACAGCAGCCCCTCCTTTCGGGTAGAAAACAGCTCATTTGAAACTCTTCAAACCTAAGTACGTCACAAAGTTGAACTCCTCCCCACCACTCTTCTCCCACCCCACCCCCGCGCAGACAACACCTCCACTCTCCTCTGACCAGCAGCAGCTGATTCGCATTTTCCACTGAGGAGACACGCATGATACAAAAACGCATGATACAGGTCCTTTAAAATTAACCAAATTTGGCACAAAAATCAGGCCAGGTAAATATTTACATATTTCATTGGATTCAGACATGGGCGGGGCAAAGTGGCTCCACAGTGCCACATAGACATTTTCAAAAATTCATGAAAAATCAACGTGCCCAGATGCACAGATTTGCACAATTTGACACCTTGTTGGATGAACAGGAAGTCTGATATTTCCGATATAGGATCTGAAAATAGCCGCCAAAAAGCAAAGTATTATAGGATCTACAAAACTGGGCCAATCAACACCGGACTTGTGATGTTTCATCAAACTCTCACCCTCACCAAATACATGAGAAAAAAAAAAAAAAAACATGAAACAATATTCTGTTTAGTTTGGCAAAATGGCTCCATAGCGCCCTGTGAGGGACAGAGTGGTCACCCCGAACCCAGGGTATGGTCAGCCAAGGCTTGAAGGGATCAGGAGGAAAACACCAGGGTAGAGATTTGGAGTTTCTTCGAAAAACCCAATAACTTTATTTTTGAGCTTCGAGTTTCCGACATTCAGAACACAGGATTTTCTTCAGCCTCACATCAAGTTGAAAACAGATTCTCAAAGACTTCGTGGAAGTCATAGGTGTGTATTTCTGATAAATCATTTTGATATTTCTTAACTACAAAAAAAAGAGAAGGCAATCTCTTTTGTGGAGTACAAAGGTTAAAAGGGCTTTACATCAACAAACAAGAACAACAGCAGATCTATAAAGGAAGAAAAAAGTGCATGGCATGCAAATATTTAAATCACTGTGCAGCATATAAAAAAGTGTTTTATTAGTGGCTTGACAACTAAATTGTCATACTTAACATTGAGCTGCTACTGCCATATTTTCACCAGCGTTCTGGAAAACATCTATTTCTTCAATTCAGTCACCCCCGCTCTCCCACCCCCCAACCCCCACCAATCACTCCCAGAATCCCAGTCCCATTTCAGATGTTTCCTGAAATTTTTAACCTAATCCGTCCAAAACTTTTTGAGTTATGCCAAAGGTAACAATAAAGGGAGGCTTCATTGTGAAACAATGGTTAGTGATGGATGGATGGATGGATGGATGTTGCACATTGTTAATCAGTAGCATATAATTGAACTTTTACAGTCATTCAATAAGAACTTATTCCAATCGAGACACTTTCAAAAAGTAATGGTCACATCTGTAGGTCAGTATTTTGCATTCTAAAGTTGTTTTGCCTTTAGATTATGGTAATATCCTATGCAGTATCCTATGAATTGTAAAAAGACCTGGAGTCCTCATATTGTTTTCTGGCTTGTTTAAAAAATTACGCACATCCAAAATAGAAACAGTATGTTTGTTCAAAATGTGCTGCATTTGTTATATGTAAAATGATTTTCTTTACCTTCCAGGTGACAGACATATCCAGTCCTGTGTGTCAGATAGTGAATATAACTGGCATCTGCCCAGCCTCTTCCTCTCTCTGCGCCACCACCCAGTGGGAGTTCATCGCTAAACTCACTGATGGCATAAACGGCACCGGGATTGTGACCATCTCCCTCCGCCAAGGGAATGGTATTCTGAATACGAGCATGGAGGTGGGACCTGGGGGCGAGAACGTCACAGTGGTCACATACAGCTCTTCGTGCTGCTCACAGAGTGTGGAGGTGGCAGCTGTGGACGGGGTGGGGAATGTGGGACGATGTGTGGGACAGGCGATGGCGATGACTACACCTGCCCCAAGTACTCCAGCTGTAACCGACTCCGCTGGAAGGCTCACACTCAACATATCATGCAGTCTTTTGTTCATTATTGTGGTTTCTCTCCTTTGGAAACACAAATGAATCATTTAAAGATTTTCAAACATCACCTCCAGCCTTTACAGTTTTTCACAATTGCTAAAACACTAAACTCCATTGCCTGAACCAAACTCTCAGTGGCCTAAACACATTTTTCGAATCAAACACTCTTTTGGCATAAACTTAAACACTGTTCAGGTCCTGTGCTCAATGTGCAAAACCCATCTGCTCTTTTTTGCAAAACCTCAGACACATTCTCAGTCACTAAACACATTTCACAACATTTTTGCAAAATTGTACTCACTGGCAGCAAAATGTGAACACAACTCCAACACAACTGTCATCTTTTACACACAACAACTCAAAACTGAACACACATATTTCTAATGATGTGATCAGACCAAGTGTGCACAAAGACAAGATGCTGGAGACTGAATCTCCATGACCATGACCATGCAGTAGTGTGCTTTTGTTATGTATTTATTTTTTGTTATGACTGTGAATTTAGATATCACTTTGACTTAGATGCTTTTTTTTTTCCTAAATGCATTTCCAATATGTAAAATAAAAATTTTCTGTGGACTGCACACTCTGAAAACTGCTGGTTACTGTAAAAATAACCCACATTGGGTGGAATTGCTGACCCAGCACTGGGTCCAAAAGGGACCGAGCCAAAGCTGGGTTATTTCTACCCAGCTGTTTGGGTTGAAGAGTTGACCCTGATGCTGGGTCAAGATTTAGCAGCAGGTCTGGGAAGGTTACTTTACTGTGAAAATGTAAACCCTTAGAATTCAGATACACGTGCCCTCTGCCATGCAAGGCTGTCAAACCCTCCACTGGAAGCCAGCTGGGGTTCAGTGCAGTTCATTGGCATGTAGAGGAAAAGATTTGAACTAACAACCTCACAACTACAAGACAACCACTCTACCAACTAAGCCACAGCCACACATCCATAGGCAGAGGGATGTCTCATATGTCTTTTCCTTCTTAGCCATTTCAATAATCCTCAGTGAGAACTCAGGACTCCAGTTTTCTGTTGTGTTTGTTGCCAGAAGTCTCCAGATGCAAGAAGGAGGAGTTGCAGGAGTGTTCAAAATGGTGATTTTGTTCAAATCATCAACTCACTCTGCTGGGTCGACACAATTCATCTAATTTTGGGTAAAAGTGACCCAATCTGCACAAAATCTAGGGCTACCCAGGAAATGTGTTGGGAAAATAACCCAGCAGGTTTAAAAGTGTGGACTGCTTGCTGTGTCCTCAGTTATTTCATGTAGTGTCTAATCAATGATCTGAGGTGAACATGTTTTTACCTGCTGTGTGTGAGATCTGAACGCATAGTGTGGTTTTGATCACAAGAGAACTGGTTTTGAGGTGATAATTCGGTTTTGACAGAAATGTCTGAGGTTTTTGTGAATGCAGTGTGGATTTTTGGATTTGTGTTTAAGGTTTTGAGAAAATGGATGGAGGTTTCAAGAAATGTGTCTTAGCAATTGTGAAAAACTGTAATCAGTTATAAAACAGGAGTCTCCCTTATTCTTCTCATAGTAGTCTTTCTTGGTGTGTTGAAGGATTTTTTCATGATCATTTAGAAATACATGTTTTGCAGGCAATATTATGAAAAACTTGTCTTTATAGATTTACCGTATAGCCAAGTCTTTTTAACAAAAGTGTAACTATTGATTTTGGTTGGTTTTTACTTTTAAGTGTCAAAAAGCTTTGTCTAATTTGTATGTAATTGATTGATTTATATAATTACCATTACAAGTATTTCATTACCATAAAAAAAAAAAAAAAACATTATTGGACACTTAAGCAATATATTATGTTCCAACAGCCTTGAAGAAATCATGTGTAATTGGTAATTGTATGTAAACATGTCTGAATTACTCATTTAACAGCTGATCAAACCTAATGATATTTATTTCTGATGCCTTGAAGCATATCTGTCAAACTGTGGCTGTGTAGGAGAGCACTCTTGCATATTTCAATATCTCAACACACCTGATTATTAATTTGCACTTTGGCAGGCTTTAGAGTTTTGGTGACATGATTAGATCGAGGTTTGTCTGCAGATTGTGGGAAAATTCATTATTTTGAATATTGGACTTTGACTATGTTTGCTTTAGTTTCTGTCTATGATTATAAATCACATTGTGCTATGTGTAGGAAAAGTGTGTCTTGCTGTATATCTTTTCGAACGTCTCTTCACAATGTGATTAACAGTAGTCTGCTGGTATTTCTATCAATTGCCCATCCGGCCACAGCCAGGATCAGTTAGTCACTGTAAACATGCAGAATCAACATTACGGTTGCTGGAAACATGCACTGTAAAAAGAGTGAATGAAATAAAAACATTGTTTCAATAACTAATAAAGTTTATTTGTCTGTTTCAAGAAAAAAAAAAAACAACAAATAATTAACTGAACCTCATTGGGCAGTAAAAATGTAACAAATACAATAACAATTAAAGTGGAAGAACTAAAAGCGACTTCCAGCAGCTAAACAAGAATGGCACTTCTGGGGTCTGTTTCACAAAGCAGATTTGATTAAGAAAGGTGGATAAAACAGAACTCCGAACACAAAAAAACTGCAATCTGGATATTAGAACATGTTATTTATTTATTTTATGAATTTATTTTGAACTGATCTTACTTCAGTAGAATGGAATGAATTGGTCAGACTGATGCAAACCATGCTGATGGTTAAAATACGGTGCCAAAGCTGCACTAATGCACATTAAATACTGAGCAAGACAATTACAAGTAATGCAAGCATTATTTCTCCGAGTAGCTTTTTTGTCACCTCAGTGACGTTCTCCAGCTTTCTTGGTGCCTCTGCTTTGTGAGACAGGTCCCAGCTATCAGGGGACAGCACAACAGCCTGGCCGAATGCATAACTGCATTTGGATTTTTGAGGGAACTGGGAGGAAGAGTGAGCTGCTTGGTCCTTTCATCCAAAGAAATAATCATGAACTGATTTGTAATTTTTCCCCAAAACAATACAGCAAATCACAAAATCAAAGTACAGCAGGTTTACTATATAAAAGAAAATTCAAATCACTTTTTAATCAACAAGGTAAGTGAACGTCAAAGCAGCCACAACACAAAAAAAAAAAAAAAAATCAACATCAGAAAACTCGGAAAGCTTCATTTTGTTTTACAACTCATGAAAGAATTTTGTCCTGCAAGATCATCAAAAGCAACTGGAGGGTCAAAAGTGCACCACTACGATGAGGAGTTTCATTTGATTGAAGAGTAACCTTACCTGAACCCAGGTTGCTCACTAGATGACGACTTCATAGATACTAACACACATTAACCCCACTGCTAAGCTGAAACAGACCTTCACTTTATGTCTGTGATAATGCCTTCCTCATCACAAACAACACAAAATAATTATCCTTCGTTGTCTACTTTAAATCATCGAACATACTCTTATCAGTAATGAAACTCGGAACAGGTTCAATGTAAGAAATCTACTATATTACTCATTAACAACACTATTTACAATACCTAATGTGTTACTCTTTTAAACAGAGCAGAGCTTTATGTTACACAGTTGGATAGTTTGCATTACTTTAATAGCCCACGGTAGCTTGAACATGTCCCTGGATCTCTGTGTTCCTGACAAGAGAGGTGGTCGATACCAGAGTGGTGAGTACATCTAATCTATAGATCAATACAACGGGCCAATAATTCCTACATAGCATTTCATCCTCAGAAGGCAAAGACAAAAGCTACAGTTACAGATAAATAGCTACAGTCTGATTTTCTCTTTAACAAAAGCAAGTGTGAAACTGTACAAACTATTAACAGTATTGTTTGGCGAGACCACCGAGGACCTTCTCTTTGACCTGCTCTCTTCAGAGTGACGACGCTGTGTTCGGACTTTGGTCCAACAAACCCAACAAGTTAGTAATGTAACACATTCCTTCATTGTCAAATAAGGTGTCCAAGACTGGAAAGTGCAAAATGCATTTTGCGCTGTAAAAGTTGGCAATTATATGAAGAGGGGAACAAAACTGTACTAATCTCCTAAGACAGAATAGCATGTTAGCCCTGTTACTAAAAGTCTAATGACACAGTTTGATATGACTGATTTGATCTGAATATGATGAAATTTGGCTACAGTGTATTTGGGTGTATTTTTCTTCTTGGTTAAAAAAAATTAAAAAAGGGGGAAATAAATGGAATTAAATGTTAAATGTCTCTGTAGCTGAAATACAGAGATTTTGGTTTATACACATGTTAGTGACAATACAATTGTTGCATGCAGAGGCACTGAGTTCAAAGTTTATAGGCCTGCAGTATATTCTCTGGGCATGCTCACGTTTCACTCAAAATCAGCATTTTCTGGTGTATAAAATTACTTCCAATATAAGCATTCACTTGTTTCATACAATTGCATCACTAGATATACCAGACTGATCGTCCACCTACAGTATATCCGTATATACTTCACGCAATGTTAATTTTATGAGAACATTTCATGCAGCATATTAAAACCCTTTCTTTGAATAATTTGACTGGAAGGAAATGGGGGCATTTTCCATCCAAAAATGTTGCTCTTCTAATGTTTTTGTCACTCATTGAGGGTTTTAGGTGGCAACAAGTCGCACAAGCCCATCATAGACAATGGCCACTGCAAAGGAATTGTTTCCTGCTCTGTTAAAAAAAAAAAAAAAACACGGATTTGATTTCAACAATTGGCAAGGCCAAGAGACAAAAGTATGAGTACTTCTGCACATGCCATGCACCTTCAAAAAAAAAAAAAAAAAAGAAAAGAAAAAGCACACACTCAAGTCAGCTTGATGCACGTGCTCTACTCCTCGAATCGAATCATTTCCTCCACTGTGCACAAAGATCAGTCAACGTCTAAAAACCTCCCAAAGATGGCCTTGTTCCTGCATGTGACATAAAGGTGATATGATTTGATCAAAGCGGGGTCACATTTATGTCACATGAGAGCAGCAATGAGTCCAGCATTAGTTTCAGGCAACAT
The DNA here is from genome assembly GCF_902148845.1 of Salarias fasciatus. Taxonomy (NCBI): domain Eukaryota; kingdom Metazoa; phylum Chordata; class Actinopteri; order Blenniiformes; family Blenniidae; genus Salarias; species Salarias fasciatus. The sequence continues at coordinate 26,994,702 of NC_043750.1, read as the reverse complement.
TTAATTTCTTTTTCTCTTATTTTTCTTTTTTTTAATATTAACATGAATTACTTTAGTTGTACTGACATTTTAGCCAGCTTCAGCTATTTGTATACACACAGTCGTACACTTCATTAAAATAACATTGAACTACCGTTTTAAAACTGCAAGTGTAACAACAGCTTTTTGCTAAAGCATTGCTGCTAATATGCAAATGTTCCAAGGTTTCTAATGTGTAAACATTCCCAGGGTTAAGTAGACCGGTATCTTACATACAATAGTGACGGTGTTCTAGTATCTGTGGAGGTATAAAACGTAGGTGTTTGGCAATAAGCAGGGAGAGAAAGGTACAGTTTTATCCCTGCCTTTGAAGTGCGAGCCAGGTAGTCGGGGGGACCTGAGGTGTATTCTCTCTCTGATTGTACTGATCTTGCATCTCGTTTGTTACTAAAGTTGGAAAGTAAACAAAAAAAAAAAAGTAAATTATGATTTAAAGGCCAGTTTGGATGGCTCAAGTAAGAGGTGGAGCTGTCAAGAGGGGACTTGACTCTCTCTCCAATGTGTGGTATTCTAACATATTACATCTACTGTGCTATTCTGCTTTGTGTCATCAACTTCTTTTCTATTTAACTGCAAACATTTTGCAGACTGAAACTAGACGTTTGTCATCCATTTGCACACATTGGTAAAACTAATAAACACCACTGGCTCTGTGGTGTTAAGGCAACTACTTCAAAGTTCAAAAGTTCATAGCCAGCTTATCCGATAGTATGACTATAGTATAACTAAGGTAATTCTGAAAATATTACATTGACATGAAATTAAAAACATGCCTCTCTACAAAAATAATCACCTATGAGTTTTGTTTTCAACTAAATCCTATGGACGCTTTTTAGAATACATATTTGACATGTGGCCGGAATCACAGGGACAGGAAGTCAGCCACATCGGGGTAGCTGAGGGTACAGCTGCCGAGATTGTAAGAGTGACACAGATGGAAAGACTCCTAGATGGTCTGTTGTTGTCCAGGACTATGGCGAATCGTTGGATATGGCTAGAGAACTTGAATATTTGGGCACTGGTGTTCAGAGGTTAGGCTAGTCTCATTGGGCTCGTAAGACAATAGGCTTGGGGAATAAGTACAACAGGAGTCGGGGGGGAAGACAGTCCAAGGTCCCTCTACTGCTCGTCCATCTCGGCAAGCTCAGAGTTGAAGGACGGTGCGGATGTTTGGACGTGATTTGAGATGGTCAACGGGCCAAGGTTAGATCCCTGGGGGACCCCGCTGGGAGCGGGGTCGGGAAGGGTCAAGGTTTCTGGAGCAGACTTTTTACGGGGTCGGTCTTTGGGGACGGAGAGGGACTCGGGTGCGTCGGTGCACATGGGGGTGGAAGGGGCACTGGCGGGGCCGGTGAGGGCACAGGAGGACAGGGACGTCTCGCTGATGGAGATCGACGGGGGAAACATCCCGATCTTCTGGTTGGTGGCCTCCTGAATGTTGCGTTCAAACTCTCTCACCTCATCCATTGTCATGTCTGGTCGGAAAGAAGTCGTGAAAAGGAAGAAGAATTAGGACAACGGGACACACTTTCTTCAACATCGCAATGCAATTTCAAACAAAAGAATCTACACAGGTATAAAGTCACAGGTATATTTAGAAAATAAAACTCCTGGTCAGACTAAAAAGATTAAAACAAGTAATGCATTGGAGTTCACATTATTGGCAAATATTACTTCCTGGTTGTGCAAATACAGCATCAAATTACTTACATTTTCCATCCAGTCTTAATCACATAGTTTTTGTGGGACAGAATGAGTTTGCTGAATGAGGACATTTTAATGCAAATAACCAACCCTTGAAACGAGACAGAGGAGGAGCAATGAGGTGAAGAGACAATGAAAAAGAGACATACGCTCGCTTTGTCATGGATCTCTATGTCATCCAGTGAAGATGGGTTTGTTGTGGAATGCTCTTGCTGCTCATGGCAAACTTTAATGTTGGTTTTCTCATGCATTTGTCTCTCGTAATCCCGCACGTCATCCAAATTCATATCTGGAAGGGGTGGAACGAGGGTCGAAATGTTGATAATTCCTCTACAATGACACTCCAGTTATGAGACAAGAAAGGGTGGGAGGAGCAGGGGGTTAGATGGCAAACGCTAGCTTTCCAGGACCAAAAAGAGCGACAGGAGACAGCTAGAAAAATCCGTGCCACAGCAGAAGGAAAGGATGGGAGGGTGGAGGATGCTTCAAGATTAAGGAAAAGCGTGAACAGGCTGGACCAAAGAGAGAAACCCCCGCAAAGGTTCACATAATCCACAAGCAAAAATAATCCCACATGTGACAAGATTGCAGGGGTATTAAAAAGGAAAAATAAAAATCATCCAAGAGGCAACGAGTTGCGCTGTTAAGGTTAGTGGCTTAGTGAAAGCACAGAAGAGGAGGGGGATATGTTTCATGGCAAAGATAAAGGGCTTATTATCTGGATGCCCTCCAGCTGTAGAAAGCACCAAAGAGCTGAGAGTGAGTAAATGTGCCGCAGCCACTTATGGGTGCAAACAAAACTGCCTTTTGTGAAAGTAGACACTCAGAGAGAGAGACAGAGGCAGCGCTCATGTTTCAGTGAGTGTGTCTTTCTCTCAAGAAATAAATACCAATTTATCATTTCATGGAGTTGAAGCCAATTGGCTTGAAAGCAATTTTAGATTGCTTTTAGTCTTGAACACATGAACACAAAACAGATTTCAAAAGATGTCTCTATCATGAAACATATGAAGCGCAATCACAATTTATTTTGTGGAGATGTCAACTCGACAAAAATTTCCGGAAAGTGTTTGCAGCGCTATTAGTGAGTTAGAGGAGGAGGAGCGTCCATGCTACAGGTGAAAAAGCAGTGACCAGGTCAGATGCAGGTGAAAGGAGGCTTGGTGCATGCTGGTAAAGAAACAGTATTATCAAACGGCAGTGATTTACACAGTCAAACCTACTGAAAGTGTTTACAACTACAGTAAAATCATTGAAAAAGTGTGGTGAACTAGTAGTTGACAATAATATATGATGAATTAAATGTGGCTTGTAGACATACCGATCCACTCATCCACCCAGGCGAACGCCTGTCGGTGTCCCAGCAGCAACACATCTCGCACAACCTGAAAGCATAAAGACGTCCATTATTCAGTCTTATTGAAATGTAAACCGTTTATTAATGTTCTCCTTTGGATCTGACAGAAAATACAGATTATTATTGAAGAATATTATATTAAATCCAGCTCAGCACTTCTTACATGTGACCTCTCACCTTGTGAACAAACTGCTCCACTCGTGTCTGCAGACCCCACACCTCAAACTTGACCGTGACCAGTTTGTACGAGCACATGATGGGATCCTGTGTGTCCCTCCAGCCTTCCTGAAGTATCCCTCTTGACGTCTTCTCTGACTTGAAGTAACGCAAATCCTACAAAGGCAGTCGAGCCGGTGAACACACACACCTCAGATGTAGGACCTTATATAACCTAAACAGGAGTGCAATTCTTTTTCTAAACTTAGATGCATGCACCAATAAATGCAAATCGTTATGACTGCTCATTGGAAAAATCAATGCAGACAGGATATTCTTTGAAAGAATAGCCTGGAATAGCCATTCGGTGGAATAGCCGTTCCACAGAAATGCATGCATCAGATGAGGAAGGAGATTTAAGATTGTATTCGCTGAATTTCTTTAAGTTTGGGGTTTGGGTTTCAACAGCAGAAAACTGTTCAATGATCAATGACAAAATAATATCTTTATGTGGTAGATTTTCTTAAAAGGTTGAATTTTGTCCATTGTATTTCATCATAATAATTTTCAATGATGAACTGAGTACACAGATTAAAAATATGGTTTGCAAAATACAACAATCCATATTACAACGTCATGTGTCTGATTTCAGTGTGTTTGCAGTAGGCACACACACACACACACACACACACACACACACACACACACACACACACACACACAAACACACACATACGTATGCACAAACAAACACACACACCTCAGACTCCTTATAGTAACGCTCGGGGATCTCATCGTAGGCAATGTCAACAAAGCACACCTCCCTCTCCTGGTCCTTCAGCTCGGTGTCGAAAATCTGGAAGGGAAAAAAGGAAAAAAGGAGATCAGTTTGTTTATGGTGATCTCAACATGCTAATCAGAGAAACCCTCTTAGGTAAAAAAAATATATATGCATTTATCTCAGAAATATACACATTGTTGGCTGAAACATATTTACAGCTTTCCAGTCTGTTCACAATGAATACAATCACAAACTGCCATTGTCAAACCCACCACTAGGGGGTGCTCTCAGACTACATTTTCTACAAGTTCAGGGTTGAATGACAGACAGCTGACTGCAATTGCTGCGTCATATGCTGATAAGTCAGCTTATTGTGGAAAAGTGAGTGTCAGGCTGTTTCGCTATTCACTTCAAAAATTGCTGATTTACATAGAGCACCTCATTTTATGGTAAATATTTTCACAGTACATCCTTTCATCAAATCCATTCTATGTAAAAGTTCAGAGGCCACAGACTTCATTTAATGGATTAGCTGCAGTTTAAATGTAAGCGACTGGAGGGTGAAAATATGTGAGGAATTTTTAAAAAAGTGCAAGACATAAACTAATGAGATGCTACCAGAAGGATGAAGCAGAACTTTTATGCTTTGTCACAAGTTTACAAATTCCCCAAAAACATTACAAAAGCAAACCCTCTCAGAGGCCAAAGCACAGATGTTTGTCACTTCAATATTCATAGCTTAGAAGAACCAGGGAGAAATGCAGAACTTGCCAAATGTGGTCACTTGAAAAAGGAGATTAAGCAGTTCTGGAGACATCCGATCTTTTGCTATACACTATTTTAAACAAATTGTTCAACAGTGATCATTGATGAACAAAAAAAACAGATGGCAGGTAAAGAAAAACATTAATTTTCCTCTGATTTCAAAGCAGAGAGCAAATGTAACATTGTTAAAAGGTTCACTTATATGTGTGTGTATGTGTCTGCATGCATCCATGGACTGGTGTGTAAGACATCTTGTATTTTCTTTTTAAGCAAAATGTACTGGAAATAAAGACCGATTAAGAGCACTCCAATCCAGGACCGCATACCAACACCTGTGTGTGTGTGTGTGTGCGTGTGTTAGTTGCATGTCCAGACGTGTGATCACACCCTGATTTAGACAGTGCATCATGTCCAGTCACACACCCACTCATTTCCTGTCCACACATACATGATTCTCCTTCCTCACTTACGACATTTCTCGCTCTCTTACTTCTTTTGTTTCATTCTTTGTATTCTTATTTTTGTACATGCAGCTGATCCTTCTTCTTTAAAAACTTAGACTTCTTAATCTAAATCAGACTAATGCACCTCACCTCATATTGCACAATTCTTTTCACGTCACTGACAAAAGGAAAAAAATTAAACGATACAATACAAAAACAATACATTATGAACAAAACAAAGCTGAAGTTTCCAACGCTATGAAAGAAGCAGAGTGAAATACACCGTTATATAAGCTGCCCCTTTCTTTACCACAATCAAATCACATACATCAGACAACCGACTGACTGCAGTGTTTGAGAGGCCTAACCTGTTTTACTGGGTTCTGCCTTCTTTTTCTATTGAATATTTTAGCTATGTCTGCACACAGTTACATTGTCAATTTCGAAGTCAGTGACATTAAAGCCTCCACATGTCCTTACATGGTAGAAAAACAGTGACTCCACATATTTCAATACTTCAGCTGGATTTATATCACAATACAATGAAAAAAAAATTACACTGGCTGCATTTTTATTATATACAGAATTCTGTGCATCTTGCACTCATAAATTGGTGATCAAATGTCATTAAATATGAAAATGTTATGTTTATTGCCCCTGACGATCTTATACAACACAGTTCAGTTATTCGACTGAGCGACTCAGTCTGTCATGCAAAGATTTTTTTATCTCACACTTGTGTCTCAGCTTAGGTCCACAGGTATCTGTCATCCAAACAGAATCTCAAACACATCAACAAGCACATTTTCTTTGGAACACAGCTCTGATCTCTTGCCGTTTTCATCCAGGGAGAGAAACTGCCTCAGGCCATGTTGGTTCCTGAGATGTTATTCTAAAAGTGTTGGATCTGCCATTCAAGACGTTCAAACAAGGCTCTTACATGCATTTTATATCCCACTTTATTACATTCAGAAGGCTGGAGCCAGTCTCTGAGTGAAGGCAGGGTACGTCCTGAACAGGTCACCAGTTAGAGACAGACAGCCACATAAAGCCGATATAGAATCAGCAATGAAGTTCTCACGCAGGTGTTTGGACTGCAGGGGGTAGTGCGTGCATATCTAACACAGAAAGCCTCAATCTCAGCAGTGGAGAGTGTTTGACTGGAAGAAATTGAACTGCTTCTTTAGAACACCTATAATCAAACTCAAACACAAAAGCAAAGCTGGAGACGAGTGGGTCGCTGAACGGCAATCGTTCTATATTATTTGGACATGTCTTAAAATTCCCGCTGATGTCCCCAATGATTCAGACTCCCAGATCTGGGTGGAATAACAGACAATGCTTTCGCCATGGGTTATTGGTATTTATGAAACGCTTTGCTTGTAAAAGAGTGATTCCGAAAAACTGGCACAAATCTGAACCTCCAAGCCCTAAAGAATGAATGGACGTAGTTAAATTGAAGGTCTACTTATGATTGAAAAATGACTTTCTCTCTAAGAAATAGAACTGACCTTTTCGAAATATCAGAAAAATGGATTGCTTTTACTGAAGAGGAAACGGAAGCTGCCTGCCTGAGACTGCACAAACATGGACGTTTAATCTAATTGAATATATGATATGGTCATAATGCCAAGCATTTATAATTGAAAGACTTAAAAAAAAGGATAAATCTGAACTCAAACCTGGGATCTCGTGGCTGTGAGTTGAGAGTGCTAATTGCTACACTCCTCTATGATCGTCAAACATCAATCTTCTAAAACGAGCATTTCCAAGCTCAAGAAGGCCAAGACCTACTTAATTCCTACAAAAATCTTTTGGGGCCCACACAAATGGAAAATCTCAAACCTGACAGAGAGACTAAACTAAAATGAATTCTACAGAACAAATCCATAAATGTCCTCAATATCTCCTCGACATTTATTAAAGGAACACACACACACAAAATTATGTGCAAACAGCAAACCCTTATCATGGACCTGATATTTCACAGTATTCACCCCCGGAGATCAAGAAAATATTTGGCTCAAGCACTGGAACACTGTGTTCTCCATGTCTCGCCAGTGGTGTGGTTAAAGGCCAGAAGGCGCCAACTTCCAGACACGCTTGGTGGAAAGTCAGATAAATAAAAAATGTCTGGTTTTTATGTCTGTTTTTAATGTTCAGCACTTTGCGTTATATTTATAAATATGAAAAGTGCTATATGAAATAAAATTTGAATTAGATTTGAGATAATCACTTTGTATTATCAATTTTGGAAGTAATTATCGATCTAGGGTTTTTTTTTTTTTTTTTTTTTTTTTTTTGTGGTAACACCAATCTCAACTACAAAACAGTGAAAACACACCCCAGCCAATACCTCCAGGAACCCCAGGGGGGCCACGGACCATACTTTGAGAAACACTGTATGAAGGCATAACTTCAGGAGCGACGGACAGTCTGTTCTTCTCTGTGTCACTCTGTCCATGTCACTGCTTTATCAGAACACGGCTCCTCAATTAGGTCCTCGTGGCTCTGAGACTCATTCTCTTAATGCAGAAAAAAGCAAAACATGATCAGTAAAATTTACGTGCTGGCGATCTACCATAATAGATTTCAAGCTATTTGTCTATTGGACACCACTCTCCCATTTTTTTCCCCCGCTGTCCAGGCAGTGGCAGCCTATCATTTGATGACTAATGCTCTAACAAACTGGAGCACAGAGAGTGAGCAGTCCGACGGTCCAAATGAAATTAGCTCTCCAACAAATGAAGCATTTTTTGGACGACTCTCAAGGCTCCTGTGCTGTATAGCGGCTATTATGATACAACAGGATTGCTTTGGAGAATCTAAGAATTGCCAGATCTGCCAGGCTGATTTTAATTGTTTTCTACCGTATGCATGCATAGTTATGTTTTGTGTTGGCTTTTACTTTATTGCCTTCACATATTTTTTTTGTGAGAGACACAACATGGACAGCAGTGTCACATTAAGCTAAAGGATTTGAGTGGGAGTTAGAGCACGACTGATGAGCTGATATTTCAACCATTGGCGTGTCAACTGAGAAATGAGGAATACTACTAATATGTCACGAATTAAGTAAAACGGAAGAACAAACGGTATAAAAACAGTGTGCATGCATCTTGAGAAAAACATTGTATACCATGGTTATTAGCTGCATTGGGTTCAGTCTATACCTTGAGCAATGGGGACATGGTGTCACATAGTTTGGTTTTCAGCAGGAAACAGATTTCACATGTGTGCATGAGCTCGATGAGACATGCCGTTTCCACTGCACAGTTATTTTCCACCACAGACGCCTTTCTAACACATTATGAGTTTCGGTTTCAATACATGACATACTTACTAACAATTTATTGTGTAGTAGCGGAAAAGTCAATTGTGCTTAACTGGAGAGGAAATATTGTATGGGGAGTAGTCATACCAAATTTACCATCTGTGTCGCCCTACATGAAATATATATACAGCATGCCCATTATTATTCATTATGCCTTCAGCTAAGCAGTGTTTTCAGTCTATACACCACAGAGCAAGGATGACAAATATTGTGCTGAAGCATGTCAGACTTAATTTAACTTGTCTACCTCCATAAAATATAAATTAATCATCTGTGTGTCAGTGTACGCTCATATGCTTTGTATTTAGTCACTGTGGCTGAGTGATTCAGCATTTCCAGACCTGCTGACAGCTTCTGTTGACGACTGTGGTGACCTGTGATTCAGTGAATAAAAAGATGCTTTATTATGCCAGCGAGATTCACTGGAACATGTTTCCAAATTTGCGAAACTCTGTTTCATAATTTCAACACTGCTGAAAATTATTTTGAAGAGAACCGTATGAACTACATTCTGAGGTTATGCTCACTGTGATTTGATTTCACCATGTTGTTCACCTCCTGTCTATTTTTGTGGGACACTGGGGGGGATATCCTTTCAAACCTTTAAACTGGGATGGTAGCTTTAGTACCGGGGGTGGGAAAAAAAAGTGAGACTAGGTTTGAATACCAGTTGTGAACAGAAAAGCATTTGCAAAAAAACAGATAAGTTGCTGATTTTCTGAGAAAACTCCTTTAAGAGGGAAGATGACTTGACATCACATTTCAACATGTTTTTAGAATCCTCTTTAATTTTCGCTTGATCTTGATTTTCAGTATGAGTACAGACCATTAAAGCGGGGCCTCACGATCCTTCTGACTTTTTGGGTTTTAAGCAGGAGGTGTCAGAAAAGTTACCACAGGGATAACTGGCTTTTTGGCTATAAAACAACAATCACCAAAATACATCAGGGAAAAACTAATTTCCCTTCCACAGGCACTCATTTCTGATTGGCTCTCTGAACTTCATGATTTGTAGAGCCACGTAATCAAACTATGGATAAGCAATGTCATACACTGGAGTATCCAACACACTCCTGGACTGGTTCAATTGTACCTCTAAAATTATTTATATCCCAACCATCTCACTTCCTCTCTGGTGTCCCCCAGGGTTCTGTCCTCAGTCCAATCATGTTCATTGTCAACCTCTTTCCCCTTGGCCATATTTTCCATAAGAACAATATACAATTTTGTAGAACATTCAGTATGCGGATGACACCTTGCTCTACCGTTCCACTTGACTGCACTGAACTTCTGAGTTACAACACTGTCTTGAACAAGGCAGCTTGTAATAAAAAAAAAGGCTTAGTTCAAGTGAAATGATGGTACTGAAGATCAAAGAAATTGCAAAACCAAAGTAACAGGATGGCAAGAAAGGGCAGACAATTCACCTCCACAGTGAGACCCTGACAATGGCTTTTTCTCTCTCTATAGGAGGACCTCACTGGAAAAGGTCAGGACACCCCTGCCTTCTGCAAGAGCAGAATATGTGTGGAGACACATGCAAGCAATAGAAGGTTCAGACTGTAACCTATGGGGCATGTGATCATTCAAAGCAGCCCCCCCTCACTCACACACAGACACACACACATTGTACTCACATTATCATTGCATCCTTTGTTATCCTCGTATTTTGTCTCTATGTGGATGGAGAACTTGGGAAGGAATGAGCACTGTGGATGAAGAAAGGAAATATATTCAACCAACAGCAGCAAAAATTCAACAAGAACTGAAAACACTTTCAAAAAAAAACCAAGTGAGACAGTGATTATCAGAATTTTCTGAAAGATCCAACACTTCTTTGATTTTAGTCATAATCACGAAGATATTTTTCGCTTCGTGTGAGTATTGTACCCTTCTACTTCATTTTTAAATGTTTTTGACTGTATATTTTTTTGTTTTTTTTCCTCCCCTGTTACACTCGGTAAAATGAAAATCTCAGACAGTATTTTGGTTTTGTCAAAACTGACAAAAGCAAAGACAGTTCCTACCACTCCACTGAATCTTCTGAGTAAAAACCTAATCTTGCATGGGTGTATTTACACTGACTCATACATGAACACAAAGTGCTCCCACACACACACACACATAAATACACACACGCACACACACACGCACGCCCAGACGCACACACAGAGACAATATCAAGCCTTCTGTCACTGTCACAACATTGAACTCTTTTCCCTCTTATTCCTGCACCCTAAAGCGTTGTGACTCATGCTGTCGACATCTCTCACTCTGCACAACAGAAACCCTACAGCACAGCCAAATCACATGCATGTGTCTAATATGTGCCAAAGCTGCATGTGTTTTTAAGGGTTAATCATAGGTCATACAGGCAGTTCTGCCTATTAGCACAGACAGGCACACTGGTGTGTGTGTGTGTGTGTGTGTGTGTGTGTGTGTGTGTGTACTTGTACAGCTATATGTTGTGAGGACCTTTTGTGAGGACATTGGGTTTTTAACCTTACAAGTGAGGACAATTTTTGGAAAGTGAGGACATTTTTGCCGGTCCTCACTATTTGAGAGACCTTTTTTGGCTTTTTTGAGGGTTCAGACTTGATTTTTGATTTAGGGTTACAATTAGGTTTAGGTTAGGTTTAGGGCATAGGTTAGGGTTAGGCATTCATTTTTGATGGTTAGGGTTAGGGTAAGGGGCTAGGAAATGCATTATGTCAATGAGTGTCCTCACAACATATAGCTGTACAAACATGTGTGTGTGTGTGTGTGTGTGTGTGTGTGTGTGTGTGTGTGTGTGTGTCGTTTGGGCCATTAAAGATAATGAAAATGCAGGTTTTGTCACTAACAACCAGCAAATATAATCTTTGTAGAAGGATTCTGAATCAAGGAGTGCACTTCAAACAGCACTTCTGCGAATGGACGTCACAGCGTTGACAAGCCATAAGCTTAAATATGGAAATGTTTGCATGGATGCGTCATTAGATTTTTTTTTTTTTTTTTTTTTTTTGTACACAGGTTGAGATCCTTCAAGTTTAAAATAAGCTAGCCCAGTTCAAAGTAACTTTGTATTTATTAGGAGTGATTTTGCAACAATAACTGCTGTGTAAGTGAGCTTAGCGTTGTCAAAAACTGATAAATTAAATTAATATAAAGTCCATAGTGGGAGTCTGAGTTTGTGAAAATTGTCACACCGAGGGCTGCAAAGGCCTCTCATTTTTTAAGATTACATTAGGTAATCCTGCACTGATTTAGTGAAATGACAGTCATTTTTAATTTGGGATTGGATTTGATTTTTGGTTAAATTTAAAAATGTTTCCAATGCAGTTGTCTTCTTGTTTGTCACTTACTCCCAGGCAGACTTAAAGATATCTTAAAATTCCAACTCTGGCCTCATGGTAGAAAAGGAAATAACATTAATTTTCCTCTTTGACTGAGGATAAAATAAAAAGGCAGCTTTCTGTTTTAATTTCACAATACCATGTTCAATATGCTGTGGTATTTTCATTTACCTTACGATTTCATCAATATCAAACTTCTGATAATACACATAGATTTTAAAATGACATATATTTAAAACTGAAAGGTTTATTTTTGGATCTGTTGTTCTCCAAAAGTGATGTATATAATTTTAATATTTCAAGTCTTTCATTACTTCTTTATATAATTTTAGCTTGATGGTCAAAACTACAGCATCTGAAAAAAGTTTTAACATTTTTAAGATATGCTTTTAAAAAACAAAAACTGAAAGTCACAGAATATCACAATTGAAAGTTAAAAAAAGAAGAAAAATAAATATCTTTTTTTGTGTATGTGCATATTTTGTATGTATGCCATAACACTATTCTGCTGATCCACTGAACCGTGAACACTGCACTGTCACACATCACTGTATTCAGCTCACAGTCCCAGGATCTACGCTAATATTCAACACATCTACTTGGCTGGGTGTAAAAACGTGTGAAATGTGCAATGTGGATACTCACAGTGTATTCTTTGGTCCGCAGCATGGGGTGACAGACATCAGGTCGGAGCAAAGCAAGAGCAGAAAAGAAACATTTACTCAATTTTCACAATGCATTAACGTAGCATCTGAGACGTACTGGAACGGACATTTTTACCACAGACATCCTGATCTCTCTTTCTTCTCTACTTTCCCTGATTTGCACTTAAAAAAAGAATTTTTTTTTTAATCTATGTTCTATGTTTTGTTGCATCTTGCACCATTTCCCTTTATTGCTGGAAATCATTAAAGCATAGCAGAAATGCGTCCTGGACACTGCAGCTCTGATCATCATGCATGTGCTGAGATTGCAGCATATTTTCATATTCATAAGAGGTTTCACGTGTCGTCCTGCACATCCGACTTACACAAGGGAAACCAATAAGAACAGGAGGCAGGGTGGATTGTGGGAAATTGGATGGGTTTCTGCACTCTGGGCCAAATTGCTTCTTTTAGTTGATGGAAGTCACCATAAAACCGCAAAAGCTCTGATAGCTTATTAATGTAAAACGACTCTCTCGCTTTATATGTATAAATCTCCAATAAAAGAGTCGAATGTAAAACATTAGCCACACTGCTTCAAACCCAAAAGCAGTAAAAGATTTATTCCAACAGGGCAGATAAATTAAACTGGACTTGATATAAGATCCTGACTGTCATTCTGCATAAACTGCTTGACTAAAATAATTAATACCAGTTAAAGAGCTGACCTTTAAAACGCCATGTGACTGTATTACTAATCCATTCACATTACACTGGACAGCAGGAGCAGAGCGTAACAGCCGAGTTTTGCTTGTGGATTTAATGCGATGAGCAGCTGGAAGCGCACGCGGAGAGTGTGCTCACCTGTTATGGTGTAAGGGTAGTAGTTCCACGCTTTCTCTGTCACGTAGAAGATTTTAGGAACGACTGCTCGAGCCCAGCTGGGTAATTTACTGCAGAGACACAGAGACGGACAGAGACAGATGAAGAACGAGGCTTCCTGTGAGGGAGGGATGGCGTGAAACTGCCTTCTTTATCGCAGCAGTCATTAAAAACGCGCTCCATTTGTAAAAAGGCTAATGTGCTCACATTTAGAGATGTAGTTGCAAGTCACTGTGAAAACACTGTTTAAAATTAAGGATAATAAAACAGTTCTTTTGCACAAAGGAAGTATTTTCTCTCTAAATGTCTCGAAACTTTTAAAATCCCCTGGAAATAAGAGCAGCAAAAAAAAAAAGACCAAAACACGATGCCGGGACACAAAATCCTAAGTGTCAGTAATGTATGTGAAATTGAATCAGGGAGGAGAGGTCTTTTTTGGGAACATCCTGTTCTCATTCGCAGCACGCTCTCGCATGTGGAAGCTGCTCAGGACAATCAGTTTGATCTTTTTCTCGTGACTGCGCCGCTCCGCTGGAGCAGCTGTGGTGAAGGGTCTTCTGTGCTCCGAGGACACCTCAGTGGCAGCAACGAGGAAGGAAAAGAAAAGGTGCTGCAGTCTCACTTTCCCATAAAGTGCCATCATGTGTGCAGCAGCATGACGGCACTAAACCAGTTTGTCTCCGAGTAAAAATACACTCTTATAAGGAGTACTTGTTTTCTAGTTAGTGTCACACTTTAAATCCCCGAGGGTGGGTGACAACGCAAAATCCTGGACTCAGCCATTACATGTCCAACTCATCTCTATGAAAACGGTCTTTTCTCTATTAGAAGAAGTAAAAATCTCCATTAGAAAAATAAGGCATTATTTTCCTCATTATTCTCAACTTTTTAACATATTCAGCAGTAAAGATGTTTTAAAGAAAACCTTTGATAGACGCTTTCATTCTGTTTGGAGCTGCACAAAAAGTTGCATATTTATCACAGCATTAGCATAAGTAATAAATACACAAATCATGTAAGACCAACTGAGCTGTGATAAATTATGTTTCCATGCACTGTGCATTCAGAATGAGACCACTTTAAACATGGAAGAAAAGAGTGATTAATTATGACTTACAGAAGAAAAATAAATGTATGTCTCTGAAACCAGAACACCAGGAAGCCTGGGTGGATGCAGTGTTAGAGTGAGTGGTCGGATGGTGCAGTCTGACAATCGAAATAAAGATAATAATAATAATAATAATAATAATAATAATAATAATAATAATAATAATAATAATAATAATAATAATAGAGTACTGGTGTTTGGAGGAGAAAATTTTTGTATTTTATCGCATGAAATATGTTCACTTCATATCTTGTTATATTGTTATATTAATTGCTATATTAGCCTCAAAATTATATCAAAATTCAACTGTATTCAGTTGTTTCCCATGTTTGTGTTTCAACTGTTGGTAACAAAAATAATAAGACATCTAAAAAGAGAAATCATTCCATTTCCTTTTCTATGAACCCCTTCACCTCAGTGTATCATCGACTTTCACGTTTTATATTTCAAAATATTACATTGCAACGCTTAAGATATCGTAAAAGTGACTCAAGTGAAAAGTTAAAGATGAATCTGTTCGTCCTCGCACCACAAAACGGAGCTCGCTGCATCATTATTGCTGCTAATAAAAATGATTTTTCGGTGGTCACATTCTGTGAACGCTGGCAGGCTCGTCTCTCTCTTCCCCCACAAAAGAGACTGACGCTGCTCCCACACATCCATCTGCTGATTTCTCCCGTTCCCTCCTTGTTCTTTTGGAGATTTCTGCCAATATCTTATGCTGCGGCGACCACGCTGCCAGGCGCGCAACGTGTAACAAGCAGCTGCGCTTCAAAACCAACGCCGGTGTTTTTATTCAGAAAAATAAATGCAGTGCAGCTGAGGATGCCGAGAGGAAGGCAGGAGTTTTTTTATTTTTAGTCAGGAGGTCGATTGTTCAATTCTTGTGAGAAAAAAAAAAAGGTACCAACAGAACACAACCTTAAAAACTGCGGTCAGGTTAGATGGGATCTACAACACAAACTGGGAGAGTCGAAGAGGCGAAACAGAACGAGTCCAGATTGACTCTCCTGCTGGTGAATCGGAGCTCAGCATCCATTGGCTGCAGAGCCAGACGGACGGGCGATCAGAAGAGGATGAGCAGAGACAACGGCGGATCAGTTACTGAACAAAAAGACAGCCTCGCAAAATTACATTATCTAATTTAATGATAAAAAAAAGAAAAAAAAAAGAAAAACAGGAATTGAATACATTTTGCCTTCAACATATTTCAAAGGGGACAATTTAAAAAGGGAAGTCAAACACTTGAGTCAAAGTACAATGAAAAGATGATAAATAAAATAAGTGATTAGGATTGGAAGCAATTAAATGCTGTGAATTGGGGGCAAGAAATTAGCTTAAAGTAATCATTTGAAATGACAAACAAAAGCAAAGGAAACAATAAGTGCAAGTTTTTTACACTATAGACATCTTATCGTCTTCTGCTCTTGGTAAGCTGATGGCTTTTGAGTATATTTCAGCATTTTAATTAATCTTTATCCCACCTACAACAAATCCATTAATAATATGTGTTTTATCTAAATGATTCACTTTTTATAAGAATTTTTTTCATGGAAAAAACAAGAGAAAAATCTAAGTGACTCTTTTTGAAACATGGTAGTTTGAGGGGGTTTTGGGGGGAGCAGCCATCACTCAGCACAGGGCCATTGTGCACCACGTTTGGCATTGTGTGGATCGAACTCCTCGCTTTTTTCTGAAAAATTTTGATGTGTCGGGAGAAATCCCAGCAGAGGAGGCAAAAGCAGACACAAGTACAGATCCTTGACAAGAACAGGTACAGACTGGTAAGAAATGACATGTTCTGAAAGGTACTGAAGGAGAAACGTCAGGAGGAATGATGAGTTCGGGGAAGGTATGAATCTATAACAAGAACTACTTTCTGTCAAACTGCCATCACTGAGTCTTATTTTTAAAATGACATATTTCATATATTTGTTTATAATCTCACCATAATGATTAGAAAGAGAACTCAAAAGCAACAGTCTCTTATAGATTCCATTTGTTTCTCATTTAGTATTGAGAGAAGTGAATGAAGACACCTGAATGAAACTCACGAGCGTTTGTGCTGCCGTTGCCTTCTTCGTCTCCTCCTCCTCTGCAGAGCTCTGCGCTCTGCTGACTCGGCATAATCACTTCTCCGGCATCACAAATGCTGACACAGGTATTTGTGCTCAGACAAATGGCCCACAACATCTCATTCTCCTCCCGTTTTCTCTCCCTCTTTCCTTTAGTTTTGTGTCCCTCTCCCCCTCATTTTCTTTTCCTTTTACTGAATGAACAGCTCTTATTTTCAATCTCTCTCCACTGAATCCACAGTAACGAAGGTCTTTTGATTTTTTTACGTTGTGTTTACACACCTGGTGGATAAGGAACTGTGTACACAGAAATCCCCTGTGATTATGGGCATTTTTTTATTTATATATGGAAAAACACACAGTGCAAAACTAAGTGGAGGAGCTTATTATAACTCAAAATCAATGTGTGTGCATCCTTGAGCACTTGCTTTCCAACCACACACTTTAAGAACACCTCGTCACGTGAGTGTTGTGTTGACAGTTACACAGATACTCATCAAAAATAGACCTAAAAATGGATAGACTGAAAACCCAACAAGTACCACAAAACCCGTCACTGAAATTAATGTCAGTAAGGAAAGTTGGAAAAGCTGAGTTCCACTGACCTGTTGAGGTAGACTCGTTTCTCTGTGAACTGTCCTTGGCCGTGCGTGGGGTCTTCGTACGGTTCGTTCTGGACCACCTCCACGCCCTCCCCTCGGTCGCTCTGCTCGTGGCTGTGTTTGCTGATCATGTACAACTGGCCGATCCGGTACTGAGGACAAAAAAAAAAACACACACACAAAAAAAAAGATTGATAAGCACGGTGAACACTTGAAACAGACCTTTAAAGCAGAAGTCAAAAGCATGGTATTTCAGATCACATGGTATTAACAGAATAGCCTTGTGACTCTTACATCTGTTATTAACGAGGCCAAGAACTTTTACTAAATTTAAAAAAAATACTTTAAAACGATCCTCTTTATTTATAAGTGTGCACAGAGTTGATTTGTGTGGATTCTCAAAATATATATTTTTAAATTTAAAACACAAGTATCAGTCACCCTGTTGTTCTCAAGTAGCATTAAAATTGAAATAGATGCAAATCCCCGCAGTACACAGATGAACCATTACAATCAGCATTAAACACAAACCAGCAATGTAATGCAGTTCGAAGAGTTATTCAGCACAATTACAGAACATATGAATATTCAGGAAGAAATGCCGCGGGTTTGATAATATTCAATGGGATACTTTAATTATTTAAACACTGGATCATGCATTCAGGGAACAGCACTAAGCTAAATGTTTAAAGTAGTTCATTTGTGTAATTTCTGTGATATATGCTGAAACCAGCAGGTTCTGCCTTCCTAGATACCAACAGTTCATTGCTTTTATTTTTAATAACGTTAGGGTTTTATTCTATTCTTCACTAGAAGTCTTTGATGAAAGGTCAGTCGGTGTTTTATTGAACACCACATTTGAACACGTTGGATCATGTTCAGTTAATTAACTGCTGCCATATAAAAGCAGATCTTTTGGTTTGAGCTTTTAGGGAGTGAGCTCTCTTTATTTAGCCTGTGAACTATGAACTGGGTGATTAATTATAACACCGTGCACTGCTTTTGATCTGTAATCTTTATATTCTAAAAACAAAGTTGCAGTGTGAGAAAAGGAGCTGTCAGACCAAGGAGCATCAAGGGACGGCAACTTAAAGAGATATAATGAGCAGGAGGAGCTCAAATGAAATCGAAAACAGAAAAAAAAAAAAGGGACAAGTGGAAAAGTTTGACAGCAGATTATGAGTAACAGGATACGAAGATGAGAGAAACGAGGTGTGAAGACAGAAAGCGATGTGGTTTGGTGAACGTGTCTTTCTGCTGGGGGCTGTGTAGAGGCGAGGCTGCCCTCTGCTTCCTGCTCAGACACCGTACGCCGTCTTCCCTGCTCCTCTCTCAACCACACCGGCTTCAGCTGCGTCTTAGTAATGAAGGAGAGTTAAATCAACCATATTTCCCTGGATTCCACGTTTCCCTTCTGCCTGACCTTTACCTGCCGCAGCTGTTGGCTGAGCTGAACGCTGCTGTCGGGGGGAAAAATGCGAGGCGCTCACCGAAAATAGCTCTCGGAGGAGGAAATCAAAACAATGCGGGGCTGCTGTTGTAATCTTTAATAAGATTCAGCGATTCGCAGGTATGAGACAGAATAAAAAAAAAAACAATTCAGTACAGCCCGGATTTCAACAGTCAAGGCATCTGAAGATCGTAGACAGACAAATTTAACTGCTAGATGAAAATAGTGGATGCTTCATGCCAGAAAATAGAATTTAAATCAGTAGTTATGTTATGTGTTTCTTGACTAGTTGACTATTCTCAGTTACAATTTTAGTCACGAGGAACAGTCAGTTTTCAGTCTATCACTGGGCAAACACAGGAAGACAGATGATCACTTGAATTCACATCTACAGGCAATGTTGGAGTCCCAAGTCCCAGTCCCAAGCAGCTGGGATTAATCCCACAGTGAAGCAGGAGTAAGAATACAAATTTGTTAAATCTAATTAATGTTGTTTTGTCACTGGATTCAAAATATTGGTGCTGATTTCTAAAGTTCTGAGGGATAAGGTCATCTGGATCAAATCTGTTGAGTAAGAATTGAACATACAGAAGCTGCTGTCAGATATTAAGGACCATATTGTTCAAATAAAGTTCCAGCTGCTACTCTGAATTGTTTTTTTAAAACCAGTTCCACTTTTTGTATGGCTTTAAAGCTGATATACAAAATAAAAATAAAGTTGCCTCGACCTGTGAGGTCAACACCGGGGCTCAACACAGCCTTCCTTCGTCGCCTCAGGGACTGGAGTGTAATCATCTGAAAGATCCGCCGTCCCCAGCGACCACAGTGAAGAGGCTTCAACACGCAGCAGGACACGAGTGATAAATCTGAATAGACTTTGATTATTTCTGATTGAGTGTGGGGCTGGAGCAGAAAACTGTCCCTTTTTGCATTTTGCGCACTCGGTGAAGCATATATGCTGCTTGATGTCCAGTCCTGTGAATAATAATCTAAAAAGAAAATTTAAAAAAAAACTGCAAATATTCATGTTTAAGGATAAAATTAATCATGAGCACACAAATGTTTACATCTGGTAAATAAACCTTCAATGTTGTGTAATGTTTTAACCAACAGTTAAGGCCATCATTAAATCCAAAGGAAACTGACTTCCCGTGGTGATGCACCGGGGCCTCCGAAATCAAAGTAAATCACTAATTAAAGCAAAATGCTATTGATAAAAATATCACACGATGAAGGGGAAAAGAAGACCAGTGAAGAAGAGCTGCTTCATTTCCTCTGCAGCTCAGTGTTCGACGCTACTGTATTTATAGATATATAAAAAAAACTTTGCGACGTGTCTTGTACAGTTACATGATATAAATATTCGGCGGCAGCTCGGTCTTTCAGTCATTTCAGTGTGAGGTTGCCAGGCAACAAGCTAAAACACTAAATACTGGATGCATACGTCACTGTTTTTCCAGAGATCCTTACAGTATGGATCCCTTCTCTCAGGCAAATATGACAATACCCAGCAAACAACAATGCAAATGTGCTCATTATGTTTGTCTTTTTGTGAATGTGGAGGAAAAAGTAAATACTGCAACCAAAATATGACGACTGCCAGAGATTTAGTGATCAGTACAAACACTGTATTTTAACACTGTTAAAACATGAATAGTAATCGAGAAATCAGAGTCTGAATGCATGTAATATTTATTTTCATGTGCTTGGTAAGCCTCTTTGACTGCACTCTCTATCCTCTTGCTGCATGATGAGGAGTCAAGATCATTGTTGAGGGAAATGATAATCTTGATGGTGGAACACAAACATGCCCGTGTTGTCGTCCAGGAAATCTAGATGTGCAAATTCATACTTCAATACGCATGAATCACAATGTTATCTGATAAATCGTCTATCTAGCTCTCCATAAAGTAAATAACTGAGGCAAAGTATGAATTGAGCTATTCAAGGAGCTCTTCTGTATGGGGGTGTCGGGCTGGGTTTGGACTCCTTGGAAATCTGCAAACCACTGTTTTGAAGTCACTACGATTATCATGTTATTTTCAGATACACTGCTAGTCTTTACACTGGTTTATCTCCTAACTGTTCCATTCCTCTCTGGCATACCACAGGGATCAATCCTGGGACCATTATTATTTACTATGTACGTGTTACCCCTGGAGAATATTCTGAGCAAGAACACGCACTGGTGCAATCTGCACAAATGCAGATAACAGACACGACACGCTGTGTCCCAACGAAACCTGGCACAACAGTTATCAACCCCATCACAGACTATGAGAAACTGGATGAAGAATGTTCATCATCATCCTCAAATCTGCCTGACAGGCTGACCGGGTCTTGGTCATTCGTGCTCGACTGTTGTGGAATTCAATACCAGGGAATCTCAGGCAAGCATAGTCAGCTTACACTATGAAATCTGTTCTTGAACCTCACTTAAATTTACTGGTAGATTTTTTTTCGTGCATTTTAAATTATTTCAGATTTTATGTCTTTATTGTTTTAAAGTCGTGCGTTCTTTCCAGTTGTTTTCACTGTAAAGCACTTTGTAACCTCAGGTTGGAAAAGTAACTGAAGTTAATGCTGTTCCTCGTTGTCCATTCTGGTCAGCTCCAGGAAGTGCAAAGCGGTGGAGGGCTGTCATGCTTCAAGATGATAACATTCTTTAGGCGAAAGGACAGTTCCAGCCCTCACAGCTCAACCTTCAGGACAGTTCGATTTTCTCAGACCTGAAAATCAGCCATGTTGATGCTCTGGACTGCATTCCTCAAACAAGAAATAATAATTTAAAAAAAAATCCTTTATTTTGTTTGTCTCATTCAGAAATATCCTAATAAACTGCAGCAAGACATATTTAATAAAAAAAAGAGGACTTATGTGCTTATTTCCTTATTTCAAAACAAAATTAGTCTGTAACTTAGTCTACTTGTAGTCTTCAAATTTTAACTATGGATTTATAATGCAAAAAAGAAAAAAAAAAGGTCTGCACTTTAAATGGAGACACACACACATAGTAAAAGTTTTGCATTTCAGTGCTTAAGATGAGGAAAACACTCTTCCCATTTCTGTGCTAATTTATTAATGCAGCATATAACATGCGTTAATAATTGAGGCTCTTGCGCCATCTCTCTCAGATCTTACGAGGAACGCAGTAACAGCCAGAACCAATTGCATAACATGTCCTTTTAGCATGATGTCAATTCAATCTGCTCCGCCACCTGCTCCGTTAATAAAAGTTCACCTTTATTTCATTGAAGTCTCGAGAGCGGCGGCAGCGTTTCTAAAAACAGCTCCGAGCTGTGCGGCGAGTGAGACAGTCGTGTTAAGAGCTACTGTAAATAATGCAGATGCCCTCCCCCTGTCTCTCTCTGCTCCTCATGCCAAACACAAAACTGGAGAGGTGAGTGGGGTGAAGTGAAAGACACTGACGGGGAAAAGGACAAGCGGAGGGGTGGACGAAGGAGTGGAGGGGGGGTTGGTCCCTTGTGAGGCTGAAGTTGAAGAAAATGAGGTACGTGGAGGCAGAAACGAAAATAAAAGACAGGAGTTACAGGAACAGGAATGTTAGACATCGTAGAAATTCAGTTCTATTTCAGACCAGTGGTTTTCAAAGTGTGGCGTAGGCTTCCTCCGGGGGGCACCAGAGAGCTTCATGCTGCGTCATTTTCTAAGAAAATGATTGTTTTCACATTTTCATCACATTTTAGTGCAAAACTCTCCATGTAACACTAAACCACAGAGACACCAAATATCCCAAGTGCTTCTCACTAGCACAAGAAGAGTTTTGCTTTTTAGAGGCTTTGGATTTCAACAGAGTATAGTTGCTGGCACTCTCACATGGCAGCAAAATGCCTCCGATTTCAGTTCATTTGAAGACCTTTCTGTGCAGAATTGCATGTTTTTGCCGGTGCTCAGATTAGTTTTCTCCCACAGTCCAAAAGCCACACGGACATTTATATAGACAGGCAATAAAAGTTGGATTTCTATTATCGGTGACTCAACTATAAAACTACAAACTTACACTGCTGTCATTGTCCAGTTGCTCATGCACGTGCAGAAGAACTATTTACTATGGCCATGGTGCGCACGCACAGCAGCAGCGTTTCACAAAAGTTGCATGTCCCTCGTTTACATGGAGACAGAGTTGAAATGTTTTCAAAGAGTTTCACCTTGAAGACATTTTCAAAAAAGTTGCATTTTCAGTGACTGGTGTGAAATCGAGAGGAGCTGGACGGGTGCAATGCCATTCAAGCAAACAGAGAGAAAACCCTGTTTAAGACAAAAATATTCTTATTTGATTTCTTTTCAAAAGTAGTAGCAATAGAAAAACACAAAGGCTGGTCTTTTTTTTTTTTTTTTTTAAGATGTAAGAGGAAACCACGGATGTCCTCAACTATGAACAGGAAAGAAAACCCGGTTCTAATCTAAGGAAGTTTTGGGCATCAACAAATAAGGTCTTGTACTGAGTGGTTCAACAGACATGTTATTTTACGCCGTTGAAGCCAAACAGGCAATCACTTCAGTAAAAGCTGCGGCACTGAAGTGCTTCTCACTCCGTCTCTCGTCTGGAATCCTCACAGCACAATCGATCATTTAGCTACAAGACGCAGCCGGCACAAAGAGGCCTTTCCTTTATTCGATTTGTCTGATGACGAGGCACTTGGCTTTGTTGTTGCTCATTAATCAATGCCAATAAATTAGAGTGTGTTGTCATCATCACCCCATAGGGCTGCATGGGTTCTGGTCCGGTTCACAGAAACCTAAATCTACAAACCTAACTGAAACAAACTTAAAGATATTCAAGTTATATTTCATTCCAAATAGTTTTACAAATGCAACCAGTAAAAAGAAAATTGTCTGGTGAAAGTGATGAAAAGTCTCTTCTGATGTTGCACTAGCAGGTGTTTCAGTTTCAAGGTCTTTTTTGCTTGTTTGAGCTAAAATAGACTGCAAAAACTGAAAATATTTGAAAAGCTTTAGTGCAACAAAGTTAAGAGTATTACCTGGATATAATCACATTTAATACAAAGTGCTTCTTTAAAGAGTAATATGGCCTGTTGCTTCTCATAAACACCAAATTTGTATGAAGAGCTGAAAGAATGCCTGTAAATCCACCAGCTATCATGATGATTTAGCAGACACAGTCTTAATATTGCTGAAAATTTAGTTTCCTACTGAATAAAGTGTGAATGTACAATGCACAGTAAAACATAAGAAACATGTGGTGGTGATCGTAATAACAAAATCATCTGTTTTCAAAAAGACTTTTCAAACCTAACACACTCGACATGTTTGAGACCCGTCTCCAAAAACCATTAATGCATCATAATCAGCTGATTCAAATTACTCTAAATAATTCATTTGTTTCTACAAACCACACTCATTTCTTCCCACCAAATGCTAGGAACTGTTATTTGACTGCAACGGAAAAAAAAAAAAAACGGTTTCATTCATTAACTAAAAGAACTTGTAGTGCTTGAGGACTGAAAGAAGTCTAGACTAGTCATATAGCTCGACGTGCGGCTGCCGTGTCCTAATATGAATGAACAATGTAGCCGTGTTAAGACGTACGGATCGATATGTGGTCTATCTGGACTCCCTCTGCATTTCTGAGCAGTCGATACCACCACAGCGCAGTCATCAAGAAAGTGGAGTGGGAGAAAGGAGGGGAGGAGAGAGACGGGGTCGTGTGATCTGCACTGTTGCTGGAGGGGGGGATACAGGAGGAGAGTGAAACTAAAGAGGGGGTGAAGGGGGAGATGGCAGGCAGCACATCACAGTACATCATTGTTTCCAGCCGGCGTATGGAGAAGAGGGAATTCAAGTGAATGAGGGCAGCAAACCAAGGTGGACAAAAACACAGAGAGAAAGAGACTAATAATTTCCCATCTTTGGAGAGAGGCCTGACCTCGTTATTCTCTGCGACAGCAATACTTGGAAAAGTTTGGGGGGGCCCCAAGCACTTTGTTTTTGTTAACGACTTGGCTTTTAATTTTAGACGGGAGTGAGGCCAAAGAATCGTTTGATCAGCTTGGTGAGAAAAAGACAGAGCTGAGTCGACTGTCGCAGGGAATCAGAAGCAGGTCGGTCAAGCATGATAGATGATTTTGAACATCCATGACAGTAGTTAAATGTTCTGGCACTGACATTTATTTTCAAATAAAAAAAAAACATAAGGCTGTTATTGTTTTTGACTTATTAGATTCCTGATGGGGACTTTAAATCGAATGCGCACTTGACAATAAATATACTATTAACAAAGAGGACAATATTAAATGAAAGTACACATCACACAAACTTGAAACGTACTTTACTTCACATTAGCTGCTATCTGGTTCATCTGACTGAGCATAAATCATATTTCACAGAGGGAATGAAATTTTCCCTCACTGATGAGACGCACCGCGATCCATCATTGACCGAGCAAAAAGGAGAGATAAAAGTAATCTCTCCAGAAAGTGGACAGGATAGATGGATGGACAGGAAAACTGGACACTCATTAACACAAGATGATTGATTTCTATTCATCAAGTGTTGCTGCATCGTGTGATCTATCATGGATTACAGATCTGATTGCATTTTGTCTCAAACACTTTTAAGTTGGGCTGTCTGAGCTTTGATAATAATCACACTGGACTGCACTATTTTGACCTCCTGTTGAGAAGAAATAGAAAGCTTGTTTTTTTTTTTTTTTTTTTCATGGAAGATTCCTTAAAAAAAAGAAAACATCACTGCCTTCTTTAATCTTTCCAAAGTCAGTAAAATAAGAAACACGTTGGCTGCCAGCGGTGCTTAATGAATGTATTTGTTAGTTCTATAGCGGACTACTGCAGTCAATCAGGATGTCCAAATGACTTTTTTTAAGAGCTTTAGGTTTAAGCTGCTCTGAAATCTTCTTTAAGGCACTTTCCTTTCTCCTTCCATATATTCATCTCTCACATGTTATATCACCTTCACGTGTCTCCCTTCCTGTGGGATTTGGAAGTTCGCACTATGTGCTTCTTATTTTCATCAAATCTGCAGCGAGTTCAGTCGCTTGCTGTCTGACGTGAACTTATTTTTTTTTGTTCTTTTTCTCTCCTATTATCCACTACATGGGTGCAATCAGAAATCTGCCACCTGGATCTCTTGAAAGTTTCTTCATGGTAAAAATGACTTTTTCTCGCTTTCCTACATCAGCGATGCTTTCACAAGTGGAGTTATTGGATTTTTTTCATCTATATTTCTCTGAATGTGAAAGTGATATGAGATGGCTATGTTGATCCAATAAAAATAAAACTACACTGAATGGAGATCACCGTCAAACCGTGCATCCTTTAAAATGACTCCTCAACATCAACGAATGACTCTCTCAAGCCACACAAGTATCGGAGGACATAATTAACCTTCAGTCCAACAAGGCTGCTGCTTGGCAGCCGGGTCAGCACACCTCTCTATTTGAATGTCAATGTGAGGCAACAGCTACACGAGCAGCCCTGATAATCACTGTGTTCCTCTTGTATCAGGGCCACTTTAATTCTCTCTGCGAGGAGCAGCGGCAGCCAAAACAGGGAGAGCATTTTGTGCTTGGCAGGTAGTGCAGCCTCAGATATAAAAGAAACCTTTCACATCCCTGAGCTCATGTGATTTCTACCGTTCTGAAGAACTGAGCAAACCATATTTAAAAAAAAAAAAAAAAAAATCCAGGTCTCACAGCTTGTGTAAATTAGCTGAGAGTGCCCTCCAAGCTTGTGTGGGCTGCATGAGTGGAAATAGTATGACTGTGATCACACACTGAGGACCTGTGGTGCGTAAGCAGAAAGGTGGGTTACTCTTTAAAAATATCCCCACAGGAGTTTTAGTTTTTTTTTTTTTTTTTTTTTTTTGTTAGCAGGAGTCGGCGTACCTAATGCCACCTCGTGTGAGACCCTCAATTATCATGAGTCATGTGGCTGTCCTCGACTGGCAGTCTGCTAGTCCTGACAAGAAATACAGCGACGGCCGGAGCAGCAGGTACACTGATCTGATTTGGAAAGTTAAAAAAAAAAAAAAAAAATCAACATATATTAAGCAACTATAAACTGTATTGAGCAACTGACAATCAATAAGAAAAACATGTTCTAACATCTGAGTTTATAAAAGCGCAACCAGTCCAAAAACCCAGATTTAGAACTGCGGTTCTGTTTTTTTAGGTTCCCATGTTGCTCTACTCAGTGGCTTTCCTTTTATATAAGGCCTTTTAGCACACAGTCAATCAATTTTGAACTTGACCCATGCATAATGTTTAGGTCAGAGTTGCCCTGTTTAGACATTTGAAAACAGGAAGCACACTTATTTATTCACTGAGGTTGTTCTGGCTCAACTTTGACTTGGATCTGTGGTAAACCTAGTTGAAAGAGTGGTTAAGCAGTGCTCTATTGGGCGATATGTTTTTAGGTCTAATTTTAAGAATGAGAGATGCGTTTTTACTACACCAAATATGGGTGCTGCACCACAGTCCTACTATAAAAATCTGTAATTTTCTACATCATGTATTATACGACTGTCCTCAAGAGGGTATATCACACCAAATCAATAAATACATACAATCTAAAATGTAAAAAAGAGCTTAATCTTGTACATTTTGCCAAGTTATCTACTGTCTATCTTTCTCCTCTCAGCTTTTCACTATGATGATGCTTGACTACACTATAATGAGTAATGGAGAGAGGTGTGGATGGCAAAGACCGGTTGACCAGCATCAGCACAAAAAAAAGAATTAAAAATACTAAATAATAGGCATGATAATATGAAGCATTTCAGTTCCATTGCTTTTAACCTCTTGGTTTCCAAACATACACACATCTCCAGTGGGTAAAAAGTCAGATTAAGAAGCATGATTCACATGACTGCATGGTAGACTGAAGCTTACTGCCCTGCATTTCAGACCGCATCCTCCTACACACAAATAAACGGGTTATTATCAGGCTTTTGCAGAGCTTCTTCTTGATTAACCATCCTTCTGAATCCGGTGTACTGGAGCAGAACGACGTCTTACACTGCACATGCAGGGCAGTGGGTCGGCACACTGCAGGATTAAGAAACGCTGGATTAGGAAGACTTATTTCTCCCCAGCATGCTCCACAAAACTAGCAAATAGACCTTAATATGAAGGAAAGAACGGTTTTTCAAGAAATTATATGGTTATATTAGTCATATTTCGGAGCCAGAAGAACCATCAATAACAGCATGGAGGCAGCGGGGAAAGCATCCAGATGGCTCTGGTTGAAGAGGGGTGAGCAGTGGGGACGGCAGAACGCCACACCGACCGAGGTCTGATCAGCCTTGGTCAGGTCGACTGAGTGAGGGGGGGGGATCTGTTGTAAGGCTGGAAGCAGTGATTCCAGGAAATAAAACTGTCCATGATTGTGCATCAGGACATGTTTCTACAACAGCAACCCTAAAATACTTTCAATATTTCACAGATTCTCTCAATGGATAAACAAATGAAATCATTCTGCCTTTTTGAAAAAAATGCATAAATAATTCAAAAAGTAATTTTGGAGTTTGGTGTTTGAAAATACTTAAATCTGACCTTTCTGTGTGACCAACATTACAGAGGTCTGTGGTTTATCTTAGAGCACACACACACACACACACACACACACACACACACACACACACACACACACACACACACACACACTCCTTTACTGTTGGCACAGCTATGGAGCCATCGCTTTGCAATTTCATTACCCCTCATGGCAAATACACACAAACACACATCTACACATTGAGCCACACATAAACACACAATCTTCTTGCACATTTAATCAACTGGGTGGCAGAGTGGGCTGCTCTCTCTAGATAAGATTATCCTTTGGGCCTGACAGTCAATAGGTGGACCAGGAGTGTAATTAGTGTGTGTGTGTGTGTGTGTGTGTGTGTGTGTGTGTGTGTGTGTGTGTGTGTGTGTGTGTGTGTGTGTGTGTGTGTGTGTGTAGGCAAGACAGGGAAAGGACAAAAGAAGAAGATGGAGATCGCAAAGCTATGGAGTGAGGGAGTCGATACAAGAAGAACACAAGTTACAAATGAACCTGATCACAAGAACCTAAAAATTTAATGAGTAGCCACACGGAGAGACTGACTTTGTTTACAGTAGAATGTCACCCTGAATGTTTTTTTCATTGAGTGGAACACATTTAAGTTGTTTGCAGTGTATTTTTCCCCGCAAAGAGAAGGAGTGATGTTATTTGGAAATTTCCCCAAAATACAGACAAGTGTTAAAGCTAGGGTTGGCGATTTGAATGAGATACATTTTTTTAAATACTGGTTAAAATGATCTTTATGACCCGATAGGAAGCAATTCATGGCGTGTTCTTAAAGTAGTTTGGAAAATATCCGCTATCTACAGCAGGAGTAAAACGGGAAAAACAGCAACCAATCGTCTTGACGGGACACCTTTTTTTAAACCAATCAAATCCCTTCGCCGTTCGACCTGCCCCCTGCGCGTACATGTCAATGGCGTGCACTGACCCTGGTTCAGTGCGCGTAGAAGGACGGAGCGTCGTTGCAGAATGGCGGAGAAGAATGTTTGGGGCTTTACTTACCGGTGAGTGCACCATAACTTGGAGTAGTCCAAATAAAGAAAAACGAAGAAATGAAGCGCTGAGGACAGGTTACGCCAGGGACGCACTAGACGCGGAAGCGCTGCGCGCACCGCGCGCACGTCTCCGCGTCTCCACTCCCAACGGAGCTCCTCCAATGGGTTGGGAGCTAGGCGGAGCCTTGGGCAGATGCTACATTCGTGCTACATGCTAGTTTTCCAAGATCGCCAACCCTAGCTTTAATTTATGTGTAATTTATAACACAGTTTTGTCTGTTTTCATTTTATAAAAAGGATCATTGGTAATGATGCACACACAGACATGAGATTATCACAAATAAACCTCATAGCTTATCCAACAAGATCAATAAAATCTTTATTCTTAGCAAGTGTCATTGTGAGAATGTCATTTATAGCAGCGTCGTCACAGAAGTGCAACAAGGCACCAAACAATCGGTGAAAAAAAAAATAAAATAAAAATCACATTTGAATGGAAGTCATGGAAAATAAATGAAGTGGTGTATTGATTTTGACAGATGCCTTGACCTTTAAGTGAAACCCGCTGAGCTGATGCGTCCACCTGCGACCTAACCCGATACCTGTCAGCTTCAGAGTCCCGCTAATGTGGGACGGAGCGCCGGCCAGCTGGGGCGTATGACCGGGGACACACGTCTCGCCTCGGACACGACCACCAGTCACTCAAAATATTACCACTCATCATATCATCAGTCATGCAGACAAGCCGTTCACACACACAGATGATGCACTGTAACCTTTACAGGCCCACAAAGTACATGTAACATGAGAGACCAGCTGTATGTTTTCTACCGACTCTGGCCGAGAGACACAACAGCAGGAGGAAAAAGAACAATCACTCCAAGTTTGGGTCAGAAAAGTGTAAATCCAAACTTAAGTTTTTGACCTTGTTAAATGATAAAAGTATATCGGGAGAGAAAATAACTTAAATGATGCAGTACAAGAGCTGATCTGTTTCTGCAGACTTAAGAAAGACAAAGACTGAAGAATTAAAGTCAATTTGAATGTTATTACCACAATAACATTTCAAAGAAAAGCCTGATTGTTGCAGGTTTGTCATGTTGCACCTGTGTGAATGTAAAAATTGCTCATTGCAGAAGGAGAAGTTGCTTCAGTTTCCCCGGCCCGAGACGGGCTGGGCTGGACTGACACCCAGTTAGGTGTTGGCGTTGAGGTGAAGGTCACGGTGTTGTGCTATGAATTGCAGATGGGCGCCTGCAGCTGCCGCAGAGTGTGTGTGTGTGTGTGTGTGTGTGTGTGTGTGTGTGTGTGTGTGTGTGTGTGTGTGTCACAAGAGTGCTGTGAACGGCAGTGTGTGGGGGGTGTCAAGGGTAGGGGAAGAAAACATACGCTCATGTTCTGTATGTTATCATTGCTGTCCTGTCCTCTGCGTCCAGGGATACATGAGGAGCACATGCAGCACATGCTTGGGTGGTCGTAATGTCACAATACACACACACACACACGCTCACACACCATGGTGTGGCGGCAGTGACATGATTAATAGTCGCCCCAATATTGGATACTTTTCACTTTTTCTACAGTTTAAGTCATTTAATTGAGTCCACTTCTTAGCTCATCACTGAGTGTGCATTCACACCAACTCAGTTTCATCCAGCCACATTCGCTTGAAAAAAGGATTTGATGGGCTTTCGAGAGGAAGTAATTGAGGCAAGCAGCAGGTCAAGGCGTACTCATTAATAGCCTGCTGCATGAGGATTTGAGTCTCATTACTGACAAAAATTGAATATTACAGAGTTGTCACAAACAACTTCTAGCTGTTTTTTTTTTTTTTTCTTTCTTTCTTTTTTGATAGCTCTGATGTGAAGAATTCACAGACCCTGAAAAATTGTACATGGAAACCAACGATCTTATATTGCCTTCAAGGTGGCTTGGTGAATTCCAAATAGTACATTTGACTGTACCAAAAAGCAAAGATATGAGTCAAAAGGTAGGAATCTCAGTGGCCTCCACCCTCTGGCCACTTTGTTAGACATACTTATGCAATCGGATGTGATCCAGTACAGCTGCTCTCTTGTAAATTCTCTCTTTACAGATGTGATAATGACCTCAAGTTTGCGTCAGCAAGGTTTTAACACAGGAAAGCTGTAGTTTGCAGTCAACATATAAAAGATACCCGTAAACGCAGACATGCCACCAGTGTAAATAACATTCTTAATTAATGGAAAGCTATGCAATACTATACATGAGGCTCTTTTACTCCAAAAACACCTGACCTGGCTAGTCTACAGGCGATTAACTCAGTACAGTTGAGTTGTGCTCCTAGGTGTGGGTTGACATTTGCAATCTGAAAAAAAAAAAATTGGGTGCTAATTTAACACCTTTTAGTCATCGGTGTCTTCCTCAAACTATTCCTGAGCTACTTTTGCAATATTATCCCGTTTAAAGAGGTCAGCTTGATTACACAATATGCTGAGCATGAAGAGGGGCAGCAGTGTGTACACATGTGTCAAACAGACATGATGCAATGCCGTTTCTCTCGCTTATCATCAGCTTCAGTGATCTCATTTGCTTTCTGATGTATATATCGTCCACTAACAGGTATACTGCATTAAAATGGTCATAATATGATGGCTATTTGGTGTGTATATATCCATTGATCCCACTGTCTTTTGTGTTTGTTGGCTGATTGGTGTGTATATAATACAGTCTTGTATTTATATCGAGTTAGTCAACACAGTAAACCAGTTTGTGTTGAACACATGACTTTGCTGTAAAAACGCTTCAAGTGCAGCACTCAAACCTTATTAGTGAAAATCGTCTTCACCTGGGAGCTCTTAAAATAACCGATCTTCATCTGATGAGAACATTTTTACGTGATATTCTGTATAAAAAGCTCGATTTATGATGTTTGGTTTGGATTAAAGGGCAACTTCCAGGTTAACTGACTTTTAAAACCTTTAAAATGTACTCTGTTTAGTCAGTAGAGAAACAAGAGCAATCAAACAAGCTTAATGGCAACAAATATGGACATGATCTGAGCAAGCATACAAAGGAAAAAGACAAGTAAGAATGCGGTCATAACATCTGTACAGAAACTAATGTGTGAGTTACATGCATGAATGTAAAAACCACAGGAAGATGAGTGAAAGATGACTAATTTTGAAAGAAATGACTCTTGCTCCACAGTTTGTGCCTTTTGTGGAGCTGACTGATCATTTTTTTCCCCACCAGGACTTCATCCAAAAGATACAGCAGATGGTGAATGCAGAAGTATTTGTGTGTTTTAAGGAACCATCAACTATCAGCTTCAACTGAGCCTGTCTTCGATTTCTCACCAAAAGCACCACCATATCCTCTGGAAGGTACTGATGCCAAATGTGATTTTTATACAAATGCACAGTCAAAGTATTGTTTTCTCACCCACACAGAAGGCAACAGGCATGAACAGCAGCTCCTTTTCCGTTTCCTGCTTGCGATGATGCGACTTGCACAAACACAACTTCAAATTTTGAAAAAAAAAAATGTTAAATAAAATTTGAAGTAGAGGAAATAACTTTCTTTCTGATGGTGTTATCATTGGCAAAGACAACTTTTTAGACTTTATCCCTCCTAGAGCACTCAAAATCTAACTGAATAACTCTGACATTTATATAATTTTAAAAATCTAAGTGACATAAGGGGTATGCCTGAAAATTAGCTGAAAATCTTAAAACAAGTGGCAAACTTAACTCATTTGTGGTCACAATTAATATATATTATAAGACATGAAGCATGTCCAGAGCAATACAAATGGGGAAGAGGGCAGGGAAGAAGGAATAACCAACACAAAACTGCGAAAGGACAAGGAGAGGGAGATAATGAAAGACAGAGTAGGTGAGAGAAAGGACCAAGACCAAGACAAATGACAAGACTGGCAGAGCGAAAAGGAATCTGACAGACAGACGGCGAGAAACTGGGTGTTGGACGAGCATGGAGGGAATAATAAAGAGGTGAACTTGAGATTAGGAGGAGAAAAGAACGAGATAATAGGGATTTTGTGGAGAAAATGAGAACGAGAAAAATGGTTGTGCCTGAAAATAGTATAAACAAGAAGGAGGAAATAGGAAGATGCACCAAGAGGAAGATGAGCCGCAGGAATTAAACCATAAAGGAAGAGGATGCAGACGAAAAGGATTGTTCCTGACTCGATGGAGCCTCCCTCCTTGTCCTCACCGGCCAACACAGGGACTGTAAATCCCCCCGAAACTTGAGAGGATGTAAACAAACCATTAGCCTGTTCCACCGGAGGGAAAAACCATCCTCCGAACACACACTTAGACACACTCGCATTTGTACAGCATTGCTTGTGGGGCCCAAACACTGACATAATGCTTTCCCAGCTTGTCCCCGACAAGACCAAGTATCTAATCACTGTGACCGTAACCTAACGTAACCCCAGCGCTCTGATCACATCTGAACCTGTGAAAATGATGTGGAATCAGTTGATTTTCTCCTCACAAGTGCAGTCAGTAAAACACACACACACACACACACACACACACACATACCACAGTGAACTATCACACATGCAAAAGGTGTAAATGTGCAGACATGCTGACCTCAGTGGTGCACATACACTCGCACGCCCGCAAACACGCATACTGTGCATGTAAGCATGCAGCCCGACCAGGGCAGCGTTAATTCACTCTGAATGCAATCCCATCCACAAAGCTTCAGCGCTACGCTTCGAGAATAAGTTTGGCAAACCAAGGACACATTTTTATTTGGGCTGGCACACAATATGAAACCTTCTCGCGTCGAGCTACTTTTGGAGTAAACGACTCACAATTTGTCCTGGAACACAGTGGGCTACCAGATCAGACGACAGTGTATAGCCATCAATCAACCACACAAGCACCAACACACGCACGCACACCATCTTTCACTGCTTGATTTTTTTAAAATGAGTCTATTTGAGTCACTTTGCAGCATTATGTTTTTTTTCCGCCCTGTTTTCATGTTAATCCTTCAAGCATATGGGGATTTACTTGCTATTTGAACAGCTTTTTTCCATTTCTCTATTCTAAGTTAGTGAGGAAAAGGTCAGGTCTCATATGGGAACATGTGCTGCTGCATACTTTCACCACGCTCACCCTGACACTCCACCCTTCTGGGATACAGACAGCAGATGAACGGCGAAGCACAGGGTCCGTCCGCCGTCCCCCCGAATGATTCAAACCACTGCAGACGCGACACACAAGGTTGGCTCCGACAGGCCCTCCGACCCTTTGGGCACTTTCTATTCCAGAGCCGGCGCACCGAACGCCCTGCAGGGAAACATATAACTGTAGAAGTAGAGCTGCAGCACATCATGCGAGTGGCTGTTCTCATCAAAATCCTGACAAGCCCCTCTGGGTTCACTGCACATTCTTGCGATCAGTATCCAAAAAGGTGTCTGAATGAAGAAGTCATGAAGAAATCCAGACTATTAGCCAAGGTCCACATTTCACATTAACAATTAGGGGTCAGAACATATGAGAAGAAAGAAATGACAGTAAGATTCATTGTCGATGAATAATAAAGATCTGCTCCAATTTTTCTCAAAATATGTAAATTGACATCTCTATTGTGATTCCCTGTATAAAAAAATTTGTACCAATATCTGTTTATGTATTTGCTTCGTATCGGATCAGATGGGAAGCCCGTGGTGTCGCAAATTTACCAACTTCAACTTTCCCACATCCAACAGTCACATTTGTGCACACTGCCGCTGCTGACGTCAGGCCGCATGCCCAAAATTAACCAATGTAACCAATCTGTGTTGCATGACACAAGGTTGTACGGGGTTATCACTGTGCAAAAGGCATCACAAAAACAGGAAGGAGAGAGAGTCTTTCCAACCGCTGGTGTGGCCACTCAGATCACGCCAAGATCGTTTCCATTTAATGGGTTAGTGGGTGTTAATGTTGAGCCCGGCGTATAATGTATATTCTCAACATAGAAGCTATAACTTACAGCTAATAGCATGTGACCGTAGCCAAGAGAAGACCCTGACTCCCATTAAAATGCCATGCAGGCTGATAAAAATGATGAGTAGGAGGGAAAAACACCAGCGGGTGGCCCTCGGGGTCATTTGAATACTCAGTCCAGAGCTCTGGACCGCCTGAATATTCAAGGCTTTCACACTCCTTCACACAACCAAATAACTCTCTTACCTGCACCCTCATCATACCTGTCTGGCTCGGAGACTCAGCTCTATCTCAAGCGTAATTGTGCAATCAGTCTTCAGTCATTCCAGATGTCTTTTCATTGTCACTTCCTGTAATCCTATGAATTCTATTTCGCCTCCACGTTATTCTTTAGTCCACCTCAACATTCAATTTGTCCTGCATTTTCCCACTTCTTCACATAAATGTCCTTACCGACTGTCACTGCGACTGTAGATGATCTGATATCCTGGAAGATGAGATTATGAATAAGAGAAATTTACCATCAAGGCTGAAATTTTGTTTCTGCAATTTAAAATTTAGTTCCTGAGGTAAAACTTTGAAAATTTAAACATAAGTTTGTTACATAGGAAGAATCCCAAAATGTCACTCTAAGTGCTCATAAAAGGCCAGAAAGAAATGTGCAGAGGTGACATCTTGGACACAGACTGGCTTCTACGCAAACATTGATTTAAGCAAACTTGTCAACAATAGCTGAGAGAAAAAGGCCTTTTGTATACATCCTATGAGGCAAGTAAAACTACCCTGTGTAGCTACAGAGATCACTGCGGGTGCAGCTGGTAATCCTCAATGAACAAGGCAATAAAATGAGTTCACTGCAAAGCCCTGGTGAATCAAATAGCAGTCCATGAAAGGTCCAATAATAAAAGAAAGGTAGAAGTCACGAAAAGCACTCTTGTTGAAAACGTGTAATTGCTTCCTTTCTCTCCTCAGGACAAGTAGGAGAAACTCGGAGGGAGCCAGTTGTTACACAACTCGCTTAGGCCTCGTTTACACAACAACGTTTCCAACTGAAACCAGAAAAGAACTCTTTCATCACCTTTTGGGTGACCGCTTTTCTAAACACTTTTCTAAAACCCTGCGCCTGTACATGTGCAACACGGCCACGGTAAATACTTCTTCTGCACAAGTAGATGAACATTAACATAAAGACGACACTTTCACTTGAGACATTATAAACGGGGCCTTAGTTGATGGAATATTCCAGGCTCAAGTCCTTGGAAATGCAGGAGAATTTTGTGCAGCCAACAATGGGCTTACTGCCCTTGAGCAAGGCCCCTCCATTGACCCTATTACCCCAAATTTCACTGAACGCATGATAAATATAGGAAAGTTTTCAAAAAATTCAGTTTTAAGCAAAAAAGCAACAAAGCACACTTTACTGAAAGTCATGCCTTGAATTACACTGGCTAGTCAATTTTTTATGATTTTTTTTTCAAACTAACAAGAGTCTGTATATGTTTCGAAAACAG
Organism: Salarias fasciatus; assembly: GCF_902148845.1. Lineage (NCBI taxonomy): Eukaryota > Metazoa > Chordata > Actinopteri > Blenniiformes > Blenniidae > Salarias > Salarias fasciatus. The sequence continues at coordinate 26,958,004 of NC_043750.1, read as the reverse complement.
TCATTAATTCTCGCTGGAGTTATGTTTATAATTGAATCTGACTTCCAGTCAGAACAGCTCAGGCGCTTACCCAGTGTGCAATGCCTTCAAGCCAAGTTACGAGCTTCAGGGTCTCTGAATATATACATAGGAGAGCATGATTCATAGGCTGACGACAAGCAGAAACACCTGCAAGCGCACACACTCGCACAGGTTCTGTATTAGGCCTAATATACATAAAACGCTCAATCACTGACCGCGTGTGTAAGGTCACCTTGACCATGATCTATATGCTGTTAAAAAGTATGCATGTTTAATATTAAATTGAAAAACCACTTAATAATTCTCAGCGTTTTTGAAATTATACAGAGGTGAAACGCTCACAAGGACAAGAGTAAGTGAAAAGAAAAACTATTATTCTGCTGATGAGGCCCAACGCTGGTTGTAAGAATAATAAGCAGTAAAAAGAACTGCAATGTCCACAAATGCCTTTGTGTTTTTCAGTGATTTTTCTTGGCGACGCATCACACGATGTGCTGTTGCTACATTTAAGTCGATCAGTGTGTCTGTTGTTGCCGCGCTTATTCCTCACTTTAGTGCTCTGTTGTTGTTGCGAGTCAAGGAAATGAAAGCAAAGCTGAATCTTCTCTTTCAAAGGACTCGTCCAATGTGCAGCACAGAGTAAATAACGGGCTCCTGGTATAAAGGCCGGGCTTTATGTGGTATACACACACGGCGTGTGTCAGAAGGGATGTGTGCCGTCGCTGTGTGTGAATGCGGCAGCTCCGTCGAAGAGTGCAGGTGAGGGGTTTAAGTTGCACGGGGAGGTTATGAATGGTAGAGTGAGTGAACATAACTTAAATGAAAAGGTCACAATGGGTGAAGGCAGCTTTGATGGGAATCCCTACTGAGTGTGTGTGTGTGTGTGTGTCGGGGGGGGTTGCAGCGGCAGGGCAGCTTGCTGTGCTATTTTTAGTCGGGCTGGTTGAAGTTTTACTTCATCATCGGGAACCAACACCAGTCAATCACATGCAGCAGAGCCTCCATGTGTTTTCCTTTTTCATTCCCTTTGTTTTACACACTTTCTTCTGACTCCTGTTTGCTTATTAATTTCTCTTTTGTTATCTTTACATATATCCATACGGTTCAATATCAAATCAGTCACAAACCTCCATGGTTTAAAGCAGCCTCATGATGGTTACTCAAAGTCCAATTTGAAGAAAAGGGAACACATGACTGCCAACAATTTCCAATAAATGTTTGAGTCAGATAAATTGAATTATCTGACTCTGATAGGTTATGCTTAGGATCATCTCTTTGTTCTTCATGAAATCAAATCAAAACAAGTCATAGTTAAAATAAACCTGTTATTCCACTGAAGAGAAGTGCATTGTTCTGTTTTGTTTTTTTAAGAAAAAATGCACAGTTTGCAGGAACGATGTTCCTGACAACTAATGTCTATATCGACTTAACAAAATCTGTTGAAATAAAAAAAAAACTGGACAGATATATATTAAAACATCAGCCTTGATAATACTGGGTATTTACAAGCTTTTGAAGACTTTCAAACTTCCACAGCCATATTGAATTCAAAACGCAGCCCCGGTGCTTTTCGGCACTGCTCCAGTGTGACACAGCCTATATGCCACCGTGTCTTCACTTTCTAAATGTTTGTGTTTTTCTGTGCTGCGGCCAACAGTGGTGGAGGGCAGCTGCATGACAGCGGAGCAGCATGGTGTCCATGAATGAAACACTAACCCCGTAATATTTCTCGCGCCGACTGGATGGAATTCAGGGGGGGCATCGGCGGAGCGAGCTTGTAACCGGAAACTCGATGGTTCGAATCTCACTGACGACAGGTCATACCCCGTGGGTCCCTGAGCAAAGCTGTGACAACCAAGACGGCTCAGGCTGTCTGAGGATGACGTGAAAGTTACAGAAATGGATGATCTGCGGTGGAGAAACTCGGGATGGGAATTAAGATTTTGGCAATTTCCGTTCTACTGAAAGATTCAGTGCATTATCGATTCTCTTTTGGAAAAATGCATGAAAAGGTATTTTTTTAATGTTACAAGTTAGTTACGTAATAGCTTCCGCATACTGGTCGTATTTCCTCTCTCTGATGAATTTTCCACTTTGCAAATACTGCAAGTTGTCCCGTTGTCATCCTGTTTCAGTGTCACATGGGCAGCATGTGGTTGTGCTGGTGAATGACACCGCCACGCACGTGGCACAACTTACGTTATCGAAGCAGCGCGTGTGGTGATGTCATTCATGCGTACTGGAATCGATAGGAACTGAAACACAAGAAGCTGTTTTCCATTGACATTAGAGTCCCCAGGCGGGAAGACCTGGAACAAACTAATGATATTTAAGTTTGCAAATAAAGATTATGTTGTTCGAACAGTGACACAAATGCAGACAAGCTTCAAATTTTGGTCTGTTTAGTGAAAAGTACAATGAAATAACAACTAGTAGTTCTGAAATACTCTCCCTCCCCACTGCACTGCTCCTCTCAGCGTGAAGCATCCATGCAAACACTTGTTCACAGTTTGATTCAGGCCTTCTCCATTATTCCCTTTTTTCCCCCTCCCCATCCCTCGCCCTGTTTTATTTTACTCCCCATTAACATCATTGTCACCCTCTCATGACCTCCACATTATTGATGCAGTGTACTTGTGACTGGCATGCTGGGCTCTTGCATAATGACAGCTCAGATAGTGTTACTGTCCATGATGGTGTAATTCTACACGCACTAATGGTTCTCCATGCAGCATGACAGCACCATCCACGAGCTGATTTCTCACCAGGCACAGTCGCTCTGCAGCCATCAAATATATTGTTTTAAGAAAGAGAGATAGATTTAAAAAAAAAAAAAAAAGTTAAAGTTAAGGGAAATGATTTTCCAAAAGTGCTGAACCTCTTCAGCCTGTCTCTGAAAATAAAAATGCATTAAAACTAATTTGACTTTTAATACAGAAACCAGGATTGATGAGGCGCTGTATTTATTTCCAATAAAACCTACCTGATTTGTTTTTAGCTTGTAAACTTAATGAACCCTGCAGTGAGACGGGCTTGTTTACAACAAAAGGTCTGTCAAACTGACAAGCCGAAAGAAATCAATAGCATATTATCGTGGCGGCAGTGACTTACAGAGACCCAGTTTGGAACAACGCATGACATTTTACACACTCACCAACCACTTTATGAAGCGTGTCTCTTCAGCTTCTTGTAAAGGAAAAAAGCTAACTGGCCAATAATACATAATTGGGCTGAAATTTGAACCAAGTGATTTCATCATCTGGGCTGTTGGTAACAGATTGGCGAGTTCGATGATGAAGTAAGAGATAATCAATAAGTCTCCACAGAGTTGACACATGCAGGGCAAAGGTACAAATTCCCCGTTGAAGAGCAATTGTGATGGACTGTACTCAAACAAGACACTTACATTTTCACCATCAAGCCATTCTGAAAGCGTTGTATACCGTTCAGCCATCAGATTGCACACCAACAGCTCCCATGCAAAGTCCTCCACTGAGGTGATCCATTTCAGGCTCCGTGTCTTGCTCAAAAACACTCCAACAGCTCGAGATGGGGAATCAAACCACCAGATTTCAGACTGTAAAACAAACCGCTTCACCAATTCAGGCACAGCTACCACATGTAGTGTCAGATGGCAATAAATGCAATATTATTAATATTCCTTTTCATCTTTTTTTGCCATTTGGCTTCATTTTCTCACCAAAATACTATCAGTAGTTCGCTTTTAATGGAAAAACATGTAATTCAAAACACCAGGCGCCAACATTATTTTGTTGCTTCGAAAGGTCGGTATGAACTCCAGCGTGTATTTTGCGGCACGTAGTCGCAGTCCTTCAAATATCACAGCTTTATGACAGACTGAGAGAAGAGATATTAACATCTTTTCACTGTGCACACGTCTTATGCACTCACCTTGACACCTGTGGGAAGATTTTAATTACCTGTGTTCATTTCGCAGAACTTTCACTGATTTTCTTTAAATTACCAGGAAAAAAAAAAAAAATGTTCCGATAGTTTCTTCAAGCACATCTACATACCTGAGAGGGCATCTAGAGTAACATCCAACAAAATTGAAGATTTATGTCAGACAGATTGAGACACTCTGTTTACTTATGCATGTTGTGCAACTACTGAACCATACAGTGCTGAAGCTTCGCCCTACATGGTTCACTCACATTCAGACCGTCGAGTCAACGTAAACCAAGCGGCAACATTTTTTGGACAGATTTCCAGCAGCATGCTGTCCTGCCTGTGTTGAGATTCTGGCACGGGACGATAAAATCAAAACAAATTTGCGTCGGGCTGCTGTTACTTCAGCTACACACAGTCACGTGTGCTGCCTGTGGTCTGTCACTTGGAAAGTCTCCCGTTTTCAAAACAAAGGGGGAGGAAACCGTGAAAGAGTTAAGCATCGGTTCAAGAGCAGCTCGCCTTTATTCCTGTTTTGCTAATCTTTACAAGTGGTGAGAAGAGCTGCTGGCTGCTGCTTGTGATTCAACGCTGGTCGTCTCTTTAAATGGGCCTGATCCAGCTGCACTTAAGCACATAGCGCTCAAATAAGATTACTGATGTGAACTCACTCTGTCACTTGTTCTCCAACTGATTCGCTTTCCTAAAGACACCTACGGGACACAGTTCCTTTCGAATCTACTCAATCTGAAGCTGTGCTTGACATTGTTGTTTAAATGAGTGTTGACCTGAAACAAGTCCTCTGCCTGGTTTAGGATTGTGTAACGTTGTTCCGGGGTGTTCCCAATGCCACATCCATGTAGTTATGCAGCTGAACGATAAGGGACAAATGCCACAGCACACTTGTTCAGGCAATTCATACACACGCATACACACACACACAGACTTTCTCACTCTCGAGGACTTTGTGGCGTTACCAAGGCAACCAAAACACAAGAGCTAATTATAGTTATAGCTGTAGACTCTAGGATACAAACTCATACTCAGTCACACTCACATGAACGTGCACCCGGAACAGATGTCAATAAATCCATGTCCTTACAGGCTTTGTGTCAGCGGACATCGTGCTTGCATGAAAAAAATTAACACGGCTGCCTCATCGGGCACGCGTGTGATGATCGGAAGGGGAATGTGATGGATACATGAGTGATGAGGCGAAAGCCAGTCACAGAATATGTCTTTGTTTTTATTGGGAATGAATTACCACACAGATCTGTTTCGTTTTAATGACACAGGTACAACTGGGAAAAGTGCTGGTAATTAAATAGTGATTAGAAGGTTTTACAAAGTGTGTTTTCTCAGTTTCGTCACATGTAAGGCTGCTTTTGTCTCAGCAACAATGTTCTGCCAAATTATTATCTTCTTAAACAATTTATTTCTCTTTTCAATGCCTAAGCCTCTATGAATTCATTTTACGAGACATCTTGAGCGGTGCAGCAATAATAATCATCATCATCATATTAATACAACTCCCTGTAAGTCATAAGATATGCTACCATTTGGGTTTGTTCAATGCTTAAGGAAGTTACAGAAATCGGTTGTGGAGAATTACTGTCTTCCGAATGTTTTTGTTTTCAGATGAGTTGACTGTTCGCAATGAGAGTTTCTGTTTCACTTATAGAGAAATTTGTCACCAGGAGCGTCTCTACACGTTATGAGACATGCCTCACCTTACTTGCATGTGTAGCATAACATATTGGCAAATCGAGTTATTCCAAATCCTGCTGAAGATGTCAGTAAGTGACTAAGGAGATACAAAACACAAGCCACATCATTATAGTGAACCATGACTATGTGCTTTGATACTGAATTTTCCATTAAAACACTTAACTGTGTTTCAATGAGGCAAGGCTCTGGGCAAATTTTAGTGTATGAGAAAGTTGAAATGTGCTGGAGGACATTCAAAGCTCATTAAACCACTTAACTTACCGAACAAACAGTACTCAGTATTTTACAACAGCCATGAAAATATTTTAGTGATTAGACTTCTGCTTGCTCAGTTCAGATACAATCCCTTGGGTGCCGTACCAACAATCACACTTTGTGGTTTGCGGTCTGAAGATTGCCACAGACAGAGGAGGGAGACTGGAAGCAAAAATCTAATTTACAGGGCAGGAATTTTTTCTCTTCTGTAATAAAAAAAAAAGAAATGCAGGCTTTAATTAAATAACATGCTGCGCTCTTGGTAAATTTGGTTAGTGTTTGAATAGATGAACAAACATCTAACCTGATGTTTAGTTTTTCTAAGTGCATTTGCTTCTCTTTCATTATCTTATCACTCGAAAGTCTCAAAGCACAGAGTTCTAAGTGAATTTCTCTACAGTATCTGAGCCCGTCCCTCCATTGTTAAGACTGTCTCTCTGTCTCCCCAGCAGTGTGTTCACTACAAAGCGGCCCTGTTCAACTTCAAAGACCGACAACATGGGTCACGAATGCATGGGAAACGCTGATCCACAAAATCTAATCCTCACTGGCAGAGGACCAAGTTATGACCAAGCGCATCTACCACAAGCCCAATGGCTGAAACAACACAGAGGCAATAAAAAGCCTAACTTCTCACATGCTGAGTCCATAGTTTCATTTAAAAATCTGGGAGGTGTTGTTACACTTCCAGTCCTAAAATGTGTTTTCAGATAATAATAAAGAGTTTCTGATCAAAAATGTCTGGAATTGTAATAATTAACCCTAAGATAAAGGTATTCCTCTCTCTCTCTCTCTCTCTCTCTCTCTCTCTCTCTCTCTCTCTCTCTCTCTCTCTCTCACACACACACGCGCACGCGCACGAACGCACACACGCGCGCGCGCGCACACACACACACACACACACCTTGTGAGGTTTTCTCTTCATAGTAAGACCCTCAGTTCCTGTGGTGTGGACTCAGTGTTGTGTTGAGTCTTGAACTCGATGATGGATCGTCGGGAAGGTGTTGCTGATGACGTTTGTGTTTCATCAAGCCTCCAACTGGGTAACGTGAATTATTATCAAGATTTTACAAGATATGTCCAGCTAAGCTAATGGGTTGAATATGTGTGAGTGAAAATCCATGCGTGCGTGCAGCCGTGTGCCAAGGCCAGCCACTTGGGCTGGAACACACTTCAGTACCTTGGACAGTTATGATTTTATCTCAGAGAGAAAGGGGGTGCGACGTCAACCACAGATGGCACTGACCTTTGGTCCCTTTCTGGAACATGCATGAAAACCAACACTCACACAGAGCTATTCAAAGCAGACTTAAAGGGATACTTCAACATTTTGGCAAATTGGCCCATTTAGCGCAATTCCTTAGTCATTTCGAAAAGCATACTTACTTTTTTTGTGAGGGCGAGCTGTTGTTTATTCAGAGGTGAGTCAGGGAAGGTTTTCAGGACGGACACAATGGAAGTGAATGGTATTTTTGCTTCCCCTTGTCAAACTCATCAAATACACAATCCAACAACCCCGAAACACTTTGGTGGACACGTTATAATCCGCACATTCACTACGCTGTGAAATATTAATGCAAAATTACGAGATTGAGTTGTTTATGCGAAGACTGCTAAGACGGAACTACTTACTAAACATAGCGTCTGGGCGTAGTGATTTCAAAAGAAAAAGTAGTTCCCAGTATTTGCTTCAGTGTTGTAACGCTACAATATTATTTGTTGGTGTTCCACAGCGTAGTGAATGTGCGGATTATAACGTGTCCACCAAAGTGTTTTGGGGTTGTTGGATTGTGTATTTGATGAGTTTGACGAGGGGAAGCAAAAATACCATTCACCTCCATTGTGTCCGTCCCAAAAACCTTCCCCGACTCACCTCTGAATAAACAGCAGCTCGCCCTCACAAAAAAGTAAGTATGCTGTTCGAAATGACTAAGGAATTGCGCTAAATGGGCCAATTTGCCAAAATGTTGAAGTATCCCTTTAAAACTTCTATATATGCTATGGAAGCCATATCTGGTCAAAGACACAGCTTACGCCTCATCATGAAAGGTTTGAAGGAGTAAATCATATTGTATTGCAGCATCTGTTGTTGAAAACCCAATTCAGTCTGCCTTTTCATGTAATACACACACACACACACACACACACACACACACACACACACACACACACACACACACAGGCTCACGCTCACGCTCACGCAGTGGTGACGCAGTATGTTTCCAAACATTAAAGCCACCGATGTATGTTTGATTGCACTGCCTCCGAGTTCTCTGAAAGCCAATAACTAATTTGTGCCGGGTCTGACGTAGCAGACGCTGCACAGTGGATTTCAGTTGTGGATGGACTTCTAATGATTAAAATAACTGAAACCACCACAGTGAACCTAATCCGGTCTGAATTACCTTCAAGCCTGACAGCTTCCTCACAAGAGCTGCCCGCTAAAGTGCAGACATTGCAGTTTGGATAACAGATTAAATGAGGAAATGGGCAGCAAAATAGAATATGAGAATGTGGAAATGGATATGTTATATTCCCCATTAAAGTTATTGATTTTTATCACCTCTTAGAGAGCAGAGTCCAAAGCAGATATGAAACGTTAACCCATCATTGAAAACAAGCTTTTTTCTTGTTCTACGCACCAGCTCACACCAAGAAAAAGAATCAAGAGAATAAGTCCAGCTAGTTAGATAATGAACATGTTAGGCTGAGGATTTTGTTGCAATAGCTTCTCTAATTTGCAAAGTCGTTACTTGTCTTGCATAGCACAAAAAAACCCCCAAAAAACTACTTTAATAATTGGCCATTATTACCCAACAATTGTGATTAAAGTGATAAAGGAGACAATGACTCACAAAAGTCTTGTGATTAGGTTTTCATTCAGTCCCAGAATACATGAAACGGCGCAGACTGACAGGATCTGAAAAGTTAAGGAGCATCTGTGGAATCGCGCGAGCTTCCCTGCGTGACGCCAACATACAGGGCGGTAAAAATAAGCCTCCCTCCCTGGTGTGAGTCCATGTACAATCTGCTTCTGTGTAAAGAGCAGGACGCTGTTCAAAAATAGGTCTGGGTACATGACAGCACCGGGACAGCTTTATGTTTTTAAGTGTTTCCTGTGGAATTCACCACGACCATGTTAGGAGTCAGAGACATGAAGGGGAAGAAAAGTGTCTTTTAAAAAATATGGAGCTGTTGGGGTCTCGGAGGAGCAGAGGGTCAGATGAAGATAATGTGCAGAAAGATGGCGAGAAAGCAGATGAAGGGAGGCACACTTGTTGTCATTCACATATTGTGCCATACTGCTGACGGTGCTTTTTAATTTAAACCATTTCTCTCGAGAGGTTGTGGCGGATTATTACAAGAGCAGTGTACATGGAGCGGGTTTCCAATGTTACGACTGTGCAGCATTATTAAAAACTTTCCATCCATCAGTTCAATGAAACTCATCTTATCTTTAACCTATCTTTTTATTCCGGCTTTAACCGTGATGACTATTTTCCTAATATTGGTAGCTGAGGTTAGAATCACATGAAAGGAGGTAATTAAAAATCTGTGGGTTTTGACTAAATCACTTGATGGTGGCAGCTGCTCTTCTTGACATCTCTGAACTTTACGCCATTGTGTTTCGTTTCATATTCATGAGGGACGTCCAGCATGTGCCAACAGGCCAAAGCCGGTCCATGACAGCCTTCAGCCCAGACTGAGGGATAAGGCTCAGGTTCCTGAGTTCAAAAGTGTTTGACACCCAATGACATACACTGATCTTAACCTGTTGACCTGCATGAGCACCCTGCGGACTCGCAGCCTCACATCAACTGTGAAGCACAGTGTATTCTGACACTTTTCCATCAGATCCAGCAATAACGTCCTTCAGACGTTATTGCTAATGTTATGCTCGATTGATGTGTAATCAAAGTAGACAGTCTTGTCTGATTATCTAACTTGTGAGCAATTCATCCACTGATATTCTGCTTTTTTTGTATTCAGATACAAGTTTCAATATATAAATGCTCATTATACAAAATAATTGTATCCATATTTTCTACCAAACTGATTTGATATTTTAGCTAAAAATCTAACAGAGAAGTTAGCATTCTTCAACAAAATCAGTGGAGAGAGATTTTGCAATTTGTTTTCCATAAACTGCCTTTTTATCTAACCATAACTGAATGATACATGCAGATTGCAGAGGGAGAAGCTGAAAAAGGAGCTGAAGCCGAGCCAACTTGAGTGTTCTTTCAGAAATACATCTCAAACTGCTACACTCCCACAGACGGCCACACAGACTCACTCACAACTTTTTTGAGCTGCAAACCCTCCCGATCCACCTCCTGCACAGAGGAGCCACGAAAATACATCACAAGCAAACCGACCAAAGATCAGTGAATAACAAGCCCTGAAAAACCCAGGAAAAACACTGGAAGCGAAGAAAAGAGCTGCGCTGGCAGTGCATCAACAAAGGCAAACAAAGAATTTCCAAATCACCTCTCTTCACTCTCTTTCTCTCTCTCTTTCTTTCTTTTGAAGCACAAAAAGGTTTTCGGGGAAGTACAGAATGACTTGGTGTTTCCAGATGAAGTAATTGTAGGCTTATGCCAATCGCCATGGTAATGGTGATTTGTGAAGGTCAGGGGTGAAGGAAGGTACCAACAAAGTATGCCTGACATCTCAGGAAAATGCCACAAGAGGAGCTTTGTTACTCAAAGTCAAATGAGGATACAAAACCAAACACCTCATTCAAACAAAGACCAAGTGACATACGGCTGGAGTTTTTGACGCAAGAAACAGAACCGCAACCGGCGGATAACTTTTTTTTTTTTTTTTTAACTCAGGGTTCATCTACAAAACTGAGAAGCATGTGCTGTTCAGTGAGTGGAGTCAGTAAAGCAGAGACACATGATCACACGTGACGGTTACCTGCGACACCGAGCAGCTCGCAGCCCAAATGACAGGACGTGCCAAGAGCCGCCGAGTCTGCGCGGCAGACTGACACAAAGCCAAAGTGTGTTATTAAAGCAGTAATGGGGTCTCCTTTACCTCCTCCCCTGCAGGTAGATCAATACAGCTCTCTTTATTGAGTGTCCATTGCAGTGGCTCCCGGAGGGGAGATCACTGTGCGCGCGTGCACGCACGTGCGCGGTACAGAGAAAGTTTGTGCGTGTCTCGGACGTTTAGTACACATCTCTCCCAGCTGTCTTCGGGTGAAAAATGATGCAAGAAGAATCTCAGACATTTCCGTAACAGCGCAGCGAGACATTGCTGAGCACAAAGCCCCTCTGACATACTGATGAGTAACAGAAAAACACACATTTACGAGTCTGTCTCCCGTCCAAGCTGACCAGCGTTTCCCCCCGTGACTCACCGTGGGTAAGACACTGACACAGAATTGAGTCTATTTGGCTCTCACAGGGAAGAGCACGCAGGGATGTCACATGATGCTCATGAATGAAATGTGGAGACTAACAATCCACAGGAAAACTTACTTTTAGATGACGTTCTTGTTACTTGAACCAACAGAATCAAATGCAATCAATATCAATTCAGATAAATTGAGGCTTTAAAAAAATGTCTCATTCAACATGTCAATGGGTCTTTTCACTCTGACTGTTTTAAATTGCGATTATTACCTTCTGCCTATTGAGTGAATGACACAGGAACAGACTGGCCGAACGATCTGTTCCATTTCTAAGCGTCCTCTGATCAAGCTTTGGGACAAAGTACCAGAAGTATAATACTCCTAGAACAGTATAATACACTGAGATTTCATTAGATCTCGAAGCCGCTGGTTGGTTAAGTCAAACACCAAGAGCTATGATCAAACTAGCCAGGTCTCGTAATACTTTGGAAAATTTGTGTTGTTTTTTATGTGGGACTTCAGATTATTCTAAAAGTTAGAATCTTACCTTCATCAAAAAAAATTTGTTTTAGTCGCTGGCTAATTATTTCACTTCAGTTTGTATTTGGTCGTGTGAAGCGTGAAAGAAGGAACATATTGATTATAAAATCAATAGATGGTTGGACACAGACAGCATTATACAGATCTGACCAAGCATGTTTTACTGTGTTTACTGGTAATCCTGAAGTCCACCAGAGTCGGTAACGTTAATCCAGACACAGGAGGAAATGTACGTTTAATCCCAATGACCAGTCCACCTACTTCCAAAGCAGCCTGTCCTGGCTGGGACGAATCCTAGACAGGTTGTCAGTTTATCGCAGGGAATGTGACAATATTACCCAGTAACCCTGAGAAACATGCTACAACACAGCTACAAAAAGAAAAGATATTTTCTTGCAGCATATCTGCACATCTAAGCAACAGAAGAATTTCTACGACTGTTTTGACTTCGCTATTCGTTTTATGATCTGTTGAGTTTTCACCAGATAGATACACCAAATTTGGATGCCGTGCAGCGTCGTAATGACAGTTATATCACACACTAAACATCATAAAATGGTTTGATTACTTGCCCGTATAAAGCTTTCAGCCTGATGATAAACACAAAGAAAGTAAACGTATCACAAGGAAGTAGGCACGCTGTTCCAAACGCGGGTTGTGAATATCAATAAATATTATCTATCAGCATTACGCTAATAAATACGTCCGTAAACTAGCTATGACATTTTGCTGCCACCTACTGACTGAAAATCAATTCATGCTTATAACACTGCTCTCCCTGCCAAGTTTCACCGGTCCTCGGTGGCACAATGCGCCACAAGAAGAGGAAATTAAATTTAGTGAAGAGAGAAAAGTACCGACCGGCCCTCAGTGACACGCAGCAGTATATACGAGGTGCTGACAGAGGGAGAGAGGTAACGGCCACTGGCTCTCAGCAGGCTGTTACGGAAGGAAATGAATTAAAGCAGCCCCGCAAAGGACTTATGCGACAAACCCAAACTGCATTACAGGTTTGCAGAAGTCTGGAGGAGTGCAAGTTGCTGCCTGAAAACCATCTGTGTGTTTGTGTCCTCGAAGCCAGAAAGCAGCAGCGAGACATCAGAGGCATGAGGAGGTATGGCCAGAAAGGCGGCCAAGACAAGACATTTCAGTCCTTGTAAATCAACAGACATTTATTACTTAATGGTTGGCTCTGAGGCCGGTGCCAGCAGCAGCCTGGAAACCTTTCCACACAAAGGGAAATGTTGGCTTTGGTCAGCCCAGGTAGAATTAAACATTTAGCAATGAACAAAAGGTTGGAGTGTAACTGTTAATGCTCAGGTTTAAAGAGCCATTAGTACAAGATCCCTTTAAGCCCAGGACTGCTGCTGGTTTAACGCAAACAGCCCGACTCACCACAGTTGGTGAATGTAAAGCGTGAAATGTTTCAAAGTCAGGATTACTAAAGAAAAAAGTATGTTTGAAATACAGAGTGAACATGGGAAAAGTCTGTGACTGCTCTTGAGCTTGTGTTGTTAAGCATAAATTAAGCATGCAATTTTTTAAAAGACAAACAATTAAGTGCAGATGTAAACAGGAAAATAGCTGGAAGACCAAACACTGTTTACATTTTTTCATAGGAGATACATAGGACAGCTCATGCAGCCTTTTTTTTTTATGGAGTCTCTTCAAAAAAATGTTAAATCTATATGCAAAATTTGGTTTGTTATAATTTGGAAGTTTCCTCGTAAAGAGTAGTCCACTACATCAATGCACAACCACATTCAAGCATTTGAGGTATTTTCCTGAAAGGAAACAAAGACTGCTACTAGACTGCTGCTAGAACAGGCTTAGCTTGAATAACCTACTGTATATTCAATTTTTGTTAAGTTGATCCAAGTGAATCCTTTGCCACTGCAGATAGCTTCTGATTTGACAAGTACTTGAGGCACCACTTAATGACAGCGCTTTCAAGTGAAAAAGGAAAACTTTTGTTGTATTTTGGTGTCCGTTTACATGACAACAGTGTTCTGAGTTACTCGTGCGAATGCCACTTTTCAAAAGCAGCATCTCTGTGCAACTTTTACAAACATTTTTAGACAGCAAAACACACACCAGCACGTGCAATGGCTTTTCAATAATCTCCTTAAACTTCAGAAACAAAGATTTACTCCAAAAGCACAAGTGAATGCAGTGAAAGAAATGCTTCCATAGATTAGTAAAAAATGTCAGCACCATACCATCATCAAAACTATTGATGGGAAAACTGAGGCTCTTTTCCTTCTTTGTTAAGTCAAAAAGCAGAAAGAAGCTGACTCATCGAGCCACTTTGATTCTTCGGCAGCTAAAACGTCAAAACACACAGTTGCTGGCAGAGTATGGTGACATGCTTAACGGGCTTCTGCCTGCCTGCCCTTGACCTTCTGTCAGTCTGTGTTTCTATAGCTTAAGGGAAACTAGCCATGTTGCCATAACAGTGTTGCTAACAGGGACTATTGATCCAAGGTCAAGCAAGCACAGATGCGCCAGAAAGAAGACAGAGCTCAGGAACCAGACAGGTATGAAGTCAAACTGTGTTATAATGACACACAGCAGGCTCGATCGATGATTAATAGCAACGTCTAAAAACGTTGAATAAGTGAAAACAGTGAGCGAAATCGCATAGAAGCTTACAAGAGATTGTGAAACATGAGCCTGACCCGTCGTCTTCAGCAGCACCGGGAAAGTTTGCTGAAATTGTTAGAAACTTTGTTGCGCACTAAACACAAAAATAAAACTTCACTGTGTGTGTGTGTGTGTGTGTGTGTGTGTGTGTACATGTTCAACAGTGACGTTTGTCAGGAAAACATTTGCTGCAGAATTTGCAAGAACAATGTTGACAAGAGGTTTAGGAGGGGGCTGTCGCTACACCAAATATGTACCAAAATATTTACCGTAGTCATCACAAGGTTTACTGAGTAATCAGCTAAAGGCAGCTGTGGCAACACAACAGCCTCACTCAAAAACATACATAAGTACCGAGCATTATCTTGGGTGAAACAGTATATTCCTGTCGGTCAAATAAATACCTGATGTCCAAGTATTCGGGAGGGCTAAACCGAAACGTGCACATGAAGACATTCACACCCCTGAAGGCAGTTTTGCATGTGCATTCAACCCCTTGTGTGTACATAATTTATTTTCCATTACGCCGAGCCTATCTGCAGCATCGCAGGGCCGATCATTGATTTAAACAAAGCATCGAGTCCCGGTGGCCGCTGTTTTCTGTTTCATGTTCAATGTCCACAGACCGATGACCACAAGCCACACACAAACAATTACCATATCTTATTCCGACAATCTCTGTAATGAGTAATGATGTGGTGAATAAAACATCCAGACTTTCGGCAGATCTGAAGCCAAACCTAATCATGACTTCTGTGTAATAATATTGTTCTGGAGATCCTGGTTTTATTTCTCCAAAGGGTACAGACACAATTTCGTCTTACAGAAGAGGCAGTCATGAACACAATCGCACTGCTCTTTGTAAAAAAGACAACAAAGAAAAATGAATGAAAGGTTGTTTTTTTTTTTAAGTCAAAATGTAATTGCTTGTATTTGGCAGTAGAAGAAAAACAGGACAGGGATTTCAGAGGGAGGTGAGTTGATCATTTGCATGATGATAAACCCATTCAAAGGAATTCAATATGATTACTGTTTGTGTGTTGGAACAGTAATAATTAGCGCTGCTCAGTCTATTACAAATATTCTGTCATTGCAACATCAAGATGTACAACAGCTATAAATTCCATGTTTCCATGCTGATGACAGTATTTACCAACACAAGAAAATACAGAGAGGAACAGATAACATACAGTATGTATCCATAAAGACCTATACTTCAGTATAACCCAACCTATATTCTCCATAGTCACTGCTACTGATGTTGTTCTCCTTGGTAGACTTCGAAATGTATGTTTTTGAATACTATCTAAGCATGTAAGTCAGTTCCTAATGTTTTATACTTCGCTTCAACATTAACTGCCCCACCAGGACACAAATAAAAAATGAACTGAACAAGTTCAAATCCCAGTTGGAAGGGCGTCTGCTGTACAAATGAAGCTAAAAAAAACTTTAAGTGCAAGTTGAAATGAGGCAGCTGAATACACTACCATCCTCATCATCATCAGTACCTGATTCTTAGTTTCTTTACACTGCTCAGAAAGTACTGCATGATTCCTTTGTAATGTGGAGCCTCGGTCATTACATGAGCTTGCTGAATAATAATTTGTGTATCATACTTTCACATTTTCTTCTGTTCCAACTTCCAGCTTAGACCATCTGGAAGACTTTTTCTTTTCTAATCCCCTCCAATCATTTTCCCCTCTTCTTTCGTTCCTCTACATGCCTTCACACTGAGCAGAGAACCCTCCCGGTGAAATAAAAAACAAACAAAGAGAGGGGAACTCGGCATACGGTTCAGCCCTCTGGATCAGTTCCCACTTCCCCGACCGGCTGCTTGCGTCATCTATCTGCAAACACGCCGCTGATTTGCTTTTCACACACGCCCATGACTTGAGTTCAATCCCTGAAACAGAGACAGTGGCTTCATAAATCATGAGAGCCACAAGGCTGACGCGAGTCCGTCCAACAGACTATTTATTGTAACCTCCGCGAACACAAAGAAAGAAATAAACATCATTATGTAATGGAGACCAGTAAAGCAGCGTTTTGTCGGCTGACATCCGCTTGAACTTAAGTTGAAAATGTATTATTGTTTGTAAGAGATAAAACAAACTGATCACTTCCAAATTCCCACAGCTTTGGTCATTAAGCTTTATTAGATGCGTCTGAAAACAAGCTTCACATCACTGACTTCACAGTTTCATTTAATCTGCTTCATTTCCTAATGTTTTTTTTTCTTTTTTCTTTTTTTTTTTTTTCAGGTTAACTGCATAATGTGCGAAAAACACTATCTGGTTAAGCGAAAGCGCATGGGCCACAGATGGAGAGCAGCCAGCGTCCCAGTAACAGCAGAATGAGTGAATGTTAAAGATCCTGTGCGGAGGCCTCTGGAGTGCAGCTTTCAGAAATATGCACCCCGGTCCAGTTTCACCTCCCACTGACGTCAAAGCCCTATTAAGGCCAAATCAGCCGAGCAGCAATGCTCCTCTTCCCCCTTTATTTCGAGGAAATCACTCAGCGTTTTTTTTTTTTTTTTTTTTTTCCAAAATATCTGCACTGCTGATTCTTGGCCAGTGTGTGTGTGAGTGTGTGGGTTTTGAAGTGTGTGTGTGTTAGGCTGTGTGTAGTTGTGTGTTCTGACATCAGAGGGGCTGCTGAGGGGAAGGAAGTTGGAAAAGGAAAATGTTTGGAGTGAGGCCGAAACAAGACAGAGCCGCAGTTTATTAATTACCCTGGAAAACATTCCTGCCTCAGAAAGGTCCAAGCTCGGCGCAGCACGCATTTATTACCATCTCATTTTTTTTTTTTTTTTTTTTTTCCCAACGCGGTTGAAGGTAAGATGCAAAACAGTGTGTTTACATGGATTCTTTCATCCTGGTTTTAAGTATCAACTTAACACGGGATCAGCTATCTGAGCGCAACACAGGTTTCTTTATATAACCGTGCCGATGTTAAATTAAATTCTATCTGACTGATAGATCAGATAGTCCTGGTTTTCATTAACGCTGAAGATAGTGATCGTATTGATCAGAATGCCATCTGGTTCAGTGAAGTATTGAAGTTTTAATAATAGATGGATTTATAGGCTGGAAAAATAAAGCTTATATATGGATACTGATCGGATCATAAACAGGATTACAACACTTCCTCTGATCCACAAGCAGCTTCGATCATATAAGGCCAATCTGATTGGATGGAAGTTTTTACATGACAGACTCATATTTTGTTCTTGAATTTCTTTTTTTTTTGTGTGTGTGTGTGTTTATAGTCGCCTTCATGATATTAAATATCAACTTGATGTTGCAGATTTCATCATCATTACCAGCATAGAGATAAGCCACAGAAAATAACAGCCACGTCCAAGTGGATACAAAACGCCTACAGCTGCAAAAGAGTGAAAAAAATAAGCAGTTTCTGTGGTTTGGACACGTCCCTCAGCTCGAGCCATGCCTGCACAGGTTAGTAGTAGCTGCCAGAAACGTGAACATGATGCAAGGATGCAACAGTAACTCAGCTTCTTCAACAACGTTCCACCTCACAGAATCAAGATATATTAAAACCAGATCAAGATCTGCAGAGTCAATCTTGAGAATGAGCCTTTTTTGGTAATTTTGTTTTTGGAGCAAAGACAGGCAAAATGTGTCTGTTCGTCGTAGTTCAGTCTCATCTGAGACGTGACGGTTATTTAGCCGGGGAAATTGTTTCTCCTCTCACATCTGTATATTTATAAGATAAGCTATTGATTCTTGTTTTATTTTACAATTTGAAAGATGGCCACACACACAGTGCAGAGGTCATGATAGTAGAATAAACTGTTGACTATAAGAGGATGCTTCTTCCCTCTGAGTACACTCGAAGATTTATACACAGTCTGTACACGTGTTTCTTCATGTAACGATGCGCAGTACACTTCCCATCAAACAACTTTCAGAAAAGGCTCGATATACACACCGGAACACGACTCAGAGCTCTCTTCGCTGCCTACACCTCCAGTGAATTCTGGGATTGTAACACAGGACTTCATAAAGGTTCGTCCTCTGGAGAGAAGGATGTGGGCTGGCTGTGAGTCACACACACACACACACACACACACACACACACACACACACACACAAAAAAAATACATCCAGATATAGAAGCCGAGAAAAGAAACATGTGGGACGGTGATCAGTAGTGAGTGAGCACCAAACAAACACTACACCATCAGGTCAGAATGCAACATGTACAAGAGTAAAACAAAATAAATATTTGACAGTGATCGATGGAAAGACGCTGCAGCCCGAGTTGCATGATAGTAACTTTTAGCTGCTATGTGTAAAAGTTTATATCCAAGATTTGCAGTCGGTTCAAGCATTATCGGCGAGTGTGTCTGAGCTAAATGTTCAAGAGCTCGCGATGCAACGCTTGTAAAAATGGAGTTTCCTCTATTCTAAAAGTTTTCCTTGTATTAGCAGCACTAATGAAACACGAGATGAAAAACAAGCACATGAAAAACAACCACAAACATAAAAGAAAATGTAAATAAATGCATACTAATAGTGCAGGATTTCTGGAATTTGTGCTTGGCTATGAGATAACTGGACTTTACTCAGAGCCAGAGCTGAGTAGTCTGCTTGTTAAGACCTCTTTAGGCCTATTTAAAAAGCTGGCACATCTGCCCCCTGTTTGCCTTTCCAGGGCTGTAAATCCTGGAAAGTAAAAGGAGGGCGAGCCATGATGGAAGAGAGAGCAGATAGTCTTTATGAGATGCACATTTAGCTTGTTTGCTCAGATGCCATCGAATGATCAGCGAAGGGACTTCAACATACAAATCAGCCGTCTCGAGTGTTTTTACTTCTTTCCACATGCTGGGACACTTAAGATGGCTGTAACGAGACATTACACTGTTGTTATGGAAACTTGAGGCACGATGAAACTGAAGCACACAGTGATCACCTTGAGGCTGTATGACGTGCTTTTTATATGTCAATCGTCCTAAATAGTTGATTATATTGGCTTTTTAATGTCTAAGTCTGCCCAAAATGCCACACGGATTGAGAGAGATGTGATATTCGTGAGCCAAAATCAATGTTTCGTGGTAAAAAGGTGATCTCAAATTCTGACAAAACGAGAGAAACGGTTAAACCCTCCGATCCAATTCTCATAGCCATAACTCATAGAAATTTATGACATATAGAAAAGTCAAAAACTATGAGCAAGCAGACAAATAGAGCATTGCACCCACATAATACCACAGTGGCTACCAGGACTGGATGAAAATACTAAAAAAAAGAAATTTTATTTCTTCAAAAATGTGGAGGTGGGGTCATTTGGGTTAAGTTATCTTCAGCCGCCAAGTGCAGTCTTTCCCACTGATTGTCCTGACCGAGTCAAGTGATTGTCGCATCACAAGAGGCTGTCCTGAAGCTCACACCCCTGAGGGCTTTTCTGCCCTTTCGGAAAACTGCGTGCTGTTAACAATCCGAGCACACACGCGACATTCAGCTGAGAAGGTTCACGGGTAAAGTGTCATCTTTTTCCAACAATGCAGAAAAATGGACTGTATGGACTAAGATTTAAAAAAAAACTCAGAATGAAAGCATTTAGTCAATATTTGTTCGTACAACTAAGAAGCGAGGGAGGCACTGAGCATGACATTTCAATCCACAAGAAGTAGCAGAATACCTATTTGTAGTATTTCTTATACACATTTTGCACATTCTCCATATGCATTCAGTATAAAACTGAGTTTCAATTGGCTACTTCAGCATGTGCGATTATCCGTCTCTGGCAGATAGTCGTCGTCCATATTCAGCCAGAATCACCTGAGTTGGATAAAGCAGCACAGAAGACGGATAGACGGTATAGAAAGTGAATCTCCTGTAATCTCAAGAGCAGATGCACAATTTGTACAGCAGCACCTTCTGTGACTGGATAAGCACATCTCTTTTCTTTTTTTTTTTGTTCCACTAAACATTATTCTCCAGCTCGCTTCCCTTTCTCCGCGCGCACGCGATCCTGCGCACACCGTCGCTCCAGTCAATACATCTTAGCTGGCGTTTTCGTTCTCTAATCCTTTAAATCACACTGCAAATCAGCTGCGCTCAGGGCTGACTCGGTGGAGGAGGACACTAAAACAGGTGGAAAATATACACACACACTCCACCCACACATGTGCAGCAGTCGGGGGGGGGGGTGTTGGCCGTAACTCTTCTTTTTCAAGAAGGAGGGCTGCGAACGGCGTTCATACCTGGCTTTAGTTTACAATCATGTGCGAAAATAATGATTCTGTCCTCTTTCACACATAAACACAATCTCTCGCTTCACCTCTGGAGGCAGACACTGACTGAGCATCCACTTTCACTCTTATGTCATTAAGATAAGGCCTGAAATTTATTTGCTTCATTCAGCGGGTGACGGTCTCGGTGTTCCCTCATCAGAATTCCTCCATGTGGACATGACAGGAGGAATATTGACCTCCCCTTCACAGGTTTGAGGAGCACAGCTTTCCCTTTTTTTTTTTTTTTCCCCTTGAGAACTCAATCTGCCGGCAAGTGAAGTAATCTGGCTCAGGTATTTCTGCAGGTATTTCTAAAAATGTTCCACAATGACTGGCAGGATTTTGCAGCAGGACGCACCGATGATGACGCATCACGTTAAATATCGAACCTGTCATCATAATCACTCCACTGACAAACCTAGCATTTGAAGTCCAGATGACAGGTCTTTACAGAGGTGGCATCAGTAAAACTGTGTATTGTTTGATCGCCAGTACAATAAAGCAACCACGCAGCCTCTTGGGTCAGAAAATGACGTCTAACCACAGGAATAAAAGGCCTTACACCAATGCCTTTAAAGATGTGTGCGATATCTTTGTTTCGACTTTAATACATGCGCTGCTCCTGCTGCTCGGAGGCTAATCACCACACAGCTGAAGGAAAGGACATCAAGGGATAAGATGAAAACAGAATTTTGCCTTTCTTCTGAATTTCTATTTCTGGAGGAAACACAAAGTACTCGCTTATGTGACCTTTATTGGATTCAGCTGGAGATGGCAGCAGTTATTCTGTTGGAAGATTATTCTGAAACTGTTATGTGAAGGCTGGGGATCCAATTCTGGATCAAAGCCGATATAGAAAAAGGGTGGACGGATAAGAATCTCTGCCTACAGTCCCAAAAATGGATTAATCACATAATGAATGCTTTCTTTTTTTTTTACTTTATTGGCTGTTGCAGTCTGCCTGCCTTTGAGTCAAATTAAAATTTACTTGCAGGAAAATACAGTATTCTGGTTTTTGAGGCTCAGATATTTAATAAAACTTTTACTCCAGCATCAAACAGCAGGTGAGCACATGTGAGATAACACAGACACTAGGGCTGTGAAAGCCACGCTGGCCTAAGCATTGAGATTTTTTTTTATATACCGTAAAAACAGATTTTGAAATGGTCCAGAACAAGCGAGAAGTTAATTTCATGCTGCACTGCAGCGGCGCCTTAATCCGACGCCAGCCATTAAAGTGGTGTCACAGAGTGACAGGTCATCTGCTCGAGCCATTTAAATGGCTGCTTTTAATCGCTGTAATTCTCCATTATGACAAGCTCTCAAATCCAAAGTCTTGTTAACCAGCGCTCTGAAGTACGATTACATTGGTGGTGCAGTTCTATGGTCCAGACCAAGGCAGGACAGGAAAAGAAATAGAAAGTTTGATGCAAGTTTATTTGGACTTCGATCACAGATACTAAACAAAAAAGGAGCCTCTTGAAGGGATTTTTACCTGCTAAGAATTCATCAGTCATCCATAAACTGTATAAAGTTGCAAAACAGCATCATTACTGACTTGTTTTCAAGAGGCTTGCTTTTCAAAGCAGATTTATTCTGCTTGCTCGGCACACAGCAAAAACGCAACAGACAGAAATTACACTTTCACAGGTGTCTGCACTACATAGCAGCAGCTGCAATACGGGCCGACACCTTCAGAGCATCAGTCAAGTGTTTTAACTTTCACGTTTTAGTGTCCACCTAAGATCTCCAAAACACATTGCAAAGTAGAGATCGCTGTAGAATCCCACGCCTGCAGGATGGGGAGAGTCCATCAACCGCCTCATTATTTGACAGTTATCCTGGGGATGGTCTTACACTGTAATCACTATAATCTGCTCAGCTATCTGGGTAATGGTAGGGATGGATATGGCGCGGGTTGCCATAGAAACGAAAGATGATCACGAAAAGCGTCAGCGCATGGCTATCTATAGAATTTCTAATTTTGTGTGAATTTGTGTACTTACAAAGATGCATATATTTGTCTTTATACACGTATATGTTTGTGCGAGCGTGTGGGCCGAGCTGGTAGTTCTTCCAAAGATGCACTGCACCTGTGTGTGGGCTGCAGGCGTCGCAGAACAGCATGATGACCAGCGTGCACGCAAGTGTATTCCTGCCCCAAGTGTAAAAGTATCCTCAGTAACTGCCAGCGGGAGAACAACCCCTCAAAACTTTCTGACAGCAAGTACAAAATAGGCACACTGACGAATGATTATCATTTCAGTGCAAATACATTTTTTTTTTTTTTTTTGTGCAGGACTTAAGCCTGAAATGGCAGCAACTAATTAAAAGAGCTTTGGCGAGAAACACACAAAGAACAGTGGATGCGCTAATGCTCATGAAATCCTTTAAGGCAGTTATAATTAGAGCGGCAACCCGGTAAAACCGTGGGAATGAGACTGTGGCACAACGCCGTCTTTCTGAAACCGAGTTAAGGAGCAGCTCAGAAACTACTGGCTGCATTAAGGCGCGGATGAATTTAAAGCACCTTCTCTATTTTTCATGCTCCGACTTTTCCTCCTCTCGATCTTTCCATTTTGCATGTATTTTACAGGATGAAAGCGTCTGCCGAAGCTCCTTTTACCGTCGGCATCTATCTACCCACATCCTGCCTCGGTGAATCTTTCACTCTCATATTTCTCCACTGGCAAGTCAAGAAGAAGAGCAGCAGGAAAAGAAAAAAAAAAAGGAGAAAGAGTTGCTGATTTTCTTTTGTCATTGCTCTGCCGTCTGCTGCACTCAAAGTCGATGCAGGGACGAGCGGCTACTGTACAAGCACAGGTTGTTAAAAGAACAGCAGCTCTGTGTCGGCGCGAACGACAGAGGACCACCGAGCAGCGTTGAATCAGCTCAAATAACAGCTCACACTCCAGAGCCTCGAGTCATAAAAGCTGCTCAGATATAAAGGTAAAGAGTTAACAGTGCAGCTGAAGTCCTAATCAGGGCAGAACACAAGAGGACGAGGCTGATAGCCGGCCACAGATAGTGTCGCCAAATAGGCACGGCCCACTTCTCACACTCCAGCGACGGCCTTATCAACTCAGCATTTACTGAAGTAATGAAGATATTACAAGACTTATGTGAATTATTTTTACACTCCACAAAACCCAATTCTGCAAAAAAAAAAGAAACACTTCAGGAGCAGCCATTAGTTTATTCACAGGCTGGAGGATTGTGTTTTATATTATCTCTTCTGCTGCACAGTGAGGACACTGCCTTTAAAGGAGAGAGTAGCGTTGTACTATTAGTCGTAAAGGTGGAGACAGCAAGTTCTGTGTTGTAAGTGTATTGCCAGGTCAGCAAGCTGAGCGAGGCTTTATGGCACCGTGTCAACACCGTTTAGCACAATGCGGCACGACAAACTAGCAGCAGCTACATTTAGAGAGAAAACAAACCAGCCTTGACGTTTATGTTTTTGACAATCGTCAAGAATCAGACTCTATTTTTATCTGCGTCTTTGTTTTAAGTCGTGTCGGGTTAAACTCTGAGAGCAAAGCAGTGTGTTTACCCTGTTAATCATTTCAGCCTCCCCACCCTCTGTTTTCAGGGGGAATCTGCTCAATAATTCATAAAACACAAAGGGATTGTGGAAATTTGGTTGTGGTGAGATGAATAATAGAGCGTGCGCCGGCTGGTTAGAGTCGTCACTGGGAATTGCAGAAGCTGCTGTGAAGAGCGGAGTGCCTCCGAAGTCCGTTTTGGGCAAAAGAAGTCCAACAGTTTAAGTACTATCGATCCATTCATTTTGCCTTTTAATATCACACTGAGAGCAACACGACCAGCGGCTCACTTCTCAGCACAACAGCATGCTGGGAGATATTTTGGATTGACTGTCAAACAAAAAAGCATTATAGAAAAGAACCTTAGGGCCAGGAAAATCATCAGGACTTTCCCACCATGAATCAACTTAATAATAAAGACATTGTCTGACTACAATAAATAAAAAAAGGGTGGTTTTTTTTTTCAGTTAGTTTGTAGAGAAATCAAATTTCTTTATCTTCTCTGCGGCATTGAAAAAACTAAAAGAAATAGAAAGGAATGAAAATGGTGCGATACAACTGCTTTTCTGTTTAAGATGTTTGCGTTATTTATACCGGCGTGTAAAACGTGCGCTCGTGGGCACCTCTCTGAGTAATATTAGCAATAATTACTGTGGAAAATTTAAGATCGCAATTGGAAAAAGAAAGGAAGATTTATGCAGAGTTGGCTACCAAATCACCAAGCAAATTGTAAAAAAAAATAAAGAAAACACTGAGGATTTTTTTTCAATAATTTCTTAAGAGTGGCAGATACACTGAAAGAGAACGCAATACGGCAACACATTAGTCTCAAAGCCACGTTGTCAGGATGAGTTTGGTAAAACTCATATGGGACCTTTCACTGTACAGTATTTTGCACCATTTCCCAGTATTTCGCACTAGAAGGTTAGAAGGTATCAATAAAGTTAGTTTTATGCTGAGTTTTCTTTATCTTTCTTTTTTTTTTTTTTTTTTTTTTTTTTTTTGCAAAAATATAGACGTGTGAGTATTTTACAGTCCAGCCGACTCAAGCTGAAACTGGGCTCCATGTGGCCTCTGAACTGAAATGTGTTTGACAGCCCTGGTATCCAGTTTCTACAGAGACACGCATTTCAGTTGTTATTTACTGAAGCTTAAGGTGAAGTTGTGTGTTTATTCAAGGACAGACCACAAGAAGCAGGACAGTAGCTTACTATACTGGAGATGTTTTAGCTTTGCCCTCCACAGCAGTCGTAGCATTTCACTGAGCACCCGCCTAGAGAACATGTCTGCCCCTAATTTAATTCAATATTGGTGCAAGTAAACAATGAAAACATAGAGGACACATAAAAGCTGCCATTATGCATAACTATGAAGATAAGAACTTTCTCCTCAGGGAAACTCTTGCAGCGAATAGTTACTAAAATTAGTGAGCATTCCGCATGAATGGATCCTTTGCCCCCTCATCCTTGCAGATTGTTGTTTAAACAAAAAGCGAAAAAAAAAATGTAAAATTAGTATTGTCCCACCAGTGAACTCCACTAATGCATGTTTTTCTTCCCCTAAGAAAACCTTGCTGCTAATAATCATTCACACAAGTCACTGCATGAAAAAATCATTCTATCTATCCAGACAAACCAGTTCATATAATTCCAGCCAGAGCCGCTCAAACAACATGTAAAATCTCCTCTGATTAACAGCAAATAATGTGAACCAGCTCCACTCGTCGGCACTCAGCCAAGTGCAAAAATGAAAAAAATGAATGTCTCCAATGTCAAGTGCAGTGAAAAGGCTGTGAGGTCTCCTCTCTAATAATCCCATTAAGCCATTGTCATGTTTCAGCCTTGAAATATTTTATACTTGTGCATATTTTGGCAACTTCATACAGAGAGCGATTAGATTGTACAGAAAACATAAAATACAACGTTTGCTAATTGCTTCTTTTTTGAGCCCTTCCTTGAAGGATCCTTGAGATACAGCTTGAGCACATTCAGTGAAGTTTTCTAAATTAAATACAACAAGAAAATTTGTTTTGGTGTGGAAGAAAACTGCTTTGTCTCTATTTCCAGTTACACTTTACAGATTTAGCAGACAGCTTCAGACTGTGGCTGCCCGCAAGAAAATGTCTCATCCCTTCAGAGATGTGTGACTGCAGCAAACAGATAGTGGGAGAAAATACCTTTCCCTAGTGACACAAGTTTGTTCCAGACCAAACCCTTGAGCAAAAAGGGGAGACTGTATCACAAACAACTGAAATTCACAGGAGTCAATGAGTTAGAACAGAGCAGATGGATGTCATCAAGCAACACCATTTTCATGCAACGTTGAAGTTTTTTTTTCAAAAGTGGTCTTTCAAAATGTTAGAAAACCATCAGACTTCCTGAGTTCATCTTCAATACTAGACGTAACCATCAGGCAAGAGATCACGGAAGAGCTTATAAAACGCCGACAATGGGCCGTGTGTGTCTGGGATGTGGGTTACCGTTAAATGATAAAAACATTTCTGCTCAGCCGACGCAGGAGGGACAAAGAGAATCTGTTCTGCAGGTAAGTGAAACAGGCTCTCTTCAAAGAGTGGCTGTCAGCGAGGCGTGACAATTTCATGTCGCTTTTTGTGTTATGAAACAGCCTTTCAGCCGACACAATACACATATGCAAGCGCACAAACACACACAGCCGCATACACACACAGTCATCTAGGAAATGAGAATAGTCCTCATCCGAGGATAATGGTCCATCACAACCCATGATGGTTTCCTCTAGAAGAGTAAATGGCCGTAAATAGGATGTTGATTGAATCATAGCATTGTCATGTATACCAGATGGCAAGAAGGCCTTGCACCTTACCATGAGACAAACAGTACGAAACAAGCCTTATTTCCTAAACAAACGCTGGAGTGGATAGGATGGGTCTCGCCGTCAGGAAGGGTGACAATATACTGGATTAATAGGCAAGAAAAGCAGTGCTTGTGTAAAAAAATTGGAACATTACAACAAGCTTCAGTTTTTGTGCTATGTTTAAACATGTGATAATGTATTTGCAATCTTAATATAACTCGAAAAAAAACACTCAGCAATGTGATTTTGATGTTTTCTTTCTCTTTTTGGATACAATTTTAACCTGAAGGCTGTGCTTTATTTTTCATTCTGCAGTTTGACCACACACGTCTGCAGTTCCCATCAGCAGCATTTGTTGACTTTGTTGTTTTCAGTCCTATTTCCCTGATTTTTGTGCTCATGTGCTTCAGATCTCTGGCCTATTGGCACCAAACATGATGCAACGCTGAAATAATGAATGAATACAATCTGCTGTAAACACAATCTCGTACATTCGGCCAAATGTGCAGAGAACAAATGCACAAAGCATAGAAATACCAATCACTGCAGTCAGTGTTTTGGGATATGTACTTTGAACATGGTAATTACTATACATTGTGCAGCCTTACCAAGGGGATGCTTCAAGATAGTAAAATCAAGACGGAAAATCTACACTGACAACACTTACATGACATAAGCTGTTTATGTCTCAGTTTACATTACTACTGCAATTATGAAGACTCTTTTTTCTTTATTAACCTTTCCAGAAGCAACAGATTAATTGAGAATGATGCTGTGATGTCTCCACTGACCAATCGCACATTTGTATTCACTGCTTTTCAGCGTTCTGGCCTGAAGACATAACTGCTTATTATTAAGAGGATTCTCTATCGAACCAACAGTGTCTGAGTTTTTTTTTTTTTTTTTTACTTGGAGAATGTACTGCGATCGTCACACTTTAAAAATACAGCTGCAATGTTTTCAGTCATGTGATACTTGAAATGGTTGAAGCTGTTGATGCCACGCTAGAGGGCTGCTAAGATGTTTTCTTTACAACATCAACACTTGAATGTACACACGACGTAATCCCTCACGAGAGAAAGCACAATACGACGCAGCAGTTCCAATCCTATTAGGCTACTACAATGCAACTATCAGGTATTGGCTGCGCTCCCCGGGGCCTTCAGTTTCCTGCTACCCACTTTTACAATATCAGACATCCGCATGCAGGTATTCAGCTCTACGCTACACGGTGTGAGTACTAATGTTCCAATCTAATCTTTTTTTTGGGCGAGTGTGAGACAAGCCGTATTATATGGTATTCAGTTCCCC
Organism: Salarias fasciatus; assembly: GCF_902148845.1. Taxonomy (NCBI): domain Eukaryota; kingdom Metazoa; phylum Chordata; class Actinopteri; order Blenniiformes; family Blenniidae; genus Salarias; species Salarias fasciatus. The sequence goes on along the minus strand of NC_043750.1, from coordinate 26,929,602 downwards.
GAATGAATTCTGGCACGACTGACACTTGCAGAGACGTTAATGCTTTGAAAAACGCTGGCGTTAGCCAGTAGCCCAGGTGTCCTTCCAGCTATCCATCCGGCTATTCATTCGAGTAGCCAGGCCCACATCCTCCCATTTATGCAGTCATCCTTCCACAAATCAACCTGTCCATTCACTCAGAATGTCAATAGCAGCAAAACAAGCAGCTTCCCTTTGTAAAAGTCAATGAAGGATCTCCAAGGTGATTAAATTTACCAATGCTAACTGTTTAACCTCCATTTGAAAACTGGAAGCAAAGGGATTATCTTCATTAGGCACTTAAACATGTTATGCTAAATTTAAACAGTGGGTTAAAAAAAAAAAGTCTACACCTGGTACATTTCTGTACACATGGCAGTGTCTAACTAGAATATTTGCCATCAGAGTCTGATTATCCGGGCAGATTACACGACTTCACAATCAGATGGTGTCATAATCTTTCAAGTAACGCCACCAAACAACTATTTATCCAAACAGTATGGCGATACAGATACCACATCAAACAGAGAGAAAACACATGATTATCCAGCGAATCCTGCTGTGAATAGATATCTATTCCACTATTCTTCGCCGACCGTCACGACAGAATGGTGGGAACAAGAAGAGTCCGTCCTTGGATAAATGCTTAGTTTTATTTTCTCTTGTGTAAACCTCATTCAGCTGATATGGTCTGGGCCATACATCATAGCAAAATACTAAGATCTGATACAATAGTTGCTATGGATATTTTGCATTTTTCAAGTAAAAAGAAATGCTTTATTGATAGTTCAAATGATGTTGGTATTTTGTGTGTGTGTGTGTGTGTGTGTGTGTGAGTGTGTGTGCTAAATGGTCACACAAAGACAATAAGGTGTAAGAGAGAGCTCCTACAGCAGGAAAAAAGAATAATGTTTGACAAGCGGAGGAGAACAGGAGCACAACACATCTATCCATGTGTCCTCCTGTGATACATCACCTCTTGATCCTTTGCAGGAAAAAAAAAGAAAAAGAATTGGTGCAGCGGCTGACGAATAGCTTGTTGTAGGAGAGAGCAGACTTATCCCCACAGCATTCAAAGAGAAAAGGATCATTTCTCAGCTAAGTGGTCTCAGCTAACTGGTCAATGCAATGTTCCAGTTTTATGAAATTACATTCAAACCAATGGTTGAAGACAGACACTGTGCTCTGAATAAAATGAGGCAAAAACTCATCAATCTTGAAAAAAAATGAAAGTTAATGTGAAAATGTTGGCTAAGATAACTTCCACAACCAGCTCACTTAGACCTTTTTTCATTTTTGAAGACAAAACTGTTTTCAAATTGTCATAATACTTATACAACAGTTTTGATATACTGTATCTAAATTTAAATTATGTCCTAAAATTTGATATTGACACAAGACAGCAACAGATAAAAACAATGTGAAAACTGATGAGAAGATGTCTGGCGTTTTTAGGCGATGGGCACGATCTACCACTTACGCTGCGCAAATAATGGATCCTTTATTAGTGCATTTATTGGCCGATTGGCCAAATCATCCAAAAGCGCTTTACAGAGGAACTGATTTCACCCATCTGACGATGACGAGGTTGAAGACATTACATTTCCATGCTTGTATTCTCTGAAACATTTGGATTTGTCTATATTTGTGCTTTATTGTGCAATAATGTCACAGGTCTGTGACCCCCTCTAGCTTCTCCCTGAACTAAACTCAATTTGACACAGCTGGCTTAAGTCCGACAGACATATTTTTATGCATTTTTTTTTTTTTAAGCATACTTTTTTTCACCACTTCCCAAGATAATTCACATGTTTATTATGTGCAGCTGGCGGTTCATAAAAGTGCATGTTTTGCTGTTAGTTCATGATTTGTGGTTAAACTTTATCAAGAGGAAAAATATGTTTATTTCATATCATATATCATCCTTTTGAGAAAAAACTATTGAGATATGAATTTTGGGCCACATCGCCCAGCCCGTGTAGCTTATTTCTTTCACTCAGTGCAAAAACTTGGTTACAACAATAATAATAGTAATATGTGAGTTCTTTTCAAACGCAACATAAACCCCATGTTTGTCCTGTTTGTAAAACTTAAAACAGACGTGACGCACTTGTCAGGAACCCTTTAAGTAGGCGCCTCAGTTGGCTGTTTCATGATTTCATTGACCAAAAAACAAGCTCCTGTACATCTTTTGCTTCCACAATAAAAATCTAAGCTGAAAATGAGTCATTATTGACCAGTTAAGTTTTATTCAGGTTTAACCACAGGATGAAATAAATTAAAAGTGGACAAACAGAAGCAGTGCATCTAGCTTACTCTCAAACGAGCAGGAGAGGCAAGAAATCTTTAAGAGGAAAGAGAACTGAGGCTCAGAGAACAGCTCTTAAATGATTTCTTCAGCATGCATGTGTTTGTTAAACTTGTATAAACACGGTGCGGATGGCCGGTCCAAACATCTGCAGTAGTAGGGCTGTCGTGACGCAACGCAGTCAAGCGGCAGACAGTAATCTCTTCCCAGAGACAATACACGGAGAGAGACGTGACCTTGCATGTCCCCACAAATCCAAATCTGACTGCACACTCACACACACTGTACTAGTGTATGACCCTGGGGAGTGTCAACAGGAAAAAAAAAAAACTCCCAGAACTTCCCATCTGACCTCCTACTTCTCTCTCGTCTCTTTCCGCCCACTCTGCCATCCTCTTCCTCCTACTTTTTTCACGGAGCAGCCAGCAGAAAGTACTTTTGTCTTCAAGCGTCATATGCCTTCACTCCTAACTTCCTACTTTCATTCCTTCAGTTCCTCCTCCCGCTCTCCGCGGACGGGCAGGAAACTCTGACGCCACTTTAAGGATAAGAGAGATGACAGCTCAATGTGTGCAGCCATGATAAGAGCAAACAAAAGCCGCCACCATCTTCTCTGTGTTCGCCTGACCTTTAAGGAAGTTTCTCGAAAAGTTAGGACAGTCAAACAATAGCGCCCTGCTTCCGGGGATTCATCCGAACAGGACTTTAACGTTGGCTGAGGATCATCCGAGAAGTAACTGAGGAGCTTTCCATGTTATCTCATGACAAAGATTTTGTGTCTCCTTCAATTCATCCATATTCTACACTTCTACATAATGTGAATTCATTATATTTCTCATTACACAGTGTTTCTTAAGGGATGTAGAAGACTTTTAGGATCAGAAATCTGACTGTCTTCATCTGCTACTTCCTTAATTTACAAAACAAGACTATTCATTAGTTATAACATCCACAGCATGCCCTTCTCTGTCTCCGACTGTCACACTGGAGTTTTGACTGTTGAAACTACGCTGCCATGTCAGCCTCACTCTAATCTGGATGTCCCTCTCTGCAACACATTATCTCTCGCAGCTCTTCGAGGGCTGACAGACGTCACGTCAGGTTGTGAGGAGGCTGTTGTAAGGTCGTGACCTGGTCGTCACCCCCGCCACTCAGAACCTTCACCTCAGAAAACATGGGATGGCCTTTGGCTGGTCGCTCCCACACAGATCTACTGCTGTGGTAGTTCAGCCTCTGGAGTTTTTATTGTTCTTATTGTATTTTTTCTTGCCCTTTATTTATATGTACAGCACTTTGGTTCAGCTGGAGTTGTTTTTAAAATATTTTTAAAAGATTTTTAGTTCACGCGCTTCTCAATTTAAGTTCGGACTGCACTATAAAGCAAGCGTTTTCTCTACGGCAATCTTCAGCAACACACTGGACTCAACACTGGATGCTGATGAGTGAAGTCATAATGTTAGAGTCTATCATTTTGGACGGAATGCATTAGAAGCCTTCTGCCGAAAAATGACTGGCCTAACAGACTGGAAGTAATATAAAATCTATTAAACTCCATATCCAAACACTGCTGGTGTAAAAATATCTTCAGCAATAGTATATACCTAAACTCAGAGTTTATTCCTGGTAAAATGTAGCCAATGTATCTTCATTTACTCTTGTGGAAGCATTACAGTTTTATTCAAGCTTTAATCACAGATGACGTTGTTAATTACACTACATGTCTTTCTCGTAACAACCATGAGTTCACGGACATGACAGGTAAGCTTCACGGGGTTTCCAGTGTCAGCACAGTGAAAGCTGAGGGTGATTTACTGAATGGACAATGCAGAAATGAATAAGAACACACCTGCATTGTTGCATTTAAACACATAAACACACACACAGTGAACAGAGGCATCCAAGAACACATTCCTCCTGTAACGCCCATGCATTAGCAGACGACATTTTACATTTCCTTTTGACCACAGGTTTCTACATCATGAGTCACCAGCGTGACACCTTATTGCGTGCTTATGCTGAGAAAATAGGTGTAACCATGGGGAGCAGAAAAAAGAAAGTTATCATTCTGGATAAATGTAAAGCCATCTTGCATAGAAGGGATGCATCTCATTCCACTCTACTGAGAATCCTTTTACTCAATCATTTTCCTCAGTTGCCTTTTAAAAGCCGGCAGGAAAAAAAAGGCATTAACTGGATTCACTCTTCTGTAGGGTGGAGAAACCAATCATCACACCACTGTAAGTGCCAGAGTGGGTAAGGAAAAAATGACTTCATGGGTTTCCTGTAAAATATCTGAGGGTTTTTCTGCCTCTATTTCTTGTATTCTTCCCTAAAAATAACTATGCGGAGTGATTATTTTTAGGTTCTGTAGAATCAACTATTTCTGTGACAGATTTTCCAGAGTAGAACAAATTTCATCTGGGCTTTAATCTCAAGATCTGATGAAAGATGTGAGTGGAGACGGCGCTGCAGCAGGATCATTATTCCACCTGACTACCACCCCCTGGCCTCCAGAAAACCCACAACTACACCCACGCGTCACGGCAACAAAAGGAGATGGAGATGGATAAGAAAAGCAATGTCCTGGGTGTCAATTGGAAAAGGTGCTGGAGTGCAGAGCGGCCTGCATGCTATGACAAGACAGCAGTCATCTTCACCTTCTAATTTTAGCCTGGTGTTGTGAGAGCAGACAAGCTGCATTTAGACAATGGACCATTCTTTGTGATTTCAAACAGGACAAGTATCATTAACAGCATGGAAAAGTGGCTGTGTGTGTGTGTGTATAACCTCTGTTCTGCATTGCATTAGTGTCATCATGTGAGAGAAGCAGGGTGTGAGTGCATGTGCCTGACAGAGGAGCAGTCTCATAGTTGGTCCTGCTGTACTGCTCCGATAAATATGATCTCATTTTACATGATTCTACTACCAAGTGGTCAGACAGACCAGCACATCTAATAGTTTATTTTTACATCAAAGTGTGTACAGATTGATTTGTACTTTATATTATTCTAAAATGGACAACGTTAGATACAGAAGACAAGTCAAGACAACAAAAAAAGTGGAGGCTGCTTTGTTTAAGCTTAGAAAACACAGCTTGGAGAGGAGATGAGTTCTGAATGAAGTGCTTCAAGTTCATCTGAACGCATATGCCACAGTCGCTGTAACCTCCTACCACATGTCTGGAAACAGCAAAGCCCCCTCAGCGCTCGCAGCCAAGGTCGTCCGAGCAGAGCCGAAAGCTCAAGGCGCGATCACCAAAACCAGACAAAGGGAGAAGATTGTGAGAGGAGGGGAAACGAGAACAAAAACAAGAAGACAACTTACCTCCTCCACTGTGAGGGGCATGCATATCCTGTACTCCTTCAGCAACATCTTCCCCCTGTGCGCGTCTCCCGTGCCGTGGACTCAACAATGTGTCAAAAGCTTCCCTCCGCCGCGCCACGGGATGTGTGTGTAATGTCTGCAGACGTGTCAGCGCATCGGAGAGGAGGCTCCGTCCCGCTCACTAAACCCGATCCAGGTTCCAACTCAGTTCTGGCATCGGATCCCGCCGGGACTCTCTCTTTCTCCCCGTCTTTCTATGTGTGTGTGTGTGTGTGTGAGAGAGAGAGAGAGACTCTGTCCGGCCAGTTGAGGATGTGAGAGCAGAAATGAGCTGGGTCGGTTCTGGGCTGTCCCCTCCTATCGCTCCACGAGTCAAGTCAGGGAAGCGCAGGACGCACCGGGGGCGGAAGCTCCGACCGGCCGACACTTTCACAGTAAAGGGGGAAGCGAGAGGAGATCTTTCAAGAAGATATTTTTTTCTTTTGTTTTTTGCTTGAATAAAAAGACAGCTGACTGAAATTCATCTGGTTCCTAACGTGTGATTGGATGAACCTCCACCCCTCCTTCAGAACAGGGACCACTTTTCACCCCTCATCTCTCAAACCAAATATGAGGGCTGGTAAGTGTTTAAAAGAGATGAAAAAATGCATTGAAATAAAAAATAGAGCCTGCGCTTGTGCAAATATCTGGCTAGTTTTCGGATTTCTTCCAAGAAATGAATGGGAAAATCCTGAGAAAAGGCTTTCCCCTGCCCCCCCCCCCCCCCCCCCCCCCCCCCCCTTCAGAAAGCAGAATAAAGTCACAAACCAGTTTGCGAACTTGTGAAGAACAAATACATACACACCACACACACACACACACACACACACACACACACACACACACACACACACACTCAACGGCAGCCTGACAGCTGTCAATCTCAGAGCGTCCACTGTCCATGGTGCTGAAAACTCAGATTAAAAAGTCACGGGCTAAATCTGTAAAATCTTTGATACAGCTTAAATATAAAATGAACACAGCTGGTCTAAAATTACACAATCTATTCAGATAGATATAGACATAGCTATCTTTATCTTTTGGAATTCACTTATATTAGAAAAAAATAGACTCAGCGGTCTCTTATAGTTGAGAGCAACAAGGCACATTCAAACAGGCAGGTGTTTAAGACCACAGCATTCTGATAAAGATAATATGTTTGAAGGTTTCACTGACTCACCAATGGCTCCAGTGTTAGGTTTTGGGTAGGACCGCTAACGGCTAGCATAGTGTGTAGCATACTGTTTAACTTCCCTCCAAAGAGTTCAGATCAAGTGCAAAAGAAAAAACTCGTTAATGCCGCACAGCCAATCAGTGCTGGATTACAGCTCTGATGCATTCATGGACAGTCATAATGTAAGAACTGGCAAATTGGAGCCTACAATCATATGCCATACCTTTTCACACACACTGCACATTTTATTATAATAATTTATTTCCAAGTAAATGTGAACACATCACATGAAACGGGGCCCTATGACCTTGTGGGCCCTGGGGAGACCGCCCCCTTGCCCCCACTCTGGCTCCGCTACAGTCAACTACAGTTTAGAATTGAACCCAAAGTGCAACAACAGCTGTTGTACTATATATACAAGGCTTACCAAATCACTGTCATTACAATAGTATGAAAAGAAAAAAGTAGGAGGTTTGGCATTCAGCCAAGGAGTTCTACTTTGTGCCAGAGGTCTGATTGTCTGAGATTATTATTAACAGATTTTTTTCTGACTTGTCCAAGAATTACCATGCCCTCAACCATGGATGGATAGATGAAGTGTTTATTTATTAGTTTAACATTTAACTATTTCAATTATTAATCAGGACACTGGCTGCATGGGGCCTTTCAAGATTCAGAGGTAAAATTGCAGATTCATAAAAATAAGTAACATAAATTGCTACCATTTCTAAAGGGCTTTGTAATTGTTTGTTTGTTTGTTTGCTTGCTTGCTTGCTTGCTTGCTTGTATATTCAGCAAGTATTTTACCTCAAAGTTATGGTAAATTTTGTGTACCACAAAAATACAGAGTACAAAGGCAATGACTCGATGAAATTCAAAAGTGAATTGATTTTTGGTTTTTTCACATAAATCAACATTTTTGAGGTGTTTTAAATGAACCAAATGCCAAGTAACGAACTCTGTGTATCTTATTGTTCTGTTGATAAATGGCTCGTGGAGGACTTTATTTTGAAGGGTCGTCCAGCGGCTGCGCTCCTGCTTTGTGCTGGCACGCTGCACGTGTTTCTGTTCAGGATAGCACTACGAGCAAACAGTCTAATTCACTGATAAAAGTGATCGTGCCACTTCGGAGGCTTGTCGTTAACACACCGAAAACAGACTTTAAGGTTCTATTTGAAGTTGCAGTGGAAATACGAGCTTCCAAAGCGGAAGAGGAGGAGGGGACGGCTGCGCGCCTCTGCTTCCTCTACTTGTAAAAAAAAACCGCTTATAGAGGAATCGGAAAATATCTAAAAGCAGACCCGACCCTCTTTTGGCTTCCTGCCTGCACCTGGCCGAGCTGAAATGCGAGGTGGCCGCGGCACAGGAAACATCAGCCCACCGCTGCAGACGCTGCTTGTGTCTTTCTCACAGTTGCACGTGGGAAATGTCTCTGCTTTCAGGCATTGATCACATGTGGGCCGTTCAGTTCAGATCGGGACAAACCATACACTTCAGCTTTACATTTCCCCTCTGCATTTCGCAGAAATTTGGAAATAATTGTTGTGCAATATGTGTTGTTAGAGGCATATAAATATTACTTTCAAAATCGAAAGCCTCTTTGTCAACAAATGTCATTTATTGACTTTGGATCTAGAATTCAACCAGAATGGTTTACTTATTGTGAACCAAATGTGCTGTTCAGTTGTGAGTTCATCCACCCATCTTTTATGCAGCTTCAGATCTGCTGGAACTATTGTATAGGTGGGGGCATGATACACCCTAGGCAGGTCACCAGTTCATCACAGGGCAGACACACACATAGACAGCTACACACACTCTACAAGCAATTTAGTGTCACCAATTACCTTCACATGCAAGAAATGTCCAGCCAGTATTTGAATCCTCGATCATCTCAGTGTGAGGTGAGATTGCTAACTGCTCCACCACCTTATTCTAATAAATTTAGTTTATTTATTTACAGCTATGCTTTGATTAAATGTAGATTTAGATCTTTGGATGTATTCATTTGTTGTGTTTTGTGTATTCTGCTGTTAAACAATGGCCTAAGTGTTGTTATGCTCCATTTATGAAGTATGCATAACATTCAGGCCTCAAACTAATATAAATTTTAAGCTGAAAGCTTCCAGAATATGCTTCAATATACATATATGAGTTCACGCTTAACCTGCCTGCTCACAAGTACCACTTTTTTTTTTTTGACATAGAGCTGAGTTATTTTTCTCGGTCCTGTTCCAATATAGTATCTGCAGTGCCTTGCAGACATGAGAACTCTCAGACTTTGATTAGGAGTGAGCACGATGGGCAGGATTAAAAAATAAGAGACGAGAGGGAAAGCTAAGCTTGAGCAGTTTAGGTGAAGCAGAAGAGACGAGGCTGAGATGATTTGGATGTGTGCTGAGGAGAGATAATGGATATATTGAACACAGGTTGTTGTAGATAAAGTTGCAAGTCAGGGAAAGAGGAATTCGTCAGACGTGGTCAAGATGTAGTGAAGGGGAACACAGAGATGTTTGGTGTAACAGTAGAGGAGCCACAGGAAAGGATGATATGAGGGCAGGCACTGCAGCAATATGCTGAAGGCAGCAAGCGAAAGAAGAAGAAAAACCAAACGGAGGCTTCGGTGGATTCTTCTGTCACTTGTGGAAGATGTCTTTTATTGAAATATGTTTACATTCAGACCTTTAGCTCAAAAATTAGAGCAGACAAAGAAGAACATTCATTATAAAGAATTCTAATTTCCCACAACTGGAGGATGTGCTATATTTTCTTGTTGCTTGGCTTTTGAGTGACAACAACAAAAGATCTGCCCTTTGTAATCTAATCAGTCAAAATGACAGACAAGCCTCCACATTTTCTGCCATCATCACTAAAGGTTTTTTATTTGGTTAGCATAATATCGGCCCCCAGTAAACAAAATATTACACTGTTCATGCTATTGTTTCAGTGTATCAAAAACTGCCACCTCAAAAGATATAGATGTACAGCATCTTGGACGACAGGGTTCCCGTTAATAAAATTAGACACACATTGTCACTATAATGTCTATTTCTCTCAACAAAATAGAGACAACAACCAATGCGTAAACACATTAATAAAAAGTCACTTTTAATTAAAGTAAGAGTTTTACTGCTGTCTACCTACATGCTACTGATATAGTGACGCTGGCTCAGCAAAATGTATGTCCATATTTATTCACTGAAAATGCTGACAAACAAAATCATGCTTAAGTCAGCAAAACATTTTCTTCACGAAATATTTTAATGCCAAGATGGCACACCCTCTAACCATCAATTGTATTCAAACCGCTCTATAAATATAAAGTGATGCTTGAATCTGTTTTCGAAAGAACGCCATGGGAACTAAGGACACAACAATTTATGCAAAGAAATGGTCAATAAGTACGTACACTGACTACACAGTATCATTGCGATTCCTGGTCTAGCGTCATAGTGAGAAGGCTCGGCCTTTTCTGTTTGGAGTTTGCATGTTTTCTCTGGTAACTGTATTTGAATATTACTTGCGCATACGTAGGTGTGCAAGCCTTCGGTTGGAATCAGCTCCAGCACCATGCAACCCTGAAATGGATAAAACTGAATAAAAGATCAGTTTGAACTTGATTGTAAAAATCCAAACCATATTTAGTGGACAAAGCAAATTCCAAGGTTGAGGTTAAACTAAACTGAAATAACATGGTTTCATGCACCATCTTCCCATCACATAAGCTTCTTAACTGTAGTGACCATCAAATAGAAGTAACACTGACCGAAAACAGTTCAGAGTAGATAGGACATGTTACAATCTTTGTGTAGTATGTATGTATGTCCACATCAGTACATTATTTTCCTTCAGTGATTGAATGAGTCAGATTTTCCTTTTATGTCCGTCCAGCCATGCATCTTTTGATCCAACTTAAGCTGAAACACCAGGAGACGGTCACACACTCATACACCAAAGGGCAATTCACTCATTGATAACAAACATGTCTTTAGGCTGTAAGAGGAAACAAGAGTACCTGGAAAAAACTTACTCATGCTCAGGGAGAACATGCAAGCTTCACACAGAAAGATCCAAAAGCCCGAATTCAAACCACAGATATTTCTCACCCGAATTTATATCACACCACAGAAATAAGTTAAATACTCTTAAATAGTACCAATACTGATAGAATCACTTTTTCCTTTGACTTTGTTCATATGTAAATGAAACCGAAGAACAGGATTTTTATTTTGCAGTTTGCATTAAACACATTACTGCTTTTGACTCCAGGGTGATGCGCCACAGAGTATATTGATCTGCGACGGGTCAGTGGAAAATGTGTATTTTGCCAAACGATTCTGAATTGATGCAAAAAACAAGCTTCAAAGAGCTTTGACAGAAGCTAAAGAGCTGTGCAGTCTTGTGACACCTCAAGACAAAGACATCCGTACACATCAAGGAACTTAAAAAAACTCCACGGAAAATAGATTAATCATGCTGTTCTCAAGATGCCTTGAGACATTATGATAAAACAACGACGGCAGTAGATATCCACACAGATGCTCTACGTTGACTTCATGATGTGTTGTCACACAAAACTTTCATTCATATGTATCTCATGCATAATTTAAATATTCTTTTTTTTTCTTTTACTACCAGGCCTGTGTTTTATCTCTGACGGTCTGTGTTTGTCTTACACCCAGAACCCCTGAGGGTGAAGGGCCATGAGGCAGTTACAGGCTCTCATGTGAGCGATATGCCATGATTTAACAATGACCTGACAATTTCAGTAAGGTCTGCCTTGATTGGAAAGGAGATTAAAGCTGGATGTTATCTGGAAGGCAGCATTGCGTTAATAATACTAAACAAATCTGTAAGCTCTGAAACAGCCAAATAAGCCCACCTCTGCCCTAGTTTTGAATAGAGGGTGCATGCTTGAGTTGTAAAAGATTGAGGAGTGAAGGAGACACATTCAGTTACTGTGTTGTATTTGTGTGAAAAGTGGCCAGTTTATGTCATTTTGCCTTAAAAAAAACAAACCAAGCCCTAATCAGAATAACAGGTCAGACAGGATTTGGCACTGGCCATGCTTCAATGCCTTCAGAATTTTGAATCATTTTGTTAAGGACAGAACACTGTAGTTCAGTTGCTCCTGATGGGTATGGAATCTAAAATGTATGTTGAAAGCACTGAGATTATTTTTATGTCTGCACAATCCGAGTTCTTGTTCCACATCTCGTCTTCCTCCCAGCGGATTCGAGTCATGTTCAGTTTATCGGGCCTCTGAGGTCTATGCTGAGCCTGCTCTGGGATCAAAATGATTTTAGCTCAGGGCTTAGGGGGCTTTCTCTGCCACGAGCAGGAAAATCACTGACCCACATTAGCCTTATTTACGGGGAGCTTTCAAAGCAGTGAACTGTGTGCAGGCAGGAATTCATAATGAAGAGCTTCAAGGGACATCTAGTGGTGGATTGTGGTCAGTACAGTGTCAGTCCATTCAGACACTGAAGGCCATTCACAAAGTTCTTCATTCATTCTCACTATTTGATTAATGAGTAGCAGATAGATCCTGTACTTACAATAACGATATGCTTGAATACTATCTCCTATTTTATCTGATCTTTATTTTTCTCTTAACGCCCCTCTTGTTATTCACCATCGTTGTTGATATACTCGTACAGTTAGTCTATGAGTTTTTTAAGCAATAAGGCTTATGACCCCCATTCCTGATTAAAATGATCTTTGTTCAATTTCTTCCTTCACGGGTTGCCTCAGTGGATCATCTGAATCCATCTAACCCCATCTATCTATGTAGTCCTCCATAACAACCCTAAATGTGATGTATTCCTGTTAACCACCTGCAACTCTATTTCCAACATCTCTAAGCCAATATATCCACCATGTCTCCACTGTACATGTCCACACCATCTGAACTTGGCCTGTCTAACTGCTCAACCTACTTGTCTCTTCACCTGTCCAGTCTGGTAACTCTTAATGAAAATCTCAGCATTTTCATCTCTGCCAACTTCAGCTCAACCTCCTTTCTTTTAGAAAAGTCCCAACTGTCTCCAAACCAGTATCATAGCATTAGTCCTGAGCCTCATTTTCCACCCACTCTTTCACCTCTTGTGGGCACTCTACATTGTGGATTATTGGCCTCAGGTATACAAACTCATCCTCCTTCACTCCCTTTAGGTTTTATGCCATTCTACCTACCTCTTTTAATTCACTTGTACTTTGAGGTCCTTCTGAAAGATGGCCAGTAAGGCTTCCGAGTCAAACACTAATTCAGCTAATTTGTGTCTTAGAAAACATGACTTTATAGTGACATCTCAGGTACAGCGTTGTGACCAACAATGTTTGAAGGTGTGCAAAATATAGATTTTATGCTTCAGATTGAACAAACAAAACAAAGCAAAAGGCCACCAGATATCATGTTAAAACTGCTACTGATTACGTTGAGTCGAGCACATGCAAAAAATGTCTGTGGGTACCCCTTGCTTGATTTGTTGGTGTTGTATGCATTTAGCAAGCCTGCTTGAGGTGTAAAATATAAAATAGAACAATTTAATCAAAACATGTTAGATGTTATCGGAGAATATTTTTAATCACCATAATAAAAATCTAACATGACACTGTAGAAACTTATTTTTTCTTGATTTGGGTTGATGTTGCAAAGCAGTGCTACTCAGTGGCGGTTGTCATGGGCAGAGGCGGGGCGTGCCAACAGGCAAACCAGGCATTTGCCTGGGGCCCCGGCTTTTAGGGGGCCCCGCTAGGTGCAAATTGTGTTCAAAAAAGCTTTTTTTTCGGTGTGCACGGATGGGGTGGGGGCCCGATGAATGTCTTGCTTGGAGCCCCCAAGGACCCTTGCCCCACCACTGGTCATGGGCTGCAGTCCTGCATGTTTTAGCTCTGTGTCTGCTTCAGCACACCTTAATCCGATTGCCATCCTCTTACTCACCATGCCCCAACGTTACATAGCTGCATGAGTCAAAACACGATAACTCAAATAACAGTTTGAATGATCCCTTTGTACTCTACTATACCACTGTTACTGCTTATTTCACCTTTGCCTGCATTGAATTATTATTTATTGTATATAGTGTGTTAATTTTACACAGTGGGGTTTTATGGGACTGGGAGAGGGGTCTTGCAACAAATTTGCACTAATTATTATGTCATTTCCATTTGTTCAACGTTTTATCAGTCACCGCTGTCTTGTTCATAATATTTATTTAATTTGTATCCTTTCTTTATAGATATTGTAACTTTTTCAACTCTGTGGTGATGGGCAACAACACTGTAACGAATTTCCCTCCGGGACAGGCTGACATTGCGCCTGATTAAAATACACGTGGGTCCGCAGGCGGTCCTTCAGGCGCCTCGGACAGCTGCCTGGCGTTCTCTGATTGGTCACATTTCCTCTTGCTCATTTGACAAAACAGCTCGACTGGTCGGAAGAGGAGAATAAAGGTCTGGAAAATATTTTGATTTGTACCCTGCAACCATGTCGGAGGAGCGATCTGAAAGGTCCGATGGACGCATCGTGAAGATGGAGATCGACTACAGCGCCACTGTGGACCAGCGTCTCCCGGAGTGCGAGAAAATGGCCAAAGTAAGCTGAGAGTGAAAAGGCCCAAGTCGGCTGAGTCATGGTGCACAGACATCCTCCAGTTAGCATGCGAGCTAACATGTAGCGTTTTTAGCTCTAACACCACATGCAAGCGAATTTATCTGGCTTTACGTTTTAATTATGAAGCAAATAATTTATAAACTGAAAAAACTTTTTTTTGCCGTAGCTTAAACTGTCGACTAAAGTGTCATGTTACAGATGTTAGCAGTCATTTGTAGCGTCTTTAGCTGAGGAGGTAGCCTGGCTGAAATTATATGTCGAATATTATGACAGATTTCGGCCAAATTTGACAATACTTGTATGATCAATGTCTGTGTTTTTCCTCTGTGCTGCAGGAGGGCAAGTTACAGGAGGCCATCGAGAGCTTGTTGTCATTGGAGAAGCAAACAAGAACCGTAAGTCAGTGCATTTATGAGGTGTTGTACGGGGTTATGACATCAAATGTACTTAATAACGCACAAAGAGTCAGCTAGACATAGATTTATACGTACTTGTTTGGTAGACTCAATCGATAATTCTATGTATTTCTTTTGTTTACATTTTTTTGTTTTACCTTTCTTTCCAACAAGTACTTAGTTTTAATGCATGACAGCTAAATAATGACCACTCTTTATGAATGAGTTGTCATGGGTACCGGATCTCATCGTTTTTCTAAATGGCTTCATTATTTTCATGTTGACTTTGACTGGACAGGATAAAGTGATGGAGCTACTTGATTAAGACATATAACCAAATACAGATCCAATTAGTTTGATTTGAGATGCCTTGACAAATGAGAATATGCATGGATGTGTTTTTGGATATCTCTTTTGACTTATTTGTTTTGTTTTGTTTTTTTTTAAATATTATTATTATTGTTCTTTTCAGGCATCAGACATGGTGTCTACATCTAGAATCCTTGTGGCTGTGGTCCAGATGTGTTATGAAGCCAAGGACTGGGATGCCCTAAATGAAAACATCATGCTGCTCACAAAAAGGAGGAGTCAGCTCAAACAGGCAAGATTCTACTTTATTTTTTTATTTTTATTTATTTTTTTTGCTTTATTGAAGTTTTAGTCATTGTGTTGAATTTAATTGGAACATTTTGCAAAACTGTTGTTAAAATGTGACACTTTTATATAAATTTGCATTCAAGCTAAGCCACGAAATGGACAGAACTCCATATAAAGCTGTACGCTATCAATGCCTTGCAGTCAGTTGTAGATCGTTGACTGTTGTCTTTTGTGTCTTAGGCTGTCGCCAAAATGGTCCAAGAATGTTACAAGTATGTGGATGCTGTGACTGATCTGACCATCAAGTTGAGACTCATCGACACACTTCGCACTGTGACTGCCGGCAAGGTCTGTTTGTGAATTATCACAGTTGTTACGAGATAAATAGAGTTGGGCTGTTGTTTGTCTCTCTGATAGATCAGTGAATCTGAATCATTGTTTTCACCGTGAACACAGTTCCAGTTTTCCAAGCTTGTTTTCACACTAAATTTGTTCTTCCCTTCAGATCTATGTGGAGATTGAGCGTGCCAGGCTAACAAAGACCTTGGCTAATATCAAGGAGCAGAGTGGAGAGGTCAAAGAGGCAGCTTCAATTCTCCAGGAGCTGCAGGTGAATGACCGTGAGAATGAAGAAACTGTTAGCTATCACATTTATGTAGTTTCTAAAAAAAAAAAAAAAAAAAAAAAAAAGTCTATTAATTCCTTGTAAGAGATTTGTTAGAAGTACTTAGCATACTTGTTATTGTTCAGGTGGAGACATACGGCTCCATGGAGAAAAAGGAGAAAGTGGAGTTTATCTTGGAGCAGATGAGGCTCTGCATCGCTGTCAAGGATTACATCCGCACACAGATCATCAGCAAGAAGATTAACACCAAATTCTTCCAAGAGGAGGGCACTGAGGTAAACGACAGCAGGAGAGCTGAGTGTTGATTAAATAGTGTGTTTTTATTTTGAATTGAAAAGATTTTGAGTGTGTTTGGAAACTGTTTTTTTTTTCCTTTGTTTGTTTTTTGTTTTGTTTTTTTTTTGAGTCCAATCTCAATAAGATAACATAAAAATTTCCCTCGTAGTATTAATAAAGTATCTTCTGCTCTTACTTTGCTTCTACATATAAAAGTGTTGTAACAATTTTTGTTTTAATTCATGGGAAACCCAGGAGTTGAAGCTGAAGTACTACAACCTGATGATTCAAGTGGATCAGCACGAGGGCTCCTACCTGTCTATCTGCAAGCACTACCGGGCCATTTACGACACACCCTGCATCCTGGAGGACAGCAGCAAGTGGCAACAGGTACACACACGCTCAAGGTGCAGGATGCAGATTACAGGTTCAGTTTTGAAGTTGCAAGCGATTCTTTTTGTTTCCTCTTATTTTCTTTTACAAAGTTGCTTTGAGGTGAGTCTTTAAAGGCCATATTGAAAAGGTGGTACAGTATTTCACAACCTTATTGAAAGAAAGTGTAATACTCTTAAGTATAAATATTTTAAGCAACAACAGTAATACTTATGAAGTATATTTTAGTATATTGACGACACTAATAGTGAACACTAGGATTGTATTGGGATATTCTGTCATTCAGTGATTTTTACGACTGTGTGTATGCTGTCCTTTCAGGCCCTGAAGAGCGTGGTGCTGTATGTCATCCTGTCGCCTTATGACAACGAGCAGTCAGACCTTGTGCACAGAATCAGTGCGGACAAGAAGCTGGAAGAAATCCCGAAGTACAAGTAAGACACACTTTGCTCTTTGGCTCGCTTGTGTTGATGATGGAATGTTAGCCTGCTCTCTATTTCAGTACAGTCACTGTATGTTTGTTCCATGTAATGCTACTCGATGGAAGTGACCATATGATGTATATGATGATGTGATTCCTCCAGTCTGAAGTATGGCATGCATTGATGGTAGTGTTGATTTACTCCCAGGGACCTTCTGAAGCAGTTCACCACCATGGAGTTGATGCGCTGGGCTTCATTGGTCGAGGATTATGGGAAGGAGCTGAGAGAGGGTTCACCTGACAGCCCCGCAACAGATGTCTTCGACTATTCAGAGGAGGCAGAGAAAAGGTGGAAAGACCTGAAGAACAGAGTGGTGGAGCATGTAAGTCCATCAGATAACATGAAGGCCTTCTCATGCAGAGGGAAATTAAATTGAAGCTCTGCAGGTTATTGCTAGCATTATCGAGTTTCTCAGTTTCAAGTGTTGATGTTACCTGAAATTAACAATGTGGTCACAATGAAATCTCTTTGCTAATGAATGTTTCCTGCTGTCATCCCCAGAACATCAGAATAATGGCCAAGTATTACACCAGAATCACAATGAAGAGGATGGCTGGACTCCTTGACCTCTCGGTTGACGTAAGCATCGTTTATTAATATATGAAGTGATAAATTAGGCTAAGCAGATCTAAGCTCACAGAGGCAGCAAATTTAACTGCTTTAGGAACCATTTATTAGTTTAATTTCCAGTATTGTTGGGCTCAGTTCCAGGATTAGTGGTGATAAAGGCCATGGCATGATGAAACGGTCACTTCAGGTGTTGATTGTGTGGTTTCCATGTAGGTGTTGTATTTAGACATTAACATTGAAACGGGTTTATGACAAGGTTCATGTAAGTGTGATTGTGAGTGTTTCTTCATTTTGCTCTTCATCATTTGCCACACATATCTGTCCACCAACAAGAAACAAGCAGGAAAGCAGCATGAGTAATGATGGTGTCTGGAGAACCAGTCAGATCCATCTCAAATGAGTTCAAGTTATCCACAGTTTGGGATTATTTCGATTCAACTCAACAGACACGCAACAAAAAAAGAAGCTCTGAAAGATGTGTCGTGGCGTCTTCTTTTCGACTAGAGGATATACAACACATTTTCACCAGCATTAAAGGAACATACCATTGGCTTCTGGCTGTATTTCGGTCAAATTCATTGAGTTAGTTCATGTGCTGTATGAAAAAAAAAAAAAAACTCACCTCTTGGCCAAACGACAGCAGCCTGGAAATATGGTCTTGGGGCGACTGAGGACTCACTCTGGGGTTGCCTTAAAGCAATCGCAGTCCACCCTGCCTGTGCCTCAGATTTTAGCTGAACAAGCTTCTGTAGTCCATTGACTTCATAAAGTCAGAGCCGGTATCATGATGGTGAATGTGAGCATGCTCTGTAAGCACCTCATGGAGAGAGGCTTTTATCACGCCTCAAAGCAAAGCTGCAGAAAGTTTAAAGAAAACCAAAACAAACCTTTGGCTTGTAACCACTTTACAATGACGGAAACATGACACTCCACCCCGTTAATGCAGTGTTTGATCTTGAGAGAACGCCGAGTGTGAAAGCAGCTGCACCAACGAACTGCAGCTCACAATTTGGTCCATGCTTAACAGTGTGAAAACGTCCTTAAAAAAAGAATCTAAGTGCTGTGGAATGTCTTTACATGGTATTTATTGGTCCACTTGATGTAATGTGTGGAATATTTAATGTTGCTTTTGAGTGTTCTTTGATTCACGTCTTTCTTGTATCACTGCTAAGATGTTGATTCCTTCTAAAGTTTAAAGTCATTGCATGTCTCTTTGTCAGGAATCAGAGGAGTTCCTCTCCAGCCTAGTCGTAAACAAAACTATCTACGCCAAGGTGGACCGGCTGGCGGGCATCATCAACTTCCAGAGGCCCAAAGACCCCAACGACCTGCTCAACGACTGGTCACACAAACTCAACTCGCTCATGTCGCTGGTCAACAAGACCACCCACCTCATCGCCAAGGAGGAGATGATCCACAACCTGCAGTGAAAACATGCCAACCGCAACACAATATTTTATGTTTTTGGTTATATTTGTTTTTGTTCATTTTCCTTGCTGTGAGAATGTTTTGGAATAAATTGCAGCCTGATTCCTGTATTATTAAATTGGAAAAAAATCTTGTCCCACATATGAAACACCCTCAAGACCTTTTTTTTTTTAAACTGTCCAATAAAAAACATTGACAGAACACAAATGAGGACCTCTGCCTTTATGAACATGTCTGTTGTAAAGTCCCACAAGGCCAGATCTCCTGGTTGTACCCATGCCATTGCTGTTTATTCCTATATGAAGGCATGGTTCAAGCCTTTTTTTTCATTGTATTCTTTGCAATGTAAACAATAAATGCCTTCATATGGCTGTGTGTAGCTTTATATTCTAACCTCAAAGGAATAGTCTTATGAAAAGTCCTCAATTACACAGAAATACACTTTACAGAAACCCTTCTTTACATGATATCCAGGTTGCGTGACCTACTCTGACCCTGCTAGCAGAATATTGATAACGTGCTGAGGTATATGTTTCACAGGCATAAGTCTATTCACAAGGAAACTGGTAAACATCTTTTCAACTTAAAAATAGAAGTAACGTCTAATTTTAGCTCTGCGATGGCACTCACTTCGACACACCTTTAAGTGTTTAGTGACATAATTGTCATGATCTAAAAGTACATAATGTGACCCAGGAATAGCCTTTATAGGCTTCTTTGTAAATACGTCTGCAAGAGTTCTTCAGTTTCATTGCAAGATTATGAAGTCCAGCATTCCTGATATTACTGAGTTCATGAGCATTTTTTGATATCAAATCTCATTTAACTTGTTACAATGCATAAGAATGTAAATAAGCAAGATTTCTGTATATCCAGAGCTAATTTCTATCTTCAGTCATTTGGCAAAGTCAGTTCATAAGTGTTATCACTTAAATTTGGAGTAAAATCACTAAAATTTCAGGAACTTATGACAACTAGTGATTTTAAAACTAGTGTTACAGATATTTTTAATGGAAAATTGTTGCGTGTGTCGCTGTTTTATTGCATCGTATCATCATGTTTGCTTTAGGACTGTGCAGCACAGGAGTGACCAACACATTTTAATTCAGGGTCCATATTCAGCCCCATTTCTTCATTAGTGTGTCAGACCAGTAAACAAGTGGCACCACTTTTAAATTTAAACTGTAAACTTTTATTTGTTGTGGAACAGAGTGCGGGTGATGCTAATGTCTACATTTTCACAAAATCAAACAATTGCTACGGAAAATTACTACACTCTCAACATAAATCAAAATTTCATGAAACTGGTGCAAAGTTGAATAATATGGTTGATATCTCAGCTCAGGTCCCAGCATTGTGCGATGTCTGTTACTCTTAAAGAATTTGCTTCAAAGAAGAAAAAAATCAATATTTAATTTTCTTGGTGGTTTGGTGGCCTGGATTTGAACCTCTTGTGGACTAGTTTTGGCCAACAGACCTCATGTTGGACACCCTTGATATAATGCAGACTCTGGGACTTTCTCTTTTTGTTTGTTTATTAATGGCATCTTTTCCATGTGTGTATGCATGTGTGTCATCTCTTGGATCAAATGCTGTCATTTTGGCCAGACCGTCTAAAAGACATTTGATCTCAAGCAACTGTGTGATTGATTGAATAAGTAGATAAATAAATAAACAAATGTTTGCTTTTTTAAAAGCTCTTGTGCTAAGAAGGATGGTGGTTATTTTTTCATCTTACAAATTAAAATATAAAGATTTAAATTCGGCTAATAGATAATAAAAAAATCCTACAATGTCACAATGTTTGCATTGACAGTTTATCATTGCAGCTGATCATTAAATAAAAAAAAGTTACGTGATAATTAATGCTGGATATAAGAAAAACATTTTTTTTTTATTTCACCTCACTAGGCCTCAATGCACAGATAGGCACGCGCACATGCACGCACGCACGCACGCTCGCCCTCAACCTTCAGATAAGTACATCCCACTATGCTTTGCGATGGTCTGACAAGTGGATCCAAGATGGCGTAGAAAGTAAAGCTAGGTAAGTGTTGACTTCCCATTTTCAGCCCTTTCAGTTGTCTTTTTGGTCCCAGAGCCACTAACACAAATCCCCTCCACGAATCATTAGGGGAATAAGGAATGCTGTGAGTTCATGCACGAATAACAACACGATGTCACCTCAGTTATATGCGCCCAGAGACCGTGGCCAGAGCGCAGGCCCGAACCCGTTTTGTTTCGGCGAACCTCAGAGCTAGCAGCTAGCCTGCTAACATGAACAAACCAGCCAGCTATTCTTGTTGTGAGCTCGCCAGTTTGGTCCCGGGAAAGGCCGTGTTTTGGCTAGCCAGCTTGCCGCGAGCTACGCATACTGTTTTTCGCGTCAGCCGTGTTCGCCCTGTGCTAACGGGGACGCTAAGTTAACCAACACAGTGGGGATGTTTTTCAGCGCTTTGTAGCGCTGCCGTCATCGCTCCGACTTGCAGCAGTCATGACAAGTTTTCCAGACAAACAACAGCCATAACTACCCACTGAAAGACGAAAGAAATCGTTTGCCAGCTGTGGTGTTTTTCTTTGAATGCATTCGCGATATCGACCAGTCTTGATTGTGGAACAACGACAAGTTTTAGAGCCGCGTTTCTGCATAATGTTGCTAACGATGCTGTCAAATCGAATAACATTAGGTCAGGATGGAAGGAGTCGATATTTTCCGTACGGCTTTCTTTCGCCAATAGAATCTAATTTCTCGTGCATCATTCAGCAGATGAAGCTTTTGACCGTCTTGCAGGATCTCCACGGCTGGACACCTAAAATAAGGCAGGTGTCCACCCACTGCATCCCGCCAAACTATTTGTAGTTGTCCCGATGAGGTGGTTGGCTTGCAAGCTCAAGCTTTAGGTAACGGATATTCCCGCAGTTGCAAATAGATGTGTGAAACGCTGCGTAGGCTTCGAGGTATCTTTTCTGAACTGGACTTCATATTGCAATAATGTCATAATTAGTTTCCACTTGGAATCACAAACTGTGTGTTTGTTCACGCCAAACTTAACTCGGTCTTTAGATCACCCAGTGTGTTGGTTAAACCTCGAAACTCTAAGACATTTTAAGGTATGTTTTGTCCATCATATTGTGTAAAAAATGCATTGGTTTTTTTGATATGTTTTAATTGTGATCAAGTATTAAAAAAATAGACCAAGGTCTATCACAATATCTCACAATAACTATCACATGGGTGTGAAACAGTGTAAAACTAAAGTACAAAATAACTGAAACTGAACACTACCAAATTTGGTAAAAACTTAAATGATCTTATCCACAAACAGGCTTTTATTTAGATTTGGAAATCGATCTCCCAAATCTTGTTTATTAGGTAAAAAAAAATCTTACAGTTACATACACACAAACTATTTCCATTTTCTATTAATCTTGCCTAACTCTAAATACTAAGCCAGCCATGAAAACTAAAACACTGTGCAAGAATAAACTACAGTCCTTCAGGTCAGCTGACCTTGACATTTTTCTTTGATGTTGACAAACAAGCTGTCTTATGTGATGATGAGAACAATCGAAGATTTATCATTGGGAATTAATTACATCAAGCCAAGCTGGGACAGGCTTCGGTGTCCCGTGACCCTGAACTAGATAAAAGACTATCAAAGAGGTGAATGGATGGTTTTGATAACAGAAATTGCCCGAAGCAAACTATAGAGCTGCAGAAGAGTAAATTATTGATTCTAGATTTTAAGATTTGTTTGATATAGGAGAAAAAAGTCCAACCATGCTGTGATTCAGGTACACCAGCAGAGGCCTGAGAGGTAACAACATTTTTATAATAATATACCGCTTTATTCACGGTTTATAATTCTCTTATAATCGTTATAATAATGTTTTCACTTCAGTTATTTGCTAAGCACACTTTTCTGGTATGCCTTTAAGTAAATATACTATCCACTAATCTGTGTTGTGGAAATTGTGACTGCATCATTTTGTTGAAGACGCTCCGCATTAGTGAAGTGTGTTATGGCTGTATAATGGTGCGCTTTATTTCTGTCAAGATGTTGTGCTTTAAAAAACTATATGTTGTCTACACTGTTTTATAAACTGTAGGCTTGAACTTTTCCAGGAAGTGAATTTGTCAGCACTTCACTTTTCTCTCTATTGAAATCATTTTTGTCTGTGAAGAACATCAAATCCTGCAATGATCTGTGGTGCAGCCACAGAAACAACAACGTTAACTGCTCAAGCCAAGCGTGGGTCGCATGCTGGGCCCCTCTTACTATTCTTTCTCCTCTGTGAGCAAATTTCCTAAGCTAAATAAATTATTAGTTTCACACATAATAGGAGGTACAAGGCCATTTCAACCACATTTGAACTAGACAAATATATTTATTCTGTAAATATTTTTTCAAAATGTATTTCAAGATTGAAAAAAAAAATACTACATGCAATTTAGAGACAAGTAGTGAAATTCTTTCATGAAATTAGTTGTTCTAATTGTCATAGACCTTGCAGTGGTAGTACTTAGTCACTTTTGGCCTTCTGGTATTGTTAGTGAGTTTTTTGTGGTCTTCACTGTGATCAAAGCCACACATCTCAGACGTAGGTCATACACAAGCCTCGTCATTCATTCCATAATTACTTTGTACTCAGTGTTGCACACAGCCTTGGAGAATGGGGTGCTCTCTGTAATAACGTTTTTGCTTTGGAAAAACACATGCAAATATTGAATTTATTTCACGTTTTCTAGTTTTGTCAAATCAGCAAAATATTGTGATATGTAAGCCTCAGTATGTCGTGTGTTATCCTCAACTAATGCGTGTTAGTGGAGGAATATGTCAATATAATCTATGATTAAGTGAGAGCAGACTGCAGTTTGATTTTACAGGAACGTACAAATATGCTGGAAACAGCTGTATTTGTGCACATATTTCTACCCCTGGTTCAAATAGTAACTTTTTTACCATTTGAAATGCTTTTACCTCACTCCTCTCAGCCATACATTTTTACATATGAGCTGGTATTTGAATGTTATAGATTTTACTTCATGAGAGTGCTGGTCTTTGTCTTTTATCGTAAACTCTCCAAAGTGCAGCTTTAGCACGTAGAACTTGTTTATTGTGTCTTCTTGTAAAGATGCTACTCTTTTTGTGTACTTTTTGCACCAGTCTTAATCAAATGCTGTGGTTAGTACCTTAGAAGAGAATTCAGCATCAGCTCAATGTTGAATTTTTTTCAGCCGCTCAGATTTTATTCCATCCGCCATCTCTGCTCATAACAACTAATAACATGTTTGAGATAAAGGATTTTTTTTTTTTTTATCTGCAACCCTGACATAGGTTGATATGATAATAGTGAATGTATTGAGGAATGGTACCAAATGGTACGAAAATTCACAAGGCTCGTGGCCAAGGTTGAGTGTTTGAGGCTGTGGTGTTTTCCAGCAGGTCACAGTGTACTCTCACTATCCTTGTGTGTTCTGGCTGTTGTGAAGGAGGATACAGCACCTCATGTAATCTTTGACCAAGGTTTTCAGTTCACATGCATCTGCCTTGCTGCTGTTTTTGCCAAGATACTGATTAAATGTTTCAGAAATAGTGGCGTATCGTGCAGTAAGAAGAACTGAACTGTGGATCAACAGCAGGTTTTGAAATCCAGTCATTTATCAAAGCAGAACACTCAGGCGACACAAGTGAGTTGGCAAAGCTAGTATTTTGGTTTGTTATGGCTATCAAATAGTGTCTGGCCAGGTTTCGTTGTCCAGCCTCCAACCAGAGTTCAGAATGCATGAGATTGTTTGGCAGCATTTGGAATTGTGGAAACTGACTTCCGCAGCATCCGTGCTTTAAAAGTTGGCACAAGAACTTCGTTCACCCACTAGTTTTTGAATATGTATTAATATTAAGACTATTTATCAAACTATTTGAAAATACCTATTTTCTGTGTTTGATTATTTGAAGTGTTTTTTTTTCCAGTTGATCTCACTAGATTTAGTAAAAGTTATTTTTAGGCTTTAATTTGGGTTACATGCATGTACTATTTCTCACAGCTGGAAGAGAGCTGTTAGTATTTGGCAATGCGGACAGTGATTAACTGTTTTATTGAGTTTTACTTTGTGCTAAGTACATCCCAGAGTGCTGTAATCACAGCCCTTAAGTCTCAAGGAGACACAGAGGAGGCTGTGGGTAAGCACGAGACGGGTCCAGCAGACAGTGGTGCTCGGAGTGCTTAGTAAAACATCTTCTTTTGTGATGGATTAAAAAGATGTCAGAATTTCACAAATTGTGCTGAATGTTGAATGAAAAAACAGATCCTCCCACCTCTGACTCTTGGCCCCAAAAAAGCAAGTGGGAAAGTTAAGGCGACTGCCAAATTCTGCACTGTTTCACACTGCTGTGATGTGTTTTCATTATAATTTTTATTTCCCTAAAAAGAGAAAAAAATATCAAAATGAAGGTTGAGTGTCACTGATGACAAACGTTCTACAGTCCTGCACTTTAAACAACTTTCTTTACACTTTTTGACAAACTAATTTATTTCAGATTGTCCTGTTTGCAAGTACACTGAATAAAGTGAGCAGATTGATGTGCTTGTTTGTACGCTGTACTGAGAACATCATTCAGTTCAGTCTCAATGTCTCATTTGTGAGATGTCCACATGGTCTCGCGTCCAACTTCTCATAAAGCTTGATTATTCAACCCTGTTTGTTTTGAAACTGCAGCGTGTTTCCTTGTTCAAAATATGATCAGGAATTCTGTTTTACCACAAAAGTCTGTGATGCTTTACATTGTATTTTTATGCCAAGGTATGTACACAAACTACAGTGGAAGAAACCTGTTAACACAGACTCTGATTGGTTCATAAACGGATTCACACCACCTTCGTATTGGAATTTCAGTCACATACGGCCAATTCAGTCAGATAGTGATGTTCACACAGTGCAGTTTTAATTGGATTACTTCTGTTTCATGGAACCTTAGGTAGTGTTGCATTGTTTAATCTCTTCACTTTGAATTATCATGAAATTTAAAGTATTTTTTTAAGTGTTGCTTCTATTAATACAAAAAGTGCTTCTGAAAAGTTTTTTTTTTTTAAACCCTGCTCAAAGTGTATTGTGAAAACTGTGATTTCAAAGATTCCTTCAGGTGATTCGAGCAACAATGAAAGAAACCATCCACTGCATGGATTTTATGATTCAGTGTAGGCCTTTATGTCCATGATGATTCAATCTGCAGTAAAGTCGTTGGTCATATCATCCCACCAGCATCGACAACCACTCATCGCTTCCTCCTCCACAGAACTGGGGAGCATGACTTTTGACTCGGAATACTATATTTGTTCAAGTGTTTTTTTTTTTTTGTTTTGTTTTTTTTTATTCCTAGTGAAAATAAGAAACACAAATCCTGGTCTGTTGGGTCAACATGCTCTGAAAATCAAAACATGTATTTAGATGAATTTTTACCCTCCATAACTTCCTCAATTTTATTTTATGCTGTCTGCCAAAGCTGCCTTAAAAAATCAAAACCTAAATGAAACGCATCAAAAAAATGTAAAGAAAAATTAACTTTGTTCGGGACAATTGAATTCAAGGCAATTCAGCCTTGTTTCTCCCCCCCCCCCCCCCCCCCTTAATAACTATGTAGTTTTAACCAGTGGTCTCCAACTTTAAAGAGCCAACTGTAACCTAACACATCAACGTGCACCATGCCAAAGGTGTTTATAGCAGCCGTTAACAGCCAGCACGCGCACCCGTCAAATATAATTGGAATATTAAAGATACTTAGAAATGAAATTTGATAAGAACATAAAACAATTTTGAAAGCTTTAATGGCTCCATACTCAGTATTCCAGAAAGCAAGCCTTTTAGAAATCAGTTGAAAGTGATGGTGAAAAATGTGTTGACAAAACTTAATAATCCCAGTGAAAATTGATCAGTTTACATAAAGATAAAATTCTGATTACTGCATTTGATTTGCACAATAATTAAACCAAAGTTTAAGCTTCAACAAATTCATGTAGTGTCCTTATGAAGTGTCATAAAACAACTTTCTCTCTGCACTCTCCAACCGTGTCAGATTGTCTTGCCCTAATAAATAAACCTGTCCTCTGGACAATCAATTAGCCTTCAGTTTGAGGGGTCAGATGACACAAGTTGACTCCTGAGCTTGAGATCATTAAAAACATATCCCTCGCATAATGCTTTAGGCTTCTCACATGACCTGTGGGTTTTTATTTACAGCACTCGAGCGGAGACGTGGGATATGTCGGAAATGCTCCTTGCAGCCTCTTCCTGTCTGCAGACTGATTTACCACACAGATCACCCACATGTACACTCAGCTGTCGGACGGCAGACGTCTGCAATGCATGCACCCCCAGTCAATAGGTTGTTTTTGAGAGCTGAATATTTTTGTCGACAAGTCCCAATCTATTTATTTCAAAAATATGTGACAGAGAAGCTGCAGTGTTTAACATGCTTGAGGCTTTGAACAGATTTGAATTTATGTATTTATTTATTTTTTTTTTTTTTTGGGGGGGGGGTGGGGGGTTGCTGGCCTCACATTACAGAGTGCTTAATTGAAGATAAATACATGATCAATTTAAATCTCAACTACATGAAATTACAGTTAAATTCATAGCACTTTGCTCTGTTTCATGGACTTGGTCACTGAAATGTCTTCACACCAAGAGTTTCTAAAAAAAAAAAAAAAAAAAAATCTCTAACAGTGGTGCCGGAAGCTTTTTGCACCACAGACTAGCTTTAAGCAGCAGAATTTTTCCATGGAACAGCTGGGAAGTTTATAAAAATGTCTTCATGATATGTGCAAAAAAAAAATAAATAAATAAAGTTAAGAGACAAAAATAAGCAGTGGTGAAGTTTTTTTTAAAGTAAAACTGAATGCTGACTCGCTGAAATTCAAATGTACACTTTCAAAACAAAACTATTTGGTCATGCTTTGCGGCCTGGTATCAAACAGTGGTTGGCTCCCCTGATCTAAAGAACCAAAAGGCAAAAAAAGTTACATTTAATATTTCTTGTATATTCATGTAGTTTACATCGCACAGACTACAGTCAGCCCAGGTATATGCATTCCTGCTCATTCACCAGCATGAGTGTCTTGAAGGAACTCACGGCTGAACTGCACTGCCATCAAGGTGTTGATTTGCTGGGGAAATACTGTATAGTTTTTTTTTGTTTGTTTGTTTTTTTTTTAAATGCATTAAGATGCACAAAATATTTCAGTTTCAATTCACAATCTGGATGACCCAAAGAAAAATGGTTCACAACCCACTTTGGGTCCAGAACCATAGTTTGTGAAGCAGTGCACCACACTGATATATTAGGGTATAGTTCAATCTTAAAATTGTTATGCATTGAGTGATATAGATGTTTTGTTGCTTGCTGTATGAAAACATAACATTTAAAATAAGCAGGGCAAATGTCAACACAACCAGTATTACTAAGATAAAAGAAGGACAAAAAAAAGGAACTTTCTCATCTGTTTTTGTGACCTTCCCCCTCTCAGCATTTCAAACTGAAGCCTCTGTTTTGGGATAATTATTTCATTTGTAAGTCCAACCTTGAAACTTCTATAGAAGTTTAAGAGCTTTGGTACAGAGTGTTCTGCTGTCAGGAAGAAACAGAGTTCAAGGATTTCCACATCGTGTGCACAGTCAAGTTTCACTTTACATTTTATTAGACATAACACTTTTGAAATTTCAATCCATGTTATTGCCAAGTTAGATAGTGAAACAACTGTGATAAGAAGTGTATATTTAGCCAGTGATGGATGTTCACAGTTTATTTAGCACACTATTCTGAATACTTTGTGTTGGAGTTATTTCACACTGAGTTTGTTTGCTATTGTCCTACTTATAGTGCAAATTTCTTTTCCCCCTTTACAATGCATCTAAAAATGTATTGGCCATGGGTATGGTAATTTCCTATTTTTTTTTTATTAATCTCAAACAATCATCCATATCTCTGGAGGAATTTATTCATTTTTGAAGTGATTAAACATTGATAACCGTGCAACTTCGACATAGCTTTATCAAACTCAGGGTTACACTTTGTTGGTGCCAATCTTAACCGACTGTAGGTGACGGCGCTGTACAGACAGACCCCCAGTCAAACAGAGAGAGAGAGAGAGAAACACAATCACTCATTCACACCTGCAGGCAACTTTAGAGACTCCAATTAAACCTTTGACATGTGTTGTTGGACTGTTATTAGCTGGAGAAAACCCAAAAAAAGGCTCGGAGCAGCACACCTCCGTGCAGCCTTCAGTTGTATCTGCATTGCAAAATATTTCATTCCGTTCACATGTGATCACTTTTTTTTTGTTAATAATCAATGGAATATTGCAAAGGATTGTGGGATTTGTCTACAGACTTGTATAAAATACTCTTGGTCCTTATAAAACAGCTCATTAATTTGATCACCATATTCACCATTCATGTAAACGGGACATCAGATCTCTCAATCAGCCGTGCAATGTTTGTGGCATGCCTCATGATCTTACTTCCAGCTTTACCTGACAGCTTGCCAGCATGAAGATGGATTTTTTTTTTTTAAGCTTGTTCAATGAAACTTGTGTTTGTTTGGGAACTGAAACATTCTCCCCCTTCAGACTCGAATCGGGGAAAGACGAGCACTTCTTATGCTGTTTGGTGTCATGTGGCAGCGTTCTCTCCAGCGTCGCTCACTTGTGGCTTTTATTGAAGAGGGATAGCGGTTAGCTTGTGATGCTATTAGCTTCTTATCTACATGTTTAAACAACTAGCTTTTTTGCAGGATATTCTGTATGAAGGATCATTTATCCGGGAACACTGTCCTATTTGATCCGATTGTAATCTCAATGAAAGATTCATTCAAAAAGTGTATTTGACATGGTTTTATTTTTATTTTTTTCTGTTCCCCACTTACTGATTAAAGGAGTGTTCTGTGCTTGCAGACGTTTTGTCCCTAAGTCATGGCGGACAGGAGAGCGGAGAAGTCATGTGAAGAAGCCAGCAGATCGTTAGCCAGACGGGAGTACGAGGCAGCAGTCAGCCACAGCACGGATGCCCTGGTGGTCCTCGCACCCCAAACCCCACCCTCCGGTGCCCCTGTCCCACCGAGCCCTCCCGCCCTCATCGCCTCCGCAGGACCCCTCCGCAGCCGTGCCCTGCTGTACAGAATCGCTGCCTTCCTGCAGCTGGTGAGGACTGTGGCCGTCTAAGTTTTGTTGATGAAGTATTAAACCGTCCTAATTCAAACCCAGCCCTGTTTCTTCTCCTGGGCTGTGGTCCTCAACCTTTCTGACTTTTGATAAACCGCAGCATGTTATTCTTCTGTGCATACATCATATTTTTAAAAGTGATACTTGACTGAGTTGTAAAAAATGTAATTATGTGACAGAAGTCTATCATTAAGCAAAATATAATGAACTCTCGTTCTCAAATTAATACATTACACTCAAATGACACAGGCTGGTAATAGTGTTTTAAACCCTTTGTGGTAATAAATCACCGGGCAAATTACAATGAAGAGAAGGTTAGAATTAGAAACAAGAAACTCAGGTTTTCCTCCCTCTGGTACCCTGTTATCGGTCCAGAGCACTGAAATTATGCCAGTTACTTTAAACCCTAAGATTATGGAAACTACTTAAGTCCTGTAATGATACTGCAAAGAACCCCGCTGTGTAGGAAAGATATCCATTCATGGAGCTTATATGAATCTGACTGTCAAATACCAACTATTTGACTAGTTAGTTCTTTTTTTTTCCTCTTTCAACAGAAAAATTACGATGAAGCAGATGAAGACTGCAAACACGGTAAGTATTACTCGGACTGAAACCAGGCGCCATTTGCTTGCTCTCGCTTACAGTGTATTATTTGAACTTACATTTAACCTGCATTGGTCTTGTCGTGGTTAAAGAAGATATGAAGTTCTGAAGTCCTGTTTGTGTGCATTTATAAGGAATGATACATGTAGTATTTCAATTCTAGTTTTTCACACTAATCGGACTTGATGTTTTGAGTATCTGCCTAAAATGCACTCTGTTTAACTAGACAGTGGTGGCGTGGACAGATCTGAATACAGTCGGCCAACAGAATGCAGCAATAGTTTAGAGTGCTGGAAAATTACATGAGGCTGAAAAATGTCAGATTTTTGTCAGTAATAACAATCTCATTTGTTTATAACCATGCCTAACTCTCATGCAGACTTTGCACTTTCCTGCATTTGTCAACATTTAACAGACAGGCGATGAGCAATGATTGTAATAAAATAAATATAAATGCTCTAGACTGATTATCGAATTGCTACCACTAATTACACTTATAAAATATCATTTCCGGATTTCAGTCAACTGTGACCCATACACTTCCTGTAACCAGTTATTGGATTGTATGCCTGATGGAAGCTGTGAGATAGAAAAATGCATGGGCCAGGCCTGGTTAGCTGTCATTCATAACTGTTAACTCCACCACAGCCTGTTTAGTCTGGACATCAAGTGGTTCATTTTGATGATGATAGCATGTTACCAATGCTATGTGAGGCCAAGCAAGCTCAGCATAGTGTTTTCAATTTCGAGACTGTGCGTTTATCCAACTTCTGGTACAAGTTTACATTGGCTGTAGCCCTCGTCGTCACTCTGCTGGTTGAGGCATCGTCAGAATCTGCGAAGTCTAGAAGATTGAAGCCAGGAACAGAAAATCTGCACAGTGCATGGAAAAGTTTGCTGTGGGGAAATATTGAAGCTTCTTTCCAAGGGCCTTGATATGTGCATGTAGCTGGCCCATCACAGCAGTTTACTCTTTTAGGCTGATGTTTGAACACTTAAATGCTACTTGCAATCTTTCAACAAAAAAAAAAAAAAAATCTGGCAGTTCTACAGTACCTGACAGCTGCAGTGGTTGTTACCTTGTCAGCCAGAGTGGTCAAATCTGACCTCTGCCAGTCTCAGGCTTGCAACAGGAATGCCTATTCTGTCAGTCTTTATAAACACAGGCTAAGAAAATAAATATGACTCAAAGTGTAGGTGAAGTTTTGGTTTGACGAGTCAAAAAACTGAGTCACAGGACAGTCGGTAAACCTGAGACAGCAGCACATTCACTTTTAGCTCCTGTAAAGGGTATAAAACTTGAGAAAAATGCATTTGCGTTTTCAATTAATGTTTGAGAATAAATTTAAAGCTACATTTGAACACTTTTCTCCAGAGAATAAATTTAAAGCTACATTTGAACACTTTTCTCCAGAGCGCAGATGTATATTCAGAGTAATCAAAGTAATTGAACTGAAGCATTTTTCTCCCCACCTGCTCTCTCTGTTCCAGTCTTGGCAGAAGAAATTGCCAGGGGGGACGGCTCACTACAGGCCAGCTTGCGCTCCATGCTGTTGGATGGCAGCCTGCAGGAGGTGGCCAGCATCCTCTCTAAAGCCTTGTATGGAGAGCCAATGGTATGACTAGTGTACAGTGTCTACAATATTTGAACGAAGACAGGCATACAGACACATGGAAAGTAATTAGATGCTGTGGCAATTACATTGCCTGATGAAATCTGTTCATCTTTTTTTTTTTTTTTCCCCCCCAAGGACAATGCCCATGATTCAGTATCGCTGTTGTGTAGCACTGGAGTGTGTTAGCCAAAAGGCAAATTTCAAACAGTTTTAGATCAGCCATTACAGTTGTAGTTTCAAACCAGAGAGCTTATTAACCATTGAGACTCACAATAAACAAAACAGAATGTCAATTGTGCGGACAGTAAATAACATGAAGTAAGTGATTGTCACATGAAACACCGCAGCGTAGAATTGGTTCGTCCAGCATTACATGCTCTTGTTTTTCCCTGTTTTCACAGAATGGCATTGTTACAAAAGACCTGACCAGATTAAAAATGCTCCTCTCTGAAATTGAGGTACGTATATTTTTGATTGTTTATGTGCATCTTCTTTCTTTCTTTTTTTTTTTTTTTTTTTTTTTTTTTGGATAGTTTTTGGAACTTTATTTTTCTTACTAATAACGGTTCATTGTCTGTTAGTGAAATCCTAAAGACAACTTAAGCTGCATCTCTCAGCACAATTAGATTAGTTATTAGTTTTTTTTTTGTTTTTTTTTTTTTAACGTTCTCCTTGTTCATTGGGCTCAGTGTGGCAGAGGAGATGTTCATATTGGAATGTTTTACTCATTGGCATGATAATAATCTTTCTGCACACTTTCCCCATCCCACGTCAGACTGTAAATCGGGAGATGGCACCAGAATTCACAGATGACCAAGATGAAGGTGAGCAACGTAATTTTGACAACTTCTTCTGTAGTAGTTAAAAAAAAAAAAGAAATTAAGAAATTTATTTATTCCTTAAAACACAACTTACTGAATGAAGTGAAGCTCAGTAGTTTTTTTTTTTTTTAACAGGTTCTCCACTTCTAGATCTGATGTCTTCTCTGCATCTTATTGATCAGTTTGTTTGTGTTTTGGCAGAGGTCCAAGATGGCTGGCAGTTCCGGCCTCCTCCCAGAGGAGTCACCAGCAGTGAGGAGTACACTCTCTGTAAAAGGTAACACAAGCGGCCCGTATTGAGCATCTGAATTTAAGTAACTTGTTCCCCCCAGGAAAAACTGCAGGCTTTAAAATTATGATTCATGGTAGTTAAATATCCCCTCACAGTCAAGAACGTTTGTTTACAGAAGCAACTATGCCATTGTAGCTTTGTGGGAAATTGATACAAACAACCTTAACCCCAGCTTTATGAAGTCTGAACAGCCCTTGGGAAGTGTATATGAGGTGTTTGTCTCTACGTTGCAATACCTTTACAATATGAATTTAAACACAGTAGTTTTTTAGTGGTGTCAACCACTGCTTCATAGTGTGTCTGACTGCAGAAATGTAAAGCCAACATTTAGTTCGAACAATATAAAAGACAACTTCTAGATGTCAAGTTTTGTTTTTCCGACTCTGATTTACACAGTGCTGCTCTATTTGACTATCCAAATTTGTTGCATCGTAACTTGGAAAGTAACTTTCTGTTGTGTGTCTTTCACATGATCAACTTTAATAAACTTGGTAACTTTTTGGTAATAAATTCCTTTAATGATTGAGCCGAAATCCTCCTGAGATGTGGTGTTGAAACAAGTAGTTGCAGCTCCTGTTCAGCATGCCGTTTGCCTCTCCTGCAGGTACTTAGAGCAGGGTCTATGTCGGTACGGGGCCCAGTGCACATCGGCTCACTCACAGGAGGAGCTGATGGAGTGGCAGAAGCGCTATGCGTCAC
This sequence comes from Salarias fasciatus, assembly GCF_902148845.1. Lineage (NCBI taxonomy): Eukaryota > Metazoa > Chordata > Actinopteri > Blenniiformes > Blenniidae > Salarias > Salarias fasciatus. Next base: position 26,895,104 of record NC_043750.1, on the reverse strand, counting down.
GCCTCATCCGCCTCAAACAGCAGCAGGAGAGCAAACACTTCGCCGAAAACTACATGGAGACCCTAATAGAGAAGTGGATGAACTCCCTCTCCCCAGAGAAAGTGGTGAGTGGCTTTGTGGTGCATGCAGGCTCGAATGGAGCTGCGAGGGTAGGAAGCGTACAATATACTGTGGTAGAGTTCTGTAGTGACTCACCACCAGATTTGTGTTTATGAGAAGTGCATACAATCAATTTTAGCAAACATAACTGTGTTGGTCACGCAAGCTGAGGCCAAAGAGAAGCGAAAAGTATCCATCTTCTTCTGAGTGGCATTTGAGGACACACATACAGGCTTCAACAGCATCTTTATATCAACTGAAAAGGTGTTGTTGATGCTGCACATGTATATATGTTTATGATGCACACAGCTGCAAAGTGAATATCAATCATTATGCACCAGGCAGTACTTTTACTACTTATTCATTAATACTTTTTGTTGCGGAGATTTCTGTATAGTTTGTTATTAAGCAGTGGCTTGTTTGTTTTTCTCCTCCTCTTTAGCTAAGTGACAGTTTAGAAGGGGTGAATGTAGAGATCAGCTCCAGCCACTCCGTTACCGTCACCACCAAGAAATCCTCCCACTCCTGGGTCTTCTCCTTATTGTGCAAGGTACGGCCGAGAATCATTTTTCCGAGTGACACCAAATAATCGGCAATACATCTTTATTTTGTCCTCGTCAATGCGGCTGTCTTTTTGTTTCTTGATGTTGCGTCTTTTTGTTTCACTAGCCGGCCAGAAAGCTGTACCGCATCGCTCTGCTCTATGATGCCCACCGACCACACTTCTTCATCACAGGCGTGTCAGCTGGAGATCGGCTCCAAGCCGTTCCCAAGAGCTGCCAAGAATGGACTCCAGGAGAGGAAACAGCAGGTGGGTTTTTTCATATGTCTTGAAATGGAATGGGATTTTTGAGGAGCTTTTTTTTTTTTTCTTTCTTTCTTTCTTGCCTGCGTTTGTAAACATTATTGTCTTTTTGCTGTCGTCGGTCACAAATCTTGATTTTAGATGTTTACAGTGTATGAAGAAATGTAAATTGATTTGAAGTATTTAACTAGTTTGTTTTTTAAGTCAGACCAGAAGAAACAAGCAAAGGCAAATTCCTGTAAAAATGCATGTTGCACTTCTCTGGCAAACGGATCAATTGTCTGTCAAGTGTGTCAAGAATTTGATTTTTTTCACACTTTCAGAAAGACTTGTTGAATACACATCTAGCTTTAGTGTTGAGGGTGCCCTTGAGCACATGTGACTCATGAGTACCACTACTGGGAAGTTAAATCAATACAATTTATTTTCACTTTAAGAATTTCACTAAACTGATGACTGCTTCAAAAATGTGACCATCTTTCATCACGTATACACGTATTTATTATAGAAAGGCTGAACAGTGCAGCTTGCATTATTCAGGAGTTTTTGAGCAAGTAGTCCTTAATAAGAGGTGCCTTTAGTTTCAAAACGATAAATGAAAGGCAGATAATCTTGAATCTGTTTAATGGTCGGACTGCTCTCTTCGGTTAATGTTTCTGTTGTGACAGTTGCAGCAGACAATGGCCTGGACCATTGTGTCTACAAGGTAGCTGTGGGCTTCAGCACAGAGATCTTCGGTACCTTCCGACAGACCATAGTTTTTGACTTCGGCTCAGAACCTGTGCTGATGCAGCGCATCATGGTGGACGCTGCCTCTATTGAAGGTACGATGAAAACAGTGCAAATAAAATTCTTCAATGAAGAAATGGACTTTTCTCTTGATTATTAGGCTTATTTACATTAACGTTAAGATGTATATTTCAGAATTCCAAGAAGAAAATTTGACACAATGTGATTGAAATGTATAAAATAAGCAGAGTAGCGTTCTGGTTAATTTTTCTGTGTTCTGCTCTTTAGACCTAGAACATCTGATGGCAGCTCGGCAGCAGCTGCTGATGACTGCAAAGCGCTGGGACTCATCCTGCAAGACCATCGTAGAGTTCACCCCCAATGACTCGATGGCCGACCTGGAGCGCAGCCTCCTTTCCCGCTATCAGATACCTCTGTCAGCTGATCAGCTCTTCACCCAGTCGGTCCTTGACAAGACTCTGACCAAAGACAACTATCAGGCCCGGCTGCACGACTTGCTCTACATTGAAGAGATTGCACAGTACAAGGAAGTCAGCAAGTGAGTACATACTGTACATATGTGGGCTTTATTTGCACGAGGGCATTAAAAACGGTCCAGTGTGTTGAACAAGGCATGAATAAATATTGGTCTTTTAAAGCTATTCAGGCATTCTCTAGTAGAATAATAAGCATCAGTAAAATGCAGATGAAAAATATAATAAAACTACAATAAAGAACATAATATATATTTGGAGCCTTTTATGGTGCTAATAAATTGGTTGATTTCTGCAGTACAATTACAGGCACGTGAACATTGCCTGCGACTTCCTGAGCAATATTTTACTGTGTCCACCACAAGATGTCAGACTTCACCTACGTTGTGAAGTTGCTGTGTTTAAGAGAGTGCATCTCATTCACTGACAGTTTGAATGATTCAGATTGTATTTTTTCCCCTCTACCTGCTCTTGGGTTGGCTTTAGGCAAGCGTGCTGCTCACTACAGGTTACCGTACCATTCCCGCTCAGTTATTCCTGAAGCAAATACAGATCCTTCACTGCCTTACAGAGGGTTTTATCACCTCTCTGGTCTTGTATTGAACTTGTTTAATGACTTGCATGCTCATTCTGACTTTTCAAGGAATTAGATAATGGATCCTTTTCTGTAATTACCTGCAGTATGAAGCGTTCTTCTAATCTCCACCCTTTCCAGTATGCATGTGAATAATCTCTATGCCTCTTGAATCATCCATGTTCTGCAGGGTGCAAAAGCTTCATGAAGCTGATCCACTTTTTTGGTCTATGATAAATCTTAAAAAGCTCATCTCGTACAGTAGTGTGTGCAACCTGCTACTTTAATTTTTTTTTTTTTTTTTTTTTTTTTTTTTTTTTTTGTTGCTTAAAGTCAGATTCACCTTTATTTTATGGATTATCAGAGTACGATTCTTCCTTTGGCAATCTCTTGTTGGCAGCATAACGGGCATCAGATTATCAAAAGCAAACTTGGAGTGTGTCTTGCTGAACCAAGAATGCATTCTTCTCCATTTTTTACTAAAACGTTTCCCATTCTGAGAAGCTCTCTGGGAAGCTGATGTAAAACCACAATAAGAAACACTGGGAGTTGCTTTGCTTTCGTATAATCTAATGTGATAACCAGTCAGCAAGGCAGCCATCCATCAGAGTTCATCGCCAATATTGCTTCTGATTTCATCATGTCGGATCCAGCAGCGACTTCAGAAGCTTATCAATCTTCAACAATTGCAAGCTGAATTGATGTCCCTCTGAGTGCTTCACAATTCCTTTAAATATTTGCAAGAATATTCCCTGTTTGTTTCCAAGGACCATTTAAGTAAGATGGTGATTTTAAAGTGCTTCACTATCTGGATGTTTTTTTTTTTTTGTTAACATTACACTTTGAATGGTTAGTGTTGCTTTTAAAATTCCACCTCAACATGTCACAAAAGGGTGAAATGTCAAAAAGTAGAACAAATCCAAAATAACTGCAGTAAAGCTTTGATTAACTTGTGATGCTGGAAAAAATATTGGTGACGCTAGTAAACCAAACATAGTGTTAGTCCCCAATTTGTCTAATTGTAAGATGACAAACTTAAAAAAACCCATAGATCTTTTCATGGGGGAACAAATTTTCTTTTCATAAGTAAAACAGTATTGTTCTCAACAGTGGTCTTGTTGCTCTTATGATACGGTTCTGCTTGTTCCTCCCATCGTCATTTTCACTGCCATCCAGAGCGTTTCAAAATCGTCATATTTAAGCCTTTAAATGGCCTCTTGACGGTAACATCCATCACCTAGCTTGTCATAACAACCCCGATTCACATCATGTTTTGATTTCTGACTCTCCTGAAATTTTTATATGTAAAACTGTGCATTACACAGGGAACTGGCTATAAGACAAACCCCATTTCTCAGGTCTATCCCATTTATATATAAAGAAAAATAATGTTCAAATCAGCCGTACTGAATTGTGATTATGTTCAGATCAAAAGCCAGCAACCACGTCTCTTGTCTTCCAGGTTTAACATCAAGGTGAACCTGCAGCTGGTCACGAGCTTTATGCTGACTGGCATCTCTGTTGGAGCCAAGTATGCCCAGAATGGACAGCTCTTCGCACGCTTCAGACTCACTGAAACACTTTCTGAGGTACCTGGACAGGCTACAGCAGCCGTACCTTACATACTTTACCGTACTTGATTGTACCTTTCCTTTTCGATAATTGCTGTTACTTATTAGATGTAAGCAGCGCTCCATGCTGTCTGCTGATTGGCTTTTAAACTGCATTGAAATGATCTCATGTCAGGACACGCTGGCGGGTCGACTCGTGATGACCAAGGTGAACTCGGTTCTCGTGCTGCCGTTGGGTCGTGAGGGCATCAGCAGCCAGCCGCCTCCCGGGGTCAAAGAGCGCGTGTATGAGGCCGTGATTGAGGAGAAGACCAAGGACTACATCTTTCTAAGAATCTGCAAGGACTGCTGTGATGAGCTGGGCCTGCTGCCTGACAGAGAAATACAGGTACAGACTGGATCACACACCGATCAACAACTGGACAGTGAGTTTCAGTTAACGCTTCGCCCCACCTTGAAGTAACTGAGAGGAACTGAAATGAAAAGGAAAACGATGAAAGGTTAATTTAAGTGTTTTTTTTCTCCTGAAAGGTTACCAAAGGTTTTCAGGAAAGCCAGTGAACCTTAGCATCTGTGTGACCATTGACAGAGGCAGAGGAAATCTTTTCTTTTCCTTTTTTATTATTATTATTATTTTTTTTTTTTTTTAAGTGACTTTCCCTCTTTGGCAGCCTGAGCTTCAGATGGTCTCGTCTGCAGCCAGGGCATTGGCACGGGAAACGAGACGCTGTGTTACCACTTATCAAAACAACCGGGAACATAATCTTCTCTGTCTGCATATGCTTCTCTAGTCCGCTTATGTGCCACAGTTTCATTCCACTATCTCCTCTGTGGGCTTTTATTTCACGCAGCCTTGATGTTTCATAACTTCTCCACTCATGCATATTTGAGATGTTTCTCTCAGAATTTTGTAGCCTTATATTTCACTTCCCTGGTCTTCTTTGATCATTTATATAGTTTCGATTTTTTTTTTTTTTCTCGACCGATTTTTATTTTAACATTCCTGCCTGAATTATATTTCATGATTTACAGCATCTGTAGAAAATTAGGCTCCTGAGAAGTGATTTAACATAATTGCGGTGATTTCCTATATCAGGTGTAGTGAAAAGAATTAAATGAATTAAAGGTGAATAAATTAAATGACTTGGAAAGCTGTAGGAAAATGTGTGTGAAGCTGGAGTCTACCAGTTACTTTATGTATGAATAATTTTAATCTAGCAAGATGACCAGATAGGGTTTACATGTTATTGAAGATGATGTATTGATGTAAAGTAAAAGTATATAAAGTATGTTTTGCATACTTCAGATTCAACATCCCACAGAACAAAGCATGCTGTGTTGATATGGGAAGACACAAAACCAGAAACTCTCTGGTCTTTGGGCATCACCAGTAAAACAAGGCACTGAATGATTCAAACACATATGCAAATGTGAAAGTGGCAGATATGCTGAGCCAAACCTGTTGATGGACTTCTGATTTTAAAAATTAGAATTTATATACATTTTTCGAGAAGATTTAACTGTGCGGTGCTGCTTCAACACAGAAAGTAAGGCCGGTATGAATGTAGGCGACGGAGTTAACAAAGCCGTGCTTTTTGTGTCTCAGGTGGAACTTCAGTTCCAGCTGAACAGACTGCCACTCTGTGAGATGCACTATGCCCTGGATCGCATCAAAGACAACACCATCCTTTTCCCTGATGTGAGCCTTGTCCCCACCATCCCCTGGAGCCCCAACAGGTGTGTTACTCAACTCCATACACACTCACTTGTGCACACACACTTGGCGGTTTAAAACTTCAACAAGACCACATGGGGGGAAAAAGAAAAGTACCATTGATTAAAACCACAGTTGCATATCTAACCACTTTGAATGTTGCATTTCATGACAGTTGACGGAAACTCTGGGACACATTGAATTCAATCACTTTATACACAAAGCAGAGTACTTTTAGTACTCTGAGACCCAAGCTCATTGTAGATGGACAACTCAGGTTTAATATCAGTGAAGGACAAATCTTTCATTTAAAAGTAAGGAGAAAGGTTTGAAACCAGCTTTTTGCTGTATTCCTGCATATCATCTGAAACTAATCCTAAACATCTTTATCATACAGGAAGTATTTCTTTAATTCTTTTACATAACATTATTTTGACAAGTACCGTCACACAGGGGGGCACTGCAACCATTTGAGAGTTTTCTGAATATCCCTTGGCCTGTTGACTCACCGGGCGTTCAGTAATGCTTGCAGCTTTTCCACAGCTTTAGCTATCTCTCCGAAGTTGGACAGGTGAGAGAACAGAGGCACTAATCTTTATTGACAAGAGCCAAAGTCAAATATAATCCTCCATGTGTCTTTTTGGCTCCTGCTTTTTCTGGACTCCAGGACAGGATCCACGCAGACTTTTGTTTCAAATGGAGGGAAGAAAAATGTGAATGTTTATTTGTGAGCCAACATTGATCTTAATTGATCCCTCGATCCACATTGAATTAGTGTCCTTATGAAGATTACAGTCTGAATGTATTAGTAGTTATTTACTGGTGGTCGTGTCTGTTTCCATTTACTCTCAACTTTGTACTGCAGATTCAAAGAATTTGAAATTATACTCTATTGTTTAAAGCAGGGTCGCCTTTAAAGCACAGCACAACACAGTTACTTAAAAACCAATCAGCAAAATAGTATGATGAGCATGAAATGCATTCTGTATGTGTGAGCTTGTGAAAGGGTGCAGAAATAAGCAACAGGTTTTCTTAACATAAGTCTGGATTTGGTTCATTCTTTATTTTCAGAAAAATTCAGGTTGTTTATTTTAGGTTTTGGTTGAAGTTCATTTTCAGGCTGTACTCTTGCTTTTGTGAGCTAAACCTGTGGGAAAAGTATAATTAAATGAAAGTTGATTTGTGAAGATGAACATATAAAGCATAATATTTCTTCTAGACTTCTAAATCTTATGTAGCAAGCATAAAAAACACGAAACGTTGGCTTTTTGTCAAAGAAACCAGTGACGTTCACTTCAGTCGTAAGGAAATAATGGTTATGTGAACTTGAACTCTTTCCATGAATCAGTTAAATTTCTATGTTTTTTTTCTTCTTTGACTAACGCCAAAAACAGGCTGTGAAATCCGACAGCACACTTCAAATTTTTCTAGTATAGAGGATAAACAGGCGAAATCCATAATTTTTTTATTGTTTAACTGGTACCAAAATAAAATACCTCCCATCAAAAGAAATGATTTCAAAAAGAAATCAACGTAACAGTTACCCATTATCCATTATTTTCCATCCACTCTGCTGCACTAAAATCATATTGCACATATTTGTATATATTATACCGGTATTTCCTGTTATATTTTAAGATTCATGTTGTACACACAGTTACATCTTCATTGTTTTAGCTTTTCTATTATCATCCTTACTACGATTTGCACGATTACTTGTTCTTTATTTGCACCTTTCATTACTTTTTGCACCCCCCCCCCCCCCCCCCCCCCCCCCCCCCCGCATGTCCTACGAGCCTCTTGCACCTGTAAATTTCTCCACTGAGATGAATAAAGTCTATTCTAATTATACTAATACCGGTTTTCACCATCACTAAGCGTTATATGTTAAGTAATGAAGGACCCTCTCTGCTTCTCAGGCTTATCGTTCACTGATATGTCCAAACAAATGTTTTCAATTGTTTGGTGTTTTCAAGAATTTAATAAAACAGAAAGTACTGTTGATATTATAAAGTTAAGGGTTTTATTATTCACTTTGATCTGAGACAGTCTGAACCCATTCATGCAAACATGCACGGTTTTCTTTGTCAAGGAAACATTGTGAAGCTCCCCGTCTACGTCTCAGTTGGAGTTTAATCATTTGGTGTTGGTGGATTCATGGCTTCAGATGATGCAGCTTCCCTAATGAAGACGCTGATGCTCGCAGACACGCTTCACACATGTTAACTCACACATTTCCACATGTGTGTAAAATCACATGTGTGCCACCCATCCGTATTGTTTTAACACACAGGAATATTATTGAATGGTGTGTGTGCGTGGGTTAATTTCCTTGGTTTGGAAGTGCCATTTTGTTGTTGTTATTCACTATATAAAGCATTCGCAGCTATTGTGTTCCTTCAATATCACCACGTAACACGTGTGTGTAATGCAAACAGCTTGGCCGTCGTCTGAAATGTGTATGCCGTCTCAGTGAATGTTTCCCATGTGTGAGACTAATGAGCTGAATGTAGGCCCTCAGGACAGACTAGTGTAGTTTTTTTTTTTTTTTCCCCTTCACTCCCTATCTTCTCTCCATCTCTATTGTTTTCCCTCTATGTTCGTATCATTGCCTCGTTCCTGTGCTTCTTGCCACCCCACAGTTTAACCCTCTTCATCCACTTATATTATTCATATTCAACATACATTCAAATTCATGCAACCCATTGAACATGTTCAATAACATTGAAAACATTTGATCGTCTTTTCAGTTTAAACATTTATCTCCCTTCCTTCTCGTTCAGGCAATGGGACGAGCAGCTGGATCCCCGTCTGAATGCCAAGCAGAAAGAAGCCATCCTGGCCATCACCACACCCATTTCTGTCCCCCTGCCCCCGATCCTCATCATAGGACCCTATGGTACTGGCAAGACCTTTACCCTGGCTCAGGCTGTCAAACACATCCTCCGCCAGGACACCAGCAGGTTTGTACCTGTTTCACCTTCAGGTGTCACAATGAGTTCGCTTTTGAATTGTCTTTAAAGCATGTTATTCTTTTAATTTACTCGATTTGTCTCAACATAAAACACAGTATTATTAATTACTAATATTTGCATTATCTTTGTGCTTGAAAATAACAAATTAGTAATGAAATATGTGCAAATTCACTTCTTTTTCAGTAGTTGAAAAGGTGTTTACAGATGGTTTAAAAAAAAAAAAAAGCATCATGACATTAATGGGTGTGAGACTAAGTGCTCGCACGCATTGTACCTGTGAAGTTAATGCTCGTGCTCAGCTGTTTGTATTGAACAAACCTATGAAAACGCTCAAATTGGTGCAGTATGGCAATAACGGTTTTAGTGAGGAGCTCAGCAATTCACACTTGTAGATTTTCTTTGTTCACAAAGCTTGAGTGTGCGATGTTAGTGCGATTTAGTGCAGGATCCTAGACGATGCTGATGATTCTCAGTTTATACTGATGTGGTTTTCAAGAGCATTGAATTCGGTTTGTGTTTCTAGCGTTTTCTGACAGCGTATGTAGGGAGACTTGGTAATACTTTTTAAAGTATAATGTGGCATAATTCACCAAGGCTGTGACCTTGCTTCTTGTATTATCAAGACTGCGCACCATCAGAGGATGTTAATCAACAGCCTTGATGTCGCATGCATTCTATCAAACTTTCAGTGACTTTCTCTCACCATGAAATAGGTTTATGGGAGGAAGAAACTTCAGTGCGGATATGTGCTGATGTGTGTGCACTAAGTTTGCATCAATTGTAAATGAATTCAGTGTTAAAGAAGGTCAGCCGAAGAACCGAGGTGCTGAGCTGTGGCTTTAGTTTTAGCTTGGGGCCAGAGGCTGTGTTTGCTTTGACATTTAGAGTTCAGAAAACACAACAGTGCGTGGCGTCAGCCTGCAACTGTACTGTGTCTTGGAGCGTTGGCCCCGTCGTGTATATGCGCCATCACTCGGAGGCAGGCAGTGATCGTTTGGATACATTTGCGTCATTTGTGCTTGATGCACATGGTTAGTTTGATTACAACACATCTCCTCTGCCGGGATCGCCCGTGCGAGCTCTGATCTGATCAATCAAGTTGTGTCACTTCAGTTTGCCCAACAGTGTGGCGTAACGATAAAACATGGTGGATTTTCTTTCTTCAGCATTTTCCATCACTAGTGAGCTGAGCTCCCTCACTGTGTGTAGATAACCACAGCAAACTGCAGGCTCTCAAATTAGAAGCAAAACAATGTAGTTCAGGCACCTAAATGGTATTTATGAAAAATGGATGCATTGTCATGGACGGTATCCCCTCACAGAAGCCAACACTTTGTTTTTAATAGGGGAGTGCAGCTACTGTATATGCAGTGTTTCAGGGAAAAAAAAATGTCCTTTGAAAGATGTATAGCAATGTAATATTAATTCCTATTTCCACTCTGAAAACATTTAGTATTCTATGCCTAAAATGAATTATGGATATTTTAAAAGCTGAGACATGGAGAGATGACCCTTCACACTTGTGCTTTCCACTCATCGTGTGATTTAAGCCTTGAAAAACATATAAAATCCTCCATCAGGTATATCCGACACATGCTCCTATGTTAAACTTGAAGCTTTTGTGCAAATCAGCTGTGACGTTTCTCCTGTAAAGAACGTCTTCATGCTGCTTCCAGTTAGTGTATTCCTGTAAGTCATTGTGATATTGAATGAATCCTGCTCCCTTTACTGTCCATGATTTTAAAATGATAAAAATGCAGTCTTGTAAATGCGAAAGCAGTAGCACCATAATTTGAAAATTTTGGCACAGTCCTATTGGCATTCATTTAGTACATTCTGATCAGTCAAATTTTGTTTAAGAACAGTTTCTAAACACAATCATTTATCCCACTACAGTTCACAGATGAACAGATGGACTGTGTTTTTCTGCTATTCTTTAGATGCAGTGCTTGTTGATCAGAAAATAATGAATATTACATTACATATGAATGATAAACTGCAGGAAACAAAGTAGGTTTAACTGTCTCTTTGCTCTTTCAAAGCTAACAAAAGTGCTCCTGTACCCTACTTCTCAGATCCTGGCAGATTGTTTTGAATTGCACTACTGTCTTTGAGTGTTGCAGAAGCCTACAATGTATGAGGATTCACGCTCGCCGCTGTGCACCTTTCTTCTATACAGGGTTCTCATCTGCACCCACTCCAACAGCGCGGCTGACCTTTACATTAAGGACTACCTTCATCCTTACGTTGAAGCAGGCAATCCACATGCCAGACCTCTCAGGTACGGAAGCAATAACACATGCTGTATGCACGTCATGCACTGTGCACAACTACATGGATATTCAGGTGTGCTCATATAAAGCTGTATTTCATTTACGTTTGACTGTACTGTTCATGGGGTCGCCACAGTTGTGTAATTAGATTTCACAACATGTCCACATTTTTCCAAAACAACTCATCTTATATACTGAGGTGGTGTTTAACCCTCCAACTTAGTTCCAGTTTAGACGATTTTCCTGTTTGATTACTGCATAAACTAGAAAACGATTTAATGTACCTCTTTTTTTTTTTTTTTTTAAACTTACGGTAAATTGTGTGTCTCTTCACAGCTGCAGGCAGACATTGATCAATTTGTTATATGACCTCTATAAATCTCACAAATACGCCTCGAGACACCAAATAATCACACACCAGCAACTTCTGTACACTGTCTCTGTGGTGTTTAATCCCGTTTCAGTAGTCCCAGAGCTCCTCACAGGCTGCATCTGCATTTTTACTTCTTTACCTGAGACAAGTAAATAGAGATGAAACAAGTTATTTCGTTACCCATCAGAGGCCAATTGGGTTTCAACAGGTTACAGATCCCACCGTGAAATCTGCGGAGAGCTTACAAAGACTAATAATGAATACCTTAAATTAATATTTCCAAAGAACGTCATATGAAAGATATTTGAGACTAATCTTTTTGCTTGCAGGCTTTATTTGTTAAATTACCGTAATTTCTGCTGATCTGAAATATACACTGTTGTTTGTAGGTGTGTAGTTTAGTTTCTTAAAGTAGAAAACCTCAATAGCATCTTTATCTTTCTCTTGAAATGAGGCAAAATGTTCCTTGGTGAATCAAAACTAGTGCAATTTATTCAGTTCATTTATAGACCTGTGTAACAGTGAAACAATTACGCAATTCCTGAATGAGTTTTTGTTTGGCTGTAGCCCATTATTCTGTTCTGCTTCTCCCCACAGGGTATACTTCAGGAACCGCTGGGTAAAGACGGTCCACCCGGTGGTCCAGCAGTACTGTCTCATCTCCAGCACACAGGTCACTTTCCAGATGCCCACAAGGGAGGACATCCTCAGGCACCGCGTGGTGGTGGTCACCCTCAGCACCTCCCAGTACCTCTGCCAGCTTGACTTGGATCCTGGTGGGTCATATCAAGGAGTATTTAAGCTTTTTAAACATGATCAGAAAGAATTGGAGGAAAAAAAAAGGCTCACATTCATTCACTACCATGGATAAAATCATTTTTTTTTTTTTTTTTCAAATTCACTCTGTTGGCTGAAAACATCTAATGTCATGTTCTTGGGTCATCCCCAGTGGTTCTGCTAGCCGGTGTTGGCTGGAGCCCCCGATTCAGAAATGGACGGAAGTCATTTCAGTTGTGTAAAAGACGAGGAAAACAAGCCAGTTTGTCAGTGCAGGCTAATAACCGACACTAATGTGTCAGCAGAGGGGGCTCTGTCTGTTGCTTGGGAACACCATCTGCCTGTATCTAATGTACTTTACATCATTAGGCTTCCTCCCCATGTCTCATCTATCCTCCTCTCCTGGTGTTTGATGGTGATGAAAATCACCAAGAAACGAGGCGACTGGGAACCAGTAAGTCTGCTAAGTAGGGATAAAAAAATCTCCGGCCCACAGCACACAGGTTTCTCGTAAAGGACTGGAAGGCTTTTATCTGTCTTATGTTTGGTTTGCTGAGTTTTTCTCTCTTTCATGGCCCGAGTTAGACACTTAAAACATGGACAGTGAACATGCATGTCTTTTGGTATTAGCTTATGTTTTTATTCACTTTTTTCCATCCAGAAAGCATCCATCTGCACTTTGTCCTTGAAAAACTTTGGTAGCTACAATCACATCAGGTCTGCGTTTATTATTTGTGAAATGATTTATTAAGATCTGGGTGTGAAGCTGGATTCCTTCATTGTATTTAATCTAATTATGTGATGTTTCTGCACCAAGCTGTCGTATTTTTTGATGTGCAGTTTATTTTCGGTCTTGTGAACTTTAGCTGACAGAGATATGCACAAATTCTGAAGTCTGCAGTCGAGCTCTGCGCGGCACTTCTGGCTTCTGCACTCCTGTAATTAGCAACGTGTCAGTTAACTCTGGTAAATGGCACATTAACTATTGTTACACTTTTTTAGGTCAAACATTGAAATTACTTTATAATTTCAGCCCTTTCAGAGTTGTTTTGACGTGTTTTAAGGACATTTTTATTTTTCAGAGTAATATTAATGGATACATCATTTTCTTCATTGTACTTTAGAAAGTGCAAACCTGAGTCAAGTCGCACACATCTTGCCATTCATATGTTAAGAAGAAAAAGTGATGCATTTATGGGAAACAAACAATACTCACTAGTTTTTTTTTTTTTAAAGCATAATCCTCATGAAACAGAGGCATTGGACATATGTTTGAAAGACGACATATTGCAGCTTGCATTTAATGGGAAGAAATGCAGAAGTTGCCAAGTTATCTGCCACGTCAAGGATTCGACTGAATGTAGAGGGGCCACGAAGCTGCTGTTAATAAGTTTGGAAAAGGTTTTTCATAAATGAAGAGTTTGTGCGGTATTTTCCACTTTGCATTCTTCAGGTGAACGACCTTGGATCTTGTTGGGGAAAGAAAAAATGATCTTAAAGACTCTGACTCATACTGCTGTTAAAGAGAGAGCTTTATAATCTGAAATATTAATCAGGATTAAATCATATTGTAAAAACTTCTCCCTAAATCTGTATTTAAAGTGAACACTTAGGGACAGTTCCTTTCACACGTAAGGAGTGATTTGGAAAGACTTAAGTGTGAAAAGGGTTGAATGAGTCTCCAAAGGGGGATGTGAGAGACGGTGTGTGAGTGACAGAAGCTGCATTTATTATTGAAGAATCGTTTCTTCCCCACATATCATCTCTGTAGTTCCATTCTATTCTCTGATCTCTTTCACCTCTGCTTATTTGACCTCACCTATCTCATACCACCGGTTTTGTCCAAATGCAAACGGCTTTATTAGCCCTCTGATGGATAGCAGCCACAGAAGTGTAATTCAGACCTGTGCTTTGGAGAGAGGTCCCTGAAGGCAGGCAGCTCCGTCCCAGGTGAAGCATTAAGCGCCATGTTCCTCCATGCCTGTGTGCCCTTATATACCATCTTTTCCTCCCTCTCACCTGTCGGCTAAACCCTGAGTCCCTGCCTGGTGGAATGCTCCCGTTTGGAATGAGCAATATGCATCATTTTAAAATGGTATTAGACCTTTATGCATTCATCTGGAGCAAAGAACTAGTCAATATTGCAGGCAGGAAGTGTGGACGATAAGGCTTTCAAATAATATGTCAATATTTCATGGCTATTGTGAAGATACTAAGGGGAAAAAAAAGGACTTGCCATACAATTAAGACAAAATTATTTTTGACACATCCTTCTTCTTTCACTAAAATCATGAAAACATGGCTTTTATTATATAATACAATATAACTTTCTGTAATACTTTGCTAAACCATGGCTACAAAGTGTTTTAAAGAAAAAAGCACTGTAATGTATTCTAAGTATGGTTCATTGGTAAAAGCCATTCTGAAAGTTTCAGGATTGGTTTTAAAGCAGAAACTGACTTGGCCTCTATGGTAATGAATTGTTGAACAAGACACTCAAACGGCAAAGGCTCGATCACTGCTTGTTGCAAGAGAATATCTGGGCAAAAAGGATCTCAGACAGTGAAAATACAGAGTCAAAAACTCTGATAGAGAGGAGCATGACCAGTTTATTAGGAAAAAAAGGTATTTAAATCTTAAAATAAACTCACAGGGGAGTGCAGCAAAGACGCGATGTGGCCGTTTATTCTAATGCGCATTAAAAAGGAGGAAAAACATGATGTTTGAACTCTTTTCACCAGCCTGTCATTAGTTTCAACTCAGAGAAACACTGAGTTGCTCTGCTGTGCATTTATTCTGTCACTCATGTGCAGCAAGTGCATGATATAATCCAGAGATTTTACTCGTGGGCATAATTTTCTGCACCATCTTTGAACTGAATGTTGTCTGTTCTGGTAATCTTTCTCATCTGACAGTTTTTTCAAAGAGAAGATAAAGTAGCAAAATTAAAATGACTCGAATTTCTGTTCTGTGATTTTTCAACACAGGCTTTTGTAGGATTTTACATCTGTACACTCACCTGCCAGTTCACATGGCAGTAGCTCTGTGTATTTAGGCATGTAGACACGTGCTCGACTCCAGACAGGCTGCTGAAGTTCAAACTGATCATGCAAATGAGAGGTAAGGGGTTTTAAGTGGCTTTGATGTCATATGGAGTGGTCTGCATGTGTCAGGATCTGCTCATGCGCTGCAGTATTCAGTCCAAAAAGAGCAAATATCCAGTGAGCAACAGTTCTTTGGGTGAAAATCCCTTGCTGATACCACAGGTCAGAGAAGAATGGACAGGCACAGTGACTGATAACTACATGTTACAGCCAAAGTATGCAGAAGATCACCTCTAACCACACATGTTGAGCCGTGAAGCTGATGGGCTGCAGCACCAGAAGACCACTTTAGGTCCCACTCCTGTCAGCTAACAGCAGGAAAATAAGGCTACATTTCATCCACACAACAGAAGATTGGAAAAAAAAAAAACACAGCAGTGTCTGACAAGTCTCATTTTTGCCAGCAAAATTGATATGTTAGGGTTAGAATTCCATGTAAATAACTTAAAAGCCGGGATCCATCTTGCCTTTTAACACTTCAGTCTGATTTTGGTGTCATAGTGTTGGGATATTTTTCTGCGACAATTTGGGCCCCTTTGTTTCAGCTTCAGGTCTAATGTACCTAATAATGTGATCATTGTATGTATATTGTGCATATTGGTGTTTGGTGCATAACTGAAGGGACGTTTAACACAACACACATTCTTATTGATGAATTTGTGTTTATTTCTTCTGTGATAAGCCATATCACGCTGTTGCTACTTTATAAGAACCGCGTTGGGTCAACAGAGGCAGCTAGTGCTACAGTGAGGTGCAGACTATTAAGGGACAGCCCAGCTCTCAAGCTTCAAAACTCCGAGAGAGAAAAAAAAAGAAAGAAATCCCCCAGAATATGTTTTGTAGACATTTGTTCAAACACAGAGCAAATGTTGCCTCAAATCAAACCGCTCCCCATCTTTTCTTGCCAGCCTGTTTTTTTTTTTTTGTTTGTTTGTTTACTTTTTGACAGTCGCTGAGTTTGTTATTTCCAGCTGTCACATTTCATGTGCTGCATATACTTTCCTGTGGAAATGGTGTAGCTTTAGAGGCTCTTTGCTGGTTGTTATTCAGCGTCTCCCTCTTCCCCAGCTGTCATTTGCCATGCTGTTTTATCCCCTCCCCTCATAGTACCCAGCACTGTGTGAGCTTTTTAAACCGGGGTGAGGCTAGCGTTCAGTCCTTTTCAAAATGCCCACAGGACTTTGCTTTTGGTTTTGTAAGGTTGCTCACATTTCGAAGTCTCAAACTTGTTTTTATTTATACCAGTGTGGCTGTAAATGAGGTAGTTGTAGGTGACTTTCTATGCCTGGGTGAATATTTAGTGTATTCTTAAAATATAATAAATACAATAAAATAAAGAAGCTCTATTTAAATAGAAATATTTTGTCTTTTGTTCATTCTTTGTCGTGTTTGCTTTGGCAGGGTTGTTCAGTCATATCCTGTTGGATGAAGCAGCCCAGGCGATGGAGTGTGAAACCATCATGCCTTTTGCTCTAGCTAGCAAGACCACCCGCATCGTGCTGGCTGGAGACCATATGCAGGTAAGGAAGAAAAGAAAAGGGGGGGGGGGGGGGGGGGGGAGAAAATAAAACAAGTGAAAGGTGACTGGATTTAGTTTTGACTTTGTGGAAGATTCAAGTTCTGCAAGCAAAAATAATTAAGCTGCTCCTTATCTACTGTGATTTGTATATATGCGCGTATTTTAATTCGAAGATGCTAGTGGGGCCGTTGAGGTGAAGTAATAAATCTGCTTGCATTTCACGTTTTATTAAACTCGACTTTCACCTACTTGAAAATACAAAGCAGCAGCCAGTAGCCTCTGTGGAGCGGCAGCTTCAGAGACCACTTCAGCCACAGATAACACAAATATAAACTCCCGTCAGTCAAGCTTTCTGAGCCAACACAGGGAATTAAAACCTCATTTCCTTGACTCCTGCTTTCAGACATGGCGCAGGATTACCAGTAGGAAGTGGAAAAGGTTGAGGCGAGAGGCTGCCATGCAATAATTGCTTTAATTACTTGATGTTTCTCAACACTTTCTCAGCTTAAAAACCATTTTAAAGCACAATGTCTACTTGCTTGTCCATCTGCTTCCTCTCAGTGACTGGCTGCCTCTCTCCTCTGTTTACTCTTATCTTCTCTAACAGCTTAGTCACTGTGCAGCTACAGAAAAGTTGTCGCCCTTCATATTTCTGCATCTTCTTTCCCCCTCCATTTCAATCTGTCCATTCAACAAACTCGGAGGCTGATAAGTAGTCGATGGATGCCAAAACCTTGATTGATTTTTCTATTGATGGACTGTGCTAAACCTCATTGAAGTAAACTGACCCTGTCTCACTGGCAGGCTTACATTAAGGTTCAGAATAAAGCTAAACATCTGTTTTCCATCTGGAGATCGGACAGAAAAAAGTTTTTTTTGTGCTAGGATGGGTGCATAAATCAATCTTTTTTTTAAAATTAAATTTCACTACAGAGCAAAATAGATTAAAACTTGAACTATATTATATGAATGTTGGATCATTTATTTAATCATGGATTACCTCCTGTCATCTTATTATACAAAGCTCTCATCTTGAGTCGATATGTAACTAAGCCTAATTATTGCATCTATACAAAATTGCGTAACTCTGTTGTGTGCTCAGTCTGCTGCTAAAGCTCAGTGGGTAAATTTCAACCCCTGAAAGGCTGTTTGTTGAAATTACAGTTGGATGGACACTATTTTCAGATTAAGAAAAGGTTTGGGAAATGGAAAAAGTCTCATTACGGCCCTGCTCTATTGGAGGAAGAGGCAAACCTTAAAATCAGCAGAAGAAAATTTCAACTTCACTCACACTGAGCTGGAAGAGAACTACTTACAATAAACTAGTAAGCTCGAATACGTAACATGAAAACTGTTCAGATAGAATTTTAATGTGAAATGCTGTATCACATCTTAGAAAGTCTCACTTCAGGTGCTTTAGATCACGTTCCAATTCAGTTCTGGTTCAGGTGTGTAGTTTTTGAGTGACCAGACAACCATACTGCTGAAGTGTAATGAAGATTCCTCACAAAACGCTAAATAAGGTTTTTGAACAGTCACCTAAATGAAGTGACACATTTATCCTTTCCTTGATTGCCTGACTTACGCTGATTAGATGAGCTACAACTTTTCACTTCTTTGTAAGTTTTTGGCTTGCTTTATTTGAGAAATGTTACATTTTTGATTGAATAAAGAAGAAATGTGAAGGAAAAAAATGATTGCTTTTTTTACTTTCAGACTAAATGCCCTTTCTTTCTCTTTTGATTTACAGCTCAGTCCATTTGTGTACAGCGAGTTTGCACGGGAGCGTAACCTGCACGTGTCGTTGCTGGACCGACTGTACGAGCACTACCCCCCTGAATTCCCCTGTCGCATCCTCCTGTGTGAAAACTACCGCTCCCATGAAGCTATCATCAAGTAGGTGTGAGCCTTCAACACCACCTCGTGTGCAAACTCAGAGCGCCCGTCCAACTGATGGGGGAGGAAAGGGCGTGGGCGGGGGTTCACTCGTTCCCAGTGGCTACACTGGAAAGCAGTCTCTCCGAGGGCGCAGCTGCGGTGCTTCATTACTCGAAAGAAATTGAATAACTACAACGTAACACTGTTGGTGTGTGTGTGTGTGAATCGACTGATTGTGGTGCTCAGTAAATGACCCAGAATGGTTCACATGGACAGCTTTTATCTTTTGCTATAAAGAGTGTGGATTTGACACCATCCGACCGCCTGACATGCAGGTCAGACCGAGCATAAATCCTGCTCAGGGCCGCGTTCAAGCAGACAGTTTCTTCCTGAGAGCAAGGGGCTACATCGGTGGTTAAAGGTTATATTCAGTTAAAATAAAGCTGTTGTTGGGCAGTTTGTCAGCATCATGCTGCCAAGGTTGCTCTGTTTGTATTTGTTCAGCCTGTTCTTGGTTTTGCTGGTGGCTGCAGTGGCTTACCAGCTGTTGCTGAGTTGTATCATCATTTGATGAACTATAGTGCCTTTTATTTATCGAGTGCTTCAGATGAAACTTGAATATTCAATACAGCCTGAGACAAACGAAGCACAAATGATTAAGTATGTGATTGTAACAGTGTTTCATGATATAAAACCCTGTGTGGTGCCTTTCACTTACAAACTGATGTTAAGTAATTTTATGATAAATTGTGTGCTTTTCTTCCTGTCCCCCGCCTTCCTAAAGCTACACATCAGAATTATTTTACGACGGGAAGCTGATGGCAAGCGGGAAGCAGCCCTCCCATAAGGACTTCTACCCTCTGACCTTCTTCACAGCCCGAGGAGAAGATGTTCAGGAGAAAAACAGCACTGCCTACTACAACAACGCCGAGGTAGGCGCTGTGGTTTTTCGACACCGAAAGCGATTTAATCATTTGTCTCATATGAGTCTGGCTGAACAGATGCAGCCTTTTTTTTTTTTTTAATCAGTCTTCACATGTGGTATAATTGCTCCCAATGTGCATCTATTATGTGCCCATAAATGCAACCTGTAGCGCATTTCATGTGCTCCGAGTCAATAAAAATTCTCTACTGTAACTCGTTACCTCTTGACTTGTAATTACGCTGTTATCCAAAGGCGTTCAGCTCTGCAGTCACTGCTAGTTACTCCTCCACTTTCGAGTTGATATGAGACGTGCTGGATTTAATCCGCATAAGGCAGAGCTGTCATTTTCATGCTGGATTGTGACGCTCTGCATCACCTTGCTTCTGTAGCTGTATAAGTACACAATGTGCTGCAGCTGTAGCTCTGTGACAGGTAGACAGCCGAGATGTGATTGTGCCTATATCACTGAGAAAATATTGACAATGATCTAATCCCAGTGGCATTGTGAGGCTCATTGATGCTCACTTCACGCAGGTAAACTGAAACGTGTTTCAATGTTGGCATGCGTCACTGGCTTCGTACTTTCCTTATGTTGGTGTGTGTAAGCAACACATTCAGTAGATGGCAAGTAATGTAGAGTAGTGCACCATCCCGTCAGGAAAAGATAGGACAGAGACGGAACGCAAACACACAAAGCAGTTGACAGACAGAAAACCAATCCACTCGCTGCAACGTCAGATGAAGGGGAGATTGTACTGTTTTTACAAGTTAACACTGACAGATTAGCATGATGACATTTTCATCCTGTAATTAACTTGATGAAGCCACTTACTTCATCACCATCGTCTGCATAATGATTCGTGACTTTTATACTGAATTTTTATTAAATTAGAAAATGACTGCTAGGTGGCTGTGTGTCATTGATGTGAAAAACAGGATTTTTTTTTTTTTTTTTTTTCAGCATTTATTCTGCAGCTTGACTAGTTGGTCAGAAAGCTGTGACACTCACACGGGAATATTTATCTGTATTGTTTTAACTTACCCTCATCTCCAGAAGTCCTACCGCACGACACATAGCGCCTCTTCAGAAACTGCTTCACCGGCTCCTGGTTCATTACTGTATCGGATCCAAAAACCCTGCTCCTCGCTCTCAAGCTACTCCATAGTTTTTCTCCTTTATACCTCACTGAACTCCTTGAAATATACATCCTCCCTCCTGTACTCTCCCTCTGACCGTGTTCACCACAGGATTGAGATGTTTTAGCCCCCAAGTCTGGAATATTCTCAAACAGAACCTGCAGATTTCAGCACTGCTGCCCTCATTCACGTCACATCTTAAAAACATTTCTATTCAGACAAGCTTACCCTTCATATCTTAGCTTATTTTTATTTTATTTTATTTTATTTTATTTTATTTTATTTTATTTTATTTTGTGAAGTGATCTTCAGAAGTTTGAAAGGAAATACTTTATTAACCCATGGCCTAGAACTGGATCCAGATGGATCAGCTGAGTTTAATCAATTGTCACAAGCTGTCAGATGTGAAGTGATTGTCACAAAGCTGACGAACAGTGTTGTGTTGTCTCATCATAATTAATTAGGACACTCACTGTCCTTTAACCATAATTGAAATTGAAACCCATATACTTAATTAGGAAACCAGGCAAGAGCTTTATTTGACAACCGTGGTTTCAGTGACAGTTCTCAGCGTTGATTGGTTCCTCTGCACATTCACCAGTTTATAGTCATCGGCCGCCTGTGGCCCCCAGACCCTTTTCAGACCAGCTCTAACCAGTTGAAACCCGTGGACGCATCTTGATTTTTGCCATCAAACTGTCCGAGTGCCGTCACATGAATTACCTTGATATAGTGCCCATGTCAAACAGTTAACAACATTATCATAATCTTGGGAATTAAAATGCAGTGGAGGGAAGAAAAAAAGCTCAGCCATTCGGTTGTCATGTGGAAGTGTCTTTGATGGGCTTAACTTGAAGTGGAAGACAATATTTCCGTGACAGTTCAAAGCCTCTGGCAGTATCCCTGAGCTGTGAACAAAAACTGAAAAAGGAGAAAGGAAAAAAACAAAAAGAAACACCTCCTGATTTAGTGACTGTTTCTTGAGGTTGAGCCCACAAGCACGCTTCTCATTGTGGGAAATGAAATTGTACTCTAGATGTGGATATTAGTCAGAAATTTTATCTCCTACCTCCTAAATTTATAAACGTTTAATATGGTGATTTAGGTCTCACCAGCCTTTGTTTTCACAGCACCCCTCTTCTGTGGAGCCTTGCTTACTATTGTATTGGCAGACTTTGATGGCTCTGTGGTATATTCAACCAAAAAAACTCCTTTGTTCTTCAAAGAATTTGTCCCCAACTGATGCCTTTTAACCTATGATTTACAAAAAAAAAAGCATCCCTTGCTCCCCTGACTGCTCACTTCTTTTCTGACTGTGTGTGGAATCATGATATGAGAGAAAATGAAGTCTTCTGTGCCCCCATTACTGATGAATTCTCATTGATCCAGAAAGGCTTACATTGCTTCATTCAAACATTCAAAATACTTACTCCATGAATACATCGCTGATACCGGTTTTTTGTTTGTTTTTTACTTGTAATGTGTCACCAGCAACATAAAAACACAAATTCACGTGATTCACAGATGCAGCGGATGAGCAACAGGAGATTTTCAGCAGAATCAGTTTTATTATTAGTTCAGTTCTTTGGGCTAAAATTGGTACAGAATTGTACCTCAGTGTAACATAACAAATATGAAGGAAAACGAGTCCAATTTTTTTTTTTTTTTTGGTGAAGGAATTACTAATTGACTGTCTCTGCTTGATTTTATTTGCACTTAACAGTTTAAAGTCATTCACTAAGTTCAGCCGAAGTTGAATTCAACATCTGAAACCCCCTGCGTTGCTTTCCCATCTCCTCAGGTGTTTGAGATTGTCGAGCGGGTGGAAGAGTTACGAAAAAAGTGGCCGGTGGCCTGGGGTAAGCTGGACGAAGGGAGCATCGGCGTGGTGTCGCCGTACGCCGACCAGGTGTTCCGTATTCGGGCTGAGCTCCGGAAGAAGAGGATGCCTGAGGTCAGCGTCGAGAGAGTGCTCAATGTCCAAGGTGAGAAAAATGGCGGCTGCGGTTTGTATTTGCATGAAGTGTGTTGAAAGGAAGATTAGCTGCAGTGGGACTGTGATGACTGTCTGAAGTGATGCGGTACTTCTGAATTCAGAGCAATGCTCATCACATATAGCTGCAGGTATACACTGCCCATATTGCCTTCATATGATGATTCAATCTACAAATGTTTTCCCTTCAGTCTCATTAGGTTCTGACTTGCATCACATCCAGCTGCTTTCTACCTGAAGCTAAACTTCCCCGTTAATCTCACCTGAAATGTGTTAAAATGCAGTTTGTGGATCGTGTTTGTAGTCTGTCAACAGCTGCTCCAGTGTTTGCAAGAATGATTTATTACCAGATATGCATTTTCTTCTAGTTGTGAGTAATTTTATTCAGCAGCCACACTAATTGAAGTACAGTTGAAACAACTCGCCACCAGTTTTCCAGTTTGTAGCACAATGCATATGGACAGCCGGAGGGGAAATTACATGGAGTAGATTGTGTTCCTTGCTCACAAAGGAAAAAAAGTCCATGAAAAAAAATAAATTTAGTCCCCTTCTGGTGATTCTGTGCAGAATTATTAACGGAGTGAAATCTTTTGACAGGTAAACAGTTCCGGGTGCTTTTTCTCAGCACGGTGCGAACACGGCACACCTGCAAGCACAAGCAGACGGCCATCAAGCGCAAAGAGCAGCTGGTCGAGGACTCGACGGAGGACCTCGACTACGGCTTCCTTTCCAACTACAAGCTGCTCAACACAGCCATTACCAGAGCTCAGTCGCTGGTTGCAGTCGTGGGAGACCCCATTGCTCTGTGCTCTGTCGGGCGCTGCAGGTACATTTTGCCCTTTAGCTTTTAGCACTGTGACACTGCAAATTCACATTTTTGTCTATGATTGAGGTTTACAATTTAATGTTGCATGTAAATTTTTGTGGATGTGATTACTTAGAGCAGGAAAATCAAATGGGGCATAATGCAACAGTTGTATCAAAAAATTCTTTGACATTTCATTGTAGGTTGCACCAAAAAGCAAGTCTTTTTGTGAAAATATTTTTCACCAAAACTCTAAGCCACGTCAAAGAAATTTCGTTTAAATTTAAAGGTTATTATGGCGCTGTTTTACCGGTCTGGCCCACTCAACATGAAGTTTGGCTGAGTTTGTCGCCCCTGAATCTAAAGAGTTCAGGTGAAAATTGAACATGCTCTTGCAGTTCCATATAACTGGTGGGTGGTCATTGGCTCCGAGCCTTTTTTTTCCTATTTGAATCTGTTTAGTCCACCTCTGCAGCGGTCTCCATAGCAACCATGTTTTGTCTATGCCGGTCAGCGCTGCATGTCAGGGTATTTTCTTTATGGTTGGTGTGTTTGCAAACTGTCAGGCAGCAGACACAAAGCAGCTGAACTAATCTGCTCGGAATGGATGCATTGTTTACCAAACACTGAATGTCCATCAGCGAAAGGCACATGGCTGCAGAGTCACTGAAGGAAGTGTTGTGATGTAGTAAGTGAGCAGTAGCTTCGGTGCTTGAGGTGCTACTAAAAAGTTTTCACATTGTGGTTTTGTGCAGTAGTTGAGTTTTGTAAAATTAACTAGTGAGTCTGCAGGCAGCATGGACGACAGAAGAAACACCTTTTACAGATATTTATGTTTTTCTCCTTGGGCAATTTCTAAATAAGAACAAATTGATTAAATGAATTGCTGAGCAGTCATTTCCCATTTTCTTCTCCAAGACAGACCGGCTTACTCTAAATCAGTTGGTTCAATTTCCAGTTACTTTACAGTTGGCTGCACTCAATAAAATGTGATTCTGAATTCATTTGGGATCAGGTTATCTCTGTAGGGGATAATTATGACTAAAACGTCCACATTTCAAATGATTTTTAAATGCAAAATTGAATTTTGTATTTTATATTTTAGGATTTAAAGGGACAGCAACTCAATTTTTCAGTTCTCATGTGTTTATTTCAATAATTCTATCATCAGTAGATTAACGCCTTCAAATTCTCAGCCAAAAAAATATGACACATGAATAATAACAGTGTAAAAGAAACTATATCTGTCCCCCCCCCCCCCCCACTCATTT
Source organism: Salarias fasciatus (assembly GCF_902148845.1). Taxonomy (NCBI): domain Eukaryota; kingdom Metazoa; phylum Chordata; class Actinopteri; order Blenniiformes; family Blenniidae; genus Salarias; species Salarias fasciatus. Next base: position 26,870,088 of record NC_043750.1, on the reverse strand, counting down.
TCAGAAAATTTTGGGAGCACTTTATTTCCATCTGCCATGAAAACTCCAGTCTACACGGCATCACCTTTGAGCAGATCAAGTCTCAACTGGAGGCCCTGGAACTTAAGAAGACCTATGTCCTCAACCCACTGGCCCCAGAGTTCATCCCCCGAGCCCTCAGGCCCCTGCAGGGACACCACTCTGCTCCGCAGGGCCTTCATCCCCACCATCATCCCCATCCACAGCACGCACAGCCCGCCTCCAGCAAGCAGGGGCCGCAGCAGCAGCAGCAGTCACCTCCTAAGGTAAGCTGCTTCACAGGGGGAGGACGCTCTTGAAGAAATTACGGTTCACATTCTGGTGCCTTCTTCGAATTTGTTTTTCATTTTGTTTCAATGATGTCGAAATATGAAAACTTAAAAAGAAGAAATCAAACAAGGTGTGAGTGAAAGTTTGTTTTATATTTTCATATCTATTCGCTTTGACTGAAGTCAGAACTGGTAAATATGCAGCCTCACAGCCAGTGGTAACATAATAGCACCCTTCTGAGCTCAGAATTGGGCTCAGGAGAAGCCAGACAGATTGTCCACCAGTGCAAGCTATGGAAAGATTTCATACAGTAACCTGAGCACAGAAACAAAGGACAGACTGGGAGAGAACAATGGCAGACTGAATTAGAAACAAGGTTTTTGTTACTGATAAAAAATTGATAGCTAAATGTCAGGCAAGTTTTTATATTTAACAATGTGAAATGATTTGTATTCTGAAAAAAAAAAATATCTACAAATTTATTTATTTTTTTTTTTACTGTGTGCATGTGTGAGCACAGAACATGTGCTTATTGAAATTAGTCGATGCTAAAAAGCTCCCAGAATGGAAAATTAGCTCAGCAGCTTTGTCCGGAATGATCTGTCTTTTGGTTGTTTGGCTCAGGTTGTCTTTGTGCGCCTGTCCTTGCTTTTTGCCCCGAGGTAAAGGTTAACGAAATCACCACAGCTGCCAGCCTGCTGCCGTCACCCACTGGGCTTAATGAGCCAGAGCTCTGCAGTCTCAGCCGGCTTTGAACACGCACCCCGTCTTCGCTTCTCTGTATACAGTCAAACTGTGCGGAGCGCCGCTATAGGACACACACCAGTGCGGTGGTGTTACCACATCACATGGTGTCAATATCGCATTTTTATCTGCACATTCCGCTTGGAGCTCAGATCACTGAGTGAGTCTTTGCTCATGTCGTACGCCCACATTTTGAAAAACAGAGCACACACTTACCATGCAGATGTAATTCAGTTGCGGCCACTCTTTGGAGGTTAAATTGTGCCTCACAGCTTTTTCTGCTGAGTGGTGAATGTTAATCTTTAAGTGTTACGCATTACTACACTATAAACGCAGGTGTCAAGGGTGTTCTAGTGTGTGCTCGCGTCACTACATACACAGGAGCTGGTCAGTGCCGTACTGACTCAAATATAAACCAGTTTCTGCATCAGCTGGCATGTTGCTGTTCTTTGTCACAAATGGGTTTTTTGTGCAAAAAAAGAGGCCTTTTTCAATTGTTAGATATGTACCATATGTATGAACTTTAAGTTTTTCTTAAACTGCCATTTTTCTCTTGAGTGCATTTTAGTCAAGCCCGCTTTTACTTGTTTTTCAACCAAAGCGCTCGCCACAGATGCACACAGCACTGCGTTTGCCGCAGTGACAGATAGTGTCCCATTTAAAACCACACAAACGGCTGCTCTGAAAGACTCGTATGACGTATAACACTGACAAGCAAAGACCACTTTTCTTCCACTTTCTTTTTTGTTTGACTTGTAGCAGTAACCAACAGTGCAACACTGGCAGCCACGTCCTCAGTGTGACAGCCAATATATTATAATTTAGTATTTGTAACATTGTTGGGGTTTTTTCTTTTTTTCTTCCTCAGTCTCATTGTTTGGGGAGACGAGTCATATGTGATGAATGTAAGGCAGCGTTTTAAGGCTGTTCAGCTCAGACTCCTCAGAGAAACCGTTTTTAGCAGAGAGTCTGTGGTTAGATCGGCTCACCACAATGCCGAGACTATAGGCACCGTTTTCTGCCTGGTGTGTTTGACATTGCAGAGTTAATGTTACAGCTTAAAATAGCATCCAGCCAAAGCTGCCTCCGCCACTGAATATCACACCTCAGTTTTAAGAAGTTTCTCTTACGCCATTTGTAACACATCAGCACATTCCTCTCAAATGAAATATTCTGCCAAACCTTTACTTCAGCCCATCAGTTTTTATCTTATATGACGTTGTGCATAAAGTGCCATGTGTTTGGATGCGAATAGAAAGTATATGACGTCTCTGCTGTTGTATTTCGTGGTGCTGTTTAGTTTGGCTCCTCCTCGGCTCAGGCTGGTGGGCTTGCTACCACACAAGTCGAGCTATATTTTACACGCCCGTAAACATTGCCTCTCGTCTGTGTGACAGAGTCGGACCGAAGGACGAAAAGCACTGACGGGATGTTGTAGGCTGGAGTCATAGTTTAGGTGGTGCCACAAAGTCATTTCGGCTTAATGGGGCTGTCTTGCTGAATAATGTATTGAATACCAAAGTCTTGCATTTTCAGCCGTGTCCTTAAATGTCCCTTTGCAGCGTAACTGTCTCTGTGCTTCAACGTGACCTGAGCCTGTACTTCTCAAGCATGTTTTGTAATCATATTAGTGCTGGATTATAGTGTTACTTGTCACTTATGTTTGTTTTGGTGCTGTGACTCTTTCAACTGTAGTTGAGATCCTTTCATTTGAATACCAGCAGTGAAAGATTTATAATTTTTTCTCGTGATGAGCTATATTGCCTTTGACATTGGAAAAAGTCGAGCACCGTTAATGCCGTGGTCAACAAATGAGCTCAGAAACCATGGATCTGTATGCTTGTTTTGAAATGAGTAATATTCTTCTAAAGTGACATGTCCCTGTAGTCCACATGCGTACGGGGGTGCTAAAAAGTAAATATTTGTTACGAATGTGGGTTTACTTGACATAATGTGTTCACACACCGTGGATGAAGTTGTCTAGTGGTTGTTGCACTCTTTCGTGGTTATTTTTTTATATTTTTTGTTTGTTTTTTTTAACATGTCATCCTTGTGTTGATTATATTAGCTACGTTTGTCATTAAAGAGTCGATTGTCATACAGGTTTTGATTTTTGAGGCCAGATGTAAGCTATATTAGTTTGTAAAATCGGATCTGTCAGTAAAATTAGTTGAAGCAATCCTCATGGTCCTTTTCATATAGATGGTGTCTGAAATGTTCATAGCAAGAGTGGTTTCTAAATGGCAAACCCAGTGCGAGAGCTCCGTTATGGAAAACCTTGACTTTTGTTACTTTGTCTTTAATTTACAGCTGCTGTTGGATCAAAACAACCTGAAAGGGTTCAAATGCTACAGTTGCAGACTATACATACTGCATGTACAGTGCTCATCCACGCTCCAGTGCCTTCTGAATTCTTGTTTTTTCCATTTGCCTCTTTTATAATATTATAGTCTGCCTTCTTCTAACCTGGTACGGTTTTATCTTTCAGGGGAAACATGCAAACCACACAGAGCACCTTCCTCCTGATGGCTATGGTGAGTTCCTCCCACTTTATTTAACAATTTGAAGGATACCATGCTGTGGACGGTCCCTTTGCTTCATAACCAGCTCATCATGTTTTTCCTCCATCTGATCCTCTGAAGTTTATATATTTTAACAGCAGCATCATGGGAAACACAAGCGTCTGATTAGTTCTTACATTGAGAAGAGGAGCCAAGTTTATTTTCACTAATGGAAAATTGACAAACCAATGCAGGGTTTTATATACAGTATTTTGTTCTCTCCAGTCACTTTTTACAGCAGAAGAGTTTGTTTGTTTCAGTCTCCTGCACATGTGCTGCCTACAGCGTGATATGAGCCGGTGTAATGCAGCATTCCAGATAGATGCATGAAGGCCCGAGGCTATTGAAGCCATCAAAGCACTTCAACCTTGAACAGCATGATGTGGACTAGTGAAAGACAATGGTTTAGTTTGAGCTGCTTATAAGAAACCCACATTAGTGCATCTGAAAAGATTTCCTTTACCTGCATGTCCCAGGACAGGTTCTGTTCCGACTACATACAAACTTTGCATCAGACGATCTCGCTGTTTTGCTCATGTTTCTTTGTTTCTCATTGTAGTCCAACCGAGCCCTGCTGTGTTAATGGGAAACCCCATCCGTGCATTCACACCACCTCTAGGGGGCACGTCGGCTGGTATGGGCAAATCCCCCAGTCCTGTGCAGAGGATCGATCCTCATACAGGCGCCAGCATCCTCTACGTTCCAGCAGTCTACGGCGGAAACATGGTCATGTCCATGCCCCTGCCTGTAAGCTACGCTCTCATAGATACAGTCATCCTATGCACAATTCCACTGGTGGACAATTTAACGTTTTGTGTTAGGAAAATGAGCAATGCACCATGTGAGATGTCTTTTTTTTATTTTATTGTGTTTTGGAGTTTTTTTTCTTTTTTAGCTCTAACTTAAAGATGTTCAATGGCAAATTTCATACTCCTGTGTTAGTAGAAATGTGTCAAATAGTATCACTTAGTCTGCAAATGATTTGAAATATTATTGATATGATTCAATATTGATTTTTTAAAAAAACAAATATTCCATTTTAAGCTCCCCTGGCCTGGCTACCAGAACCGCTTTGCTGTGGACCCTCGCATCATGAGCCACCCTGCAGCCATGGCCTACAACTTCAATCTGCTGCAGGCACAGAATCGAGGCTCCCCTATTCCCTACAGTGGCGTGACCCACCCCTCTCCCCTAGGAATGGGTCAGCCCAGCCCGGACAAGGAGCTCCAGGCCGACCCCATCAGAAACGGTGTGCTTTTAGTTTCATTTCCTGTTGAGAAAAGAACTCATGAAATGACGAGACTCATTTAATGATGGGGTTTTTTTTTTAATGAGTGTTTGTTTTTTCACAGGGAAATTAGAAGGATGCCCCAAGTCAGAACAGAACCGTCTTCAGACTCCAGAAAGAAAAAACACAGACATGAAGGATAAACAGGCAAGTTGTTGAGGTTTTTAGCATAGTCTAATTCAGCTACACCCAAAGTGGAGAACTCTGCTCTTGCTTATGGTGCCCTGACGTGGGTTTATGCTTTTGATTTAGGGAGATCTAGACCCGGGTCAAAGTCGAAGTCTGGACTCCCAGACAGACGGGCTGGTTGGATTTCCCAATGCGTTGCTCCATCGAAAAGACCCGTCAGCTGCTCAAAGACCACTCAACTACCACCTGGCACCGCCCAACCCAGCGTTCCCCCCACACCCCGCCAGTGGGAGAAACTTCCCTCAGCAGTTTCCCGTCTCCAGGCTTCCGTATCGGGTCGGCCAGCCCCAGCACCCGGGCATGGCCCAACAGAGCCAGCAGCAGCAACAACAGCTCAGTCCTGCCTACACTGCTGGAAGTCACAACGCTTCCTTCTTCAGTGGCGCAATACCCGCTCACAGACCTGTCCAGTCGCCCACTCTGGACGGGCCGGAGTCTGGAGCGATGGAAGAGATGAGTAGCTCCATTAGGACTCCAATGGGCCACCCAGGGGGCCACCCAGGGGGGCACCATCCAGGCTTGTCTCAGCATAACAGGGTCAGCAGCTTTGGAGAAGATGGACAGGATGGAAACCTGGCAGATGGTTTGGGTGAGCCCTTGATTGATTTAATGTTTTAAATGTGTGAACTATGCATTGCTTATTAGAGTTTAGATTTTTATGACTTAAAAACAGGTTCAATGATTATTATTGAGCATCTTAACTCGCTAACCTTTTCACAAAGCCTTCAGACTCATGCGGGCCACACCAGAGCTAATCACATGGTTGCCCTTTCAGACCTCCAGGGTCCCTTGGCTCTCGAGGCCCTGAGCCAGCAGCAGCAGCAGCAGGCGGCCCGGCTGGGTCAGTGGGGGGAGGCGGCGGCGGGCCCTTTCCTCCAGGGCGGCGTTGCCTTTCCTCTGCCCCAGCAGCTTGCACACCTCGCTCAGCCCAGCATGGCTCGCTTTCCCCATCAACTGCTCCGCGCCGCCAGCTGGGGACTCGGTGCCAATATGGATGATGAAGCAGTTCCTTCTGCCTCCACTGGGCCACCGTTCACCAGGTTTGATAAATAGTTTTTTGTTTTTTTGTTTCTTTGTTGTTTTTTTTTTTTGTTGATTCATTGAGTAGTTTTCTTACCTTTGGCTTTCCTTCAAACCAGAAATCATGCTGCATAGTAAAAGACAACTTGTTTCACTCCCAGATACCCGGGCCTGCTGAGAGAAATGCCTCCACAGGACCAGCCTGAACCCAGGGAAGCAGCTGAGATGCAGCCTCCTCCTCAGTCTCGCCTCCTCCAGTATCGCCAGACCCAGTCCCGTGCTACTGGCGACCCTTCGTCTTCGCTGCCTCCTCTTTCAAATCACGCCGGCCCTTTTCCGTCAGGACTTTACTCCCACGAAGCGAGCCGAAACCTCCTCAATGACAACATTCTCAGT